>NW_026000174.1:42806310-42952125 GCF_001458135.2 Marmota marmota marmota | reverse complement strand
ACAGGGCCCAGGCGAACCGGGCTGGGGACTGGAGGGCTCGCGGGAAGACCGGGAAGTTCTTTGTCAAGCAACAGATGTTCAGGATAAGATTCCTCCTGGTCCTGCCGTTCCGGAGAAGTGTAGGGAAGCACCCGCTGCCCCCGCCCCGCCACCTACATCCAAATGGGAGCCCGAACCCCAGCCGCAGCCCAGCGCCCACAGCCGATCCTGTGCTCTTAAGCCCAACACAACTCCATTTAGCAAAATTTGGAGTTTGGTTACACGGGAGACTGCAGGGAGGCCAAGTGGGTGTGGTCCCCCTGGGGGAGGGGGGGTCGCAAACTGGAGGAGGGCCACTGGATAACTTCAGTGTGACCCAACTGAATGCAGCCCATCTGAATGCAGCCCAGGGCATTCCAGCGGCCTGGGGGAATGGAGTCCGGTGCTGGCAGATAGTCCCGCTTTCCAAAAGCAATAGGGATTTCAAGTTTTTATATTTTTATTTCTAAATGTAGGCAATTCATTTCACAAAGGGTTATAAGAATCAACTCCTATCTGTACTATCTGTAATGATAACAATCTGAGAAACTCAGTCCCATAGAATTTTCTGCAATGATGAATGTTCTCCGCCTGGGCTTTTCTATAGATGGTGGCTATTGAGAACATGACATGGAGCTAGTGTAGCTGACGCACTGCAATTTTCATTTTAATATAAATTATTATATGTGTCACATAGCCATCACTATCGTATTGGCTATTATGTTGGACATTATAGGTCTAGAGCAATCATTCTTTTAAAATCAACCCTTTAAAACTCATTGAAATCCATGGGCATTTTTTCAAAACACACACACACACACACACACACAGTATTGGCATGGGATGTGATTAAAGAGTCAGAGGATTAATGGATCTTCTGAAGCCCCCACCCACAGACTGAGGTTAAGGATCTCTAGAAAACTAAAACCATGGTTGGAGAAATAAGTCCTGGAGAGCTGTACTCCCAGAAATGCCCTCCATCTTGTTTTATATACCTTCCAACCTTCCTCGTATTCTAAGAAAGGTCACTGGGCTGTGCTTTTAGTCTTGCAATAAGGATGTGAGGGCTTATCAATAAAAGCATAGATGCAAGTACCTTTCTTATGAAGATCTCTTTCAATCAATTAACCAATAATTACTGTGGACTCACTACAGCCTGGACTGGATGCATCGGGTACTCTGCAGAGCTATAGCTGTACTGTGTGTGATCACATAGATGTTCATTCATTCTTTCAATAAGTTGAGTGCCTGCTTAAATGTCAAGGTTGTTCCAGGTATTGGTTTCCCCACCATTCATGGGTTGCAAATCAGCATGACAAGTGCTCAGGGACATTCTGTCCCAGGGGGTTTCTTCAGAGGGACAGGACCCAGACTTGGGGATCTATCAGGGAAAGGCTATTGAGGAAAGAACATCTCTACTGAGACTGAAGTGTGTAGGATAAGCAAAGAGGATGGTAAGATCCTATGTGAGCTGGCAGAGAACAGTGAGTTTGAGGTAATGCTTTTGTGACCTTGTACATCCCTTCTGGCTGGCAGTGAGACCTGGGGATCCAGCCGTTGATGCCTTACCCCACCTCAGCTGACTTTTCATGGGATCAAATGTACTGTTTGAGACCAGACACGTGCCCCACTGCCAGTTGTTTAGAGACTTGGATTTCTAGCAAAGGAGAAGTATGTTGGGTGGGCAAGAGCTCCTTACTAAAATGCAAACATCCTGAGGTAGGTGGCTTAGTACCCTCTGTGCTCATCTGGCATTCAGGATCTGGATTGTTGAGGGAGTGAGGAAGATTCAGAGGAGCCACAGGAAGGGACAGAATTTGAAAAAGCAGAGGATTAGGAAGGGAATGGGAAGTGAGTGGAGACTGGTAACAGACTTTGCTTATGTTCAGCTCTTGCCACGGGCTGGCCTGTGTTGATGGGATTGATCCAGACTCTCAGGAATGAGAATGGCACATCCTTTGCCCTTTTTACAGTTGGCTTCCTGCCAAACACTAGTGGATTCCAACAGAGTGTTCCAGAGGTAGTCTTGGCTCCTGTTGGAATTAGCAGAGAATTCCAGCACTTCTGTGAATCCAGAAGCATTTACATAATTTCCTCTGGGCTTATTTTCATTCTTTCTTCTTATTTTCAACTCTCCCCTCTCTCATGAGAGTTTAAAAAGTCCTCTCAACCAAGGGATCAGAAAATGTGAGGATACAAAGTAGTCAAGGCATTGCACTATGCAATTGCTTTCTTTCATTTTAAAATTGCTTTCATTTCTCCCTTGTGCCTGTATGGGGAGACTAATTAAGTGCATAATAATTCCTTAGGTTAGCCTCCATTCTTGATCAAGCAAAGGAACCCAAAGCAGGAGGAATGACATGTAGCACAGAACTGAATCAAAGGAAAGGAAAAGCAAGTTCTAAATAGGTGAATTAATGGGCTGATCTGCTGCATTGGGCTGCAAGTAACTCCATCAAAACTCTAACCAGAAGTTAACAAAGAAGAAGAAGAAGAAGAAATGAAAGAAATGTAATCATCTCATGTAACAAAATGTCTAGAGTTAGATCAAATTCACATTGGTTAATTCAAGTGGATCAAGGGCATCATTAAGGAACCAAAGTTTTGGGTTTTTGTTTTGTTGTTGTTGTTTGTTTTGTTTTAAATTTAACCTCTTTATTTATTTATTTATTTATTTATTTATTTATTTATTTATATTTTATGTGGTGCCGATGCTGCAACCCAGTGCCTCACCTGTGCTAGGCAATACTCTACCACTGAGCTGGGGTTTTGTGATTTTGTTTTTGTTTTGCTCTAATCACCTGGGGTTGGAAGAGGGAAGAGAAAGAGTACTTCCTTCCTGTACTAGGAAGAAAACTTTCCCAGCAGACTTCCCTTCACATCTCATTGGTTAGAATGGTGTCTTGGACCTGTGCCTGTTCCAAAGATAGGCGATGGGAAATGGAAATTCCGTGGCTGATTTAGATGAATAAAGGTTCTGCACCTGGGCTAGAAGATGTACAGCATCTTCTGAAGCACATGGTGAGGGTTCTGTTGGCAAAGAAGGGCAAGCTGGAAGGCTGTGTCTGCCAGAGGGAATCATGATTTAACTGCTTTCATATTTAAAAGCACTTTTAGCATCTCTCTGCCTCCTACTTCTCCAACATTCAAAATCATATGAACTCTTTAAGGACAAATCCAAATGTCACTCTTTCCATGACATTTTCCCTTATGCCTTCAAATCAGCATCAATTACTTCCTCCTCAAACTGCCCAAAGCCTTTGTAGCTCGCACATAACACTTCAGAGTCTGATTTGTACTAACAAATTTGCTTCAGTCCCTCCTGATTCTGAATTCCTGGAAAGGATTGATCCCATCTGACTCATGTCCTTGTGCACAGATCCAGGGACTAGCACATTTATGGCCTTCTCACAGAAGTTGATCATCATGAAACAGAGGCCAGGGACCATGTCCTGTTCCTTCACCACTGTTTATGCAATACCTGACACAGTGCCTAGTTTCTGGTAGGTGCTCACTCCTGTTGGGAGCAGTGAATGGATCATTGTTTTGAACTACCCAAAGACAGATTTCCTTGGGAATTAATTAATTACTTCCTTGGGAATTTCTAAGTGCAAAGGCGCACATTGATATGGTGACACCCTGCTCAAGGAGGAGATTTTGTGCCAGCCACAGAATTTATTAGTTCAGGGCCTTGGGTTCAAACATCTGCTACCCAAAGGTAGAAAGTTATGGGTGCAAGCTGATAAGTGCTCATGGAGCTGTATTACCCTCAACTTTGATTTTGTTTATCTTGAAGAAGCTTTCTCACAATAAATGCTTTTGATGTTTAAACCTATATAATAAACGTGCTACTCTTGCTCATGGTTGGTCTTCTTCCATCAGAAGTTTAGCTGATCCACAGGGTCTAGATTTTTTTCTCTCTTTGTGCCTGTTTGTCTTTTTCCCAATCACCTCCCTCCCGGTTGGGGAAACTGAGTAGACAATCATGTAGGTCATGACATGCTCCCCACTCAAAAATCATAAATGAATAATAAAATAATAATAGTTACAAAGTTCTGCTTCTGTCAAGATGGGATCAGGGAAGAATTAAATTTGCTCTCCCATTTGAAGTAAACAAAATATATGAAAAAGGAAAAAAAAAATGTTTTGAAGACACTGAACACCAGACAATGAAGGGCATTGGAAATAAACAAGCCACGTCCAATAATTACCCCAGTTTATTGTCTTGACAGTTTCCAGGCCACTGTGCAGGGAGGGAGACCTAAGATAAAGCCTGGCAGATTGCCTTTAAGAGTCAGAAGGGAATGTCCAAAGAGACCAAGTCAGTCATAGTTCTTAGGCAAGCATACTAGAACGGAGACAGCTGCAGAGAGAGAACCCGTAAGATCTGCAGAGGGTCTTCCTTGAGTATTTAGTAGAGCACTGATCAGTGCCTGCATGCAAGACTGAAGAGTGAGACATCTGAAGGGGTAGAAGGAATGGTTAGTACCAGGACCACCACTTGTTCCCACCAGCCAGACTGGGAAAATAATGTAATTAATTGGGCACCAAGTGGAGAACTCAGGGAGGTATTGCCTCAGTACTGGGGAAAAATTCACCCTAGATTCTTTACTGCTCCTGAAATGCCTATCAAAACATAAAAGACCTGAAAAGGTCCAGCTCTTGTCTAGTAACTTAACGTTATTCCAACAAAAAACCTCAAGAAAACTTACAGGCATACAAAAAATATCCAGCACCCTATAAAATAGAATTAACAATTTCTAGCATCCAAAGACATAATAAGGCAAGAAAACACAATGGGGAGAATGATCATCAATAAACCTGACCCAGCACTGACACAGATGTTAGAATGGACTGACAAAAACATTTAAAAAGTTATTATAATGGTAGTCAATTTTTTTTGAAAGTTCAGAAGAAACAAGGAAGTTACTCCCCCCAAAAAAGAGAGAGAGAGAGAGAGAGATACAAATTGAAAATCTAAGAGTTCAAAACTGATCGCTGAGGTGAAAAATAACACTATCTAAGTTTAGTAGAAAATTGGATATTGCAAAAGAAATTATTAATGAACTTGAGGGCTGAGGATGTGGCTCAAGCGGTAGCGTGCTCGCCTGGCATGTGTTCGGCCCAGGTTTGATCCTCAGCACCACATACAAACAAAGATGTTGTGTCCGCCGAAAACTGAAAAATAAATATTAAAATTCTCTCTCTCTCCTCTCTCTCTCTCTCTCTCTCTCTCTCTCTTAAAAAAATGAACTTGAAGGCATAGCATTAGAAATCATCCTAAATGAATTTAGAAAATGAATTGGTGATCTCTGGGGCAATCACAAATATATACATAATTTGAGTTCACAAAGGGGAGAGAGAAAAAATATATAAATGATGCTCAGACATTTTCCAAACGTGGTGAAGACAATAATCCACAGATCCAAGAAGCTCATCAAACTCGAAGCACAAGAAGCATGAAGAAAACTCCACTAAGGCATATTATAATCAAATTGCTTATAATCAATTATAAAAAGAAGATCTTAAAACAGCCAGAGGGGAAAAAAAGACAACTTAGGAGATTATTGCCAATGTAATGAAGATATAAACTTTGATATTTTAAATCAAATAATTTTTAACCCTGGTGATTGGGACAGAATTGCACCTCCTCTGCAACTCATATATAAAAGTTCTAACCCCTGGTGTGATCATATTCAAAGACAAGATTGTTAGGATACTTCATTAAACCTTTAGGGTTATCCTTTAGGGTAAAATGAGGTTATGTGGGGATTTAATCTGATAGGACTAGTGTCCTTTAGAGAGGAAGACAGAATTCCCCCTCTAGCAAGCACTGTGGAAAGGCCAAGTGAGCACTTGAAGATATACCAAGATATACCAAGTCAACACATCTGTAAGCTGTGAATAGAGCCTTCATCAGAAAACAACCCTGATCTCAAACTTCCAGCATCCAGAATGGGGAGAAAAAAGTTTCTGTTGCTTAAGCCATCCAGCCTGTGGCGTTTCATTACAGCAGCCTGAACAGACTAGTATAACTGACAGTTATATTTCATGGTTGTCTTCAGCACTGGTACAATCAGGTTATGAGTAAATGGGGAAGAGGGAATGATGGGAAATGTGTAAATAGAAAAGGGGGAAGCCTTAAAATGACAGAAAGAGAGCATAAATGATAAAGCAAAGCCCTAGAGCAGCAGAGCCCTTGGAAATTAGATGAAAGCTAAGGACTCTCACCTAAAAATTGTCATAAAGATAAAATTCTGCATTCATTTCAGAAGATTCATGGAACATATGGAGGCCTTCATAATCCCCTGGGCCCTAGCCTGAAGAACTTCTGTCCCTAGAAAAATCAACTGTGTTGGGACCAAGAGCTTTGGAAGGGAGATTCACCAGGTGATGAACAGGAAACCAGGACAGCAGGGAGCCATTCTGGCCAGAGTCAGCGCCTCTGTCTCCATGGAGTGCCCAGAGGGTAAGGAGGAGTGCTGGAGCTTGAAAAGGGTTGAAAATGTCAAGATGTACTTGAATGAGGGAAAAGGATGAGGATGTGAGTAGCAATGAGTAAAAGAATCCAGTGTCTCATGCTGTGACATGCTACTAAATCAGTCAGGGTCAGTCACTCCAGGTGAACTGGGCTGGCATGACAAATCACACAGACACAGAAAGGACCTTTATCTTGGGGTCCAGTGATGGCTCCTCTGCCCCATTTCCCACAAGGGAGGCAAGCAAAAGAGAGAGAACATGCCTGAAACCCTATTTATAGGGGGGGAAGACATTCGAGAAAGTTCAACTCAAATGAGACAAGGGATTGGGTTTTGGGGGGTGTTGCAGCAGTCCCATTGGGTGATGCCCACTCCCGGAGCTGTAATTCCTTGCCCAGCAAAGGGGAGGTCCACCTGTTTTCGAGCTTCGAGCAGAAGCCAGTTCCACACCTTCACTGCTCAAGGCTAAGGGTATGCGCTCAGCTCCTTCATGCTCAGCTCCTCTTCATGACAGGCCCCTGACAGTCTTAGCGACACCAGCTGGGGTCTGTCATAGGACTGCTGTAGAACCCAGCAGCAGAGGTATAGTCTCACCAGATTGTGAAGAAGGTTTTAGCAATAGCAGCAATCATGAGAGAAGAAAAAATGAATGTGGGGTTTACTGCAAGTTGGGAGTTGACAAGGAGAGTGCGGTCTATTTGTCTCAAACTAGGATGTATGCTAAATGAAGGCATAGCTGCAAATGTCAGGTAAGGAAGGAAGGAGGAAGTCAGGCGGAGATGAGGAGAGGGAGGGAAAGAGACAGAGAGGAGGGGGGGAGAGAGAGAGAGATGTAGAGGGAAGAGATAGGGAGGGCTGGAGGGAGGAAGGAAGGAGGAGAGGGAGGGAAAGGGTTCTTTTAGTCTTTGGAAGGATTAAAGTTTTAGATATCCTTAGCCTGTCCTGGGGCATTGAGTTTCTTAGTATGAATGTATAAAATTTAACACCCTGTTAGTAAGCAATTAGAAAAGTTTTCTTTGGTTCACCAAAGGGTCCTAACAGCCCTATGGGCAGGAAGACAAAGGAGTGCTCTGTTCTTCCTCCAGGACAGGATGCCTCAGTTTCCCCAACTCTTGTCTCCCTGTGGATGAGGCTCTAGGCTCAAGAGCTTCCACGGTCCTAAGGGTGGACTGGGAAGATGGTGTTCTTCTAAACTCTAGAGATGGTATAAGACCACCTCAGCCCCAGACTTTCTCTTCTCAGGCTTGCAGGTGAGATTAGACAGATGTGTTCCACTACAAGCAACCCTTAATAAATCTTGGAAGATGTGATGCTACCAAATTTTCCTCACAGGATGCTGCAAGAATACTTGATAATGATAACTGTCAGTAGAAAGTGCTTGAAACAAGGTCAAGACTGTTACTGATAAACCAAAGGATAATTAAGCAAAGTGTACTCTACGGGAAAGATCCCCCCCTCTCTTGAAAAATTATACATGTTCTTATAGGTTAACTGTAAAACAGATAAATAAAAAATGAAAATCACCCCAAATCCTACCACCCTAAAAATAACCACTCTCAGCATCTTGTTGTATGTCAGACCCAATGCATTCATATGCAAATATATAAATGTATGTTTCATGAACATGGTATCACATTACATACATTGTGTTGCAACAAGCTTCCCATCACCCTGCAATTTATCACTCTATTGTGAACATTTCAAGTAAGTATACAGCTATCAGCTTAATGGCTGCATAGTATTGCCCTGTTCTTCAATTGCTAGAAATTTAGATTGCAATTGTATCAAATATCTATGGGCATACTAATGCTTTGCAATGAGCAAACTCAATCTCTCTGGCATATATGAATAAACATTTGTTTAGTTCAGAAGTTTTTTAGGTTCAGCTGATCTGGGCTGGGCTGGCTTATGCCTCAGCTGCCAGTTGGCCAGGCAAGACTCCTCATTTTGATTGTGTTTCTCAAGCGGCTGGGGCTGGCTCCCTATTGGCCCCTCTGAGTTGCCTCCAACTGGAACAACTAGGACAGGAGGTTCAAATGAGCTGTCCTCCAAGAACCTCGTCTGGGCCTGTTCTCATGGCTGTTCAGATTAGCAAGGGCTAATCTGTTTAGAAATGCACAAGCACTTTTGCAAGCCTCCTCTGCTTTGTGTCACATTTACTCACTTCCTGTTGACTAAAGCAAGCCATGTGCCAACTGAGCAGAGTGGAATTATGGGGCAAATGGTGTGGGTGTGGGGTAAGAACTGGGAACTCTTATCAGTAAATTCTTGTATAACTATCTTTGGTTGTCATCTGACTGCTCTATGGTATAATTTCTCAACATAAAATTGCTAGGTCAAAGGTATATCCTTTTGTGAAGACCCTGAAGATAAAACTGCCAAATTGCTGTCTAGAAAGGTATACCTGAAAGGAAAGTGACCACAACACTCGGAGCAACCAAAAGATCTTTATTGCAGCAGTGCAACAAAGAGAAAGGAAAGAAGGAAAGAGAGAGAGAGAAAAGAGAAGAGATGAACAGGGAGAGAGCAAGAGCAAGAGAGAGACAGAGAGCGCACGTAAGAAAGATAAAGAGCAAGAGAGAGAGAGCAAGAGAGAAAGAGCAAGAGAGAGAGGGAGAGAGAGGGGGGCCTGGCAGGAGGGAGTTTTTATAGCCCAAATCTAATGGGGCCTCTGGGTCTGCAAGCTGCCTTGTTGGCCCAAGGGGGGTTGAGTGCTCAGCCTTAAGCAGGACTTGACACAAACAGGTGATAAAGGACCAGATAGAGGGGGTTTGAGTGCATGGGCTATCTTGCAACCAACATCTGTTCAGCCTGCCCTGCAGACAACACAGTTCAGCCTGCTCTGCACCCAACAATACCCATTAATGTTCTCATTAACAATAAATAAGAAAGTTCATGCTGTATAGCAATCTATAGGCTGGGGGGTTTGCACTTAAAGTTGACTGATATGTCCCAAAGCTGTATAGATATAAATTAGGGGAAAATCTGTTTATCTTTTAAGTCCCAGGAGAGTCCTAAAAAGAATTGGAGAGACTCCAGGGAAATATCAAGAGACAGAGGGAGTGATTACATATATATGCTGGATATGCTGTTTTGCATGGAAACATTTTAGTTTACCCTGTTGTCCTGACTTAACTATTATAAGTAATGGGTGTCACTCTCAAATTTCCCACTTTGGGCCATAGGTTATATGACCCTGAAGTGAAGATCACCCTAAGTTTAGGTCACCTAGTTTTAATCCCAGGCTCCTTCACTCATGCAATTCATGGCTTTTGTGGTTTTATTTTGCATATTTACTATGTGTCAGATATGGCGTCAAACACTGAGGACACAGTAGTAAGTAGTCCCTGCCTTCATGGTGCTTTCAGTCTAATGGGGAAAGATGTTCATGAAATAACCACACAGATCCACGCAAAACCTCAGCAGTGGTGAATCCTCCCAAGAGGGGTCCTGGTGCAAAGATAATTTTAGAGTAGGGAGATTTGATCTTGTCATGGAGGTCACAGAAGGATCCAGAAAAAAAGTGATGTTGCAGCTGGAATTAGAAGCATGTATTGGATTTACCTAAAGGAAAGTATCTCTGAGCAGGTAAGAGCAAAACACTGCGATGGAAGGAAGCAGGTACAGACAAGGGTGTGAAAGAAGACTCATGTAGCTGCATGGAGAGAGCCAGGGCCATGTGAACTGAGATCAGACTGAAATCAGACTCTAGATAAGGGATACTAGACATGTCTACCTGGCATCCCTCACAGCCTTCTTCCTTCCCAACAGAATCCCTGTTTTGTTCAGGAATCCATATGCACCGTAACATGGCCTTCTGCCTCAAGGGATACTAATTTTATTCCCAGTTCAAGGAAGTAATCCTGCTCCCAGGGATTTGGTCAGTTATAAGCAGGTGCCCCAATTCTGGCAAAAAAAAGTGAAAGTTAGTTTCCCCAGGGAGCCGCCT
Source organism: Marmota marmota marmota (assembly GCF_001458135.2). Classification (NCBI taxonomy): domain Eukaryota; kingdom Metazoa; phylum Chordata; class Mammalia; order Rodentia; family Sciuridae; genus Marmota; species Marmota marmota. The sequence continues at coordinate 42,941,679 of NW_026000174.1, read as the reverse complement.
AGGAAAGTAACCTCATTCCTAAGAATGAGTCACAAGAAAAGATGGCTCCTATTTGTTCCTCTGGGTGAGGACAGAACGGCTACAGCTATCTTCTCCTCTCAGAATGAGGCCAGCGCAGAGGATGGCAGGGCAGAGACACGGGAAGAAGCTTTTTCCTTGATAAAGATTGAGATGCTGAATCAACCTGCCCTGAAGACTGTGTATTTTAGTCAAGTGTTTCACTACTGTGACCAAAAGCCCTGCAAAGAACAATTTTAGAGAAAGAAAAGTTTATCTGAGGCTCACGATTTCAGAGGTTTCAGCCCATAGATGGCCAATTCCCTTGCTCTGGGCCCAGGTGAGGCAGAACATCATGGTAGAAAGGTTTGGCAGAGGAAAGCAGCTCAGGACATCTCAGAAAGAGAGCTCTCCTGATCAGAGACAAAATATATACCCCAAAGGCATGCCCCCAATGACTTACCTCCTCCAACCACACCCTACCTACCCATGACCACACCCTATTAATCCATTCAACTTGATTAACACCACTGATTAGATTAATGCTCTCCGATCATTTCACCTCTTTCTTGCATTGTCTCAAACATGAGATTTTGGGGGAACACATAATATCTAAACTATGGCACTATGATACCTTAGGATGTCCTGTTATATAAGATATGAAAATTCAGTTTTGTTCAAACAAGATCAAGTTCCTGTTTCTATTACAATTAAAATGCTGTAACAATAAAGAAAAGGATACATATTTATGTTGTGGTCTATGTTAAAAGTTTAAGAAGGAAAACCTTAATCCTAAAATCAATGGGGAGTCATTAGAGAGCTTTAAGCTGAAAACAAGATCCACAGTTGCGTTTTACAAAAGCTCTCATTCTTGCTGCTGACCTGAAAGCAGATGCTAGAAGGGCAAGAGTGGATGTAGGGAGACCAATTAGCAGGTGTTTCCCTTAGGTAGGGAATGTGAGATATCTGCCTTGGCCCCATGCTTAAAATAGGAGGCTCTGGAGGAAACACCATTTTAATGAACATCATTCAAAGTCATTGCAGAAGTTTCTGTCTTTAATAATATTTCAAGGTATCAATGAAAGATTCCAGTGCAGAGTGGCCTCCTTTCAAGAGGCATCATTTTGGATGAATTCTGCACTGACTTCAGTTGACCTGATCCCACCTTCTTCTAGGGATATTCCTGGAGAGTGAAAGGTGATAGGTGAGAGCCTACAGAGAAGGGTGACGGTAGAGAAGATGGGGAGGAGTGGATAGAAATAATTTTGAAAGTAATATTTTGGCAAAAGAATGAATCAATCCAAATAGAGAGGGAGAGAAGTTAAGAATGACACTTGTTTCTGCAACTGGAAGAAGTGAGGGTTCTACCAGGTGATATGGACAATTCTGGAAGAGGCCCCGGGTTTGGGCAGAAGTTGAGTCTGAGTTTAGTGAGACAAATTGATGTTTGCTTGGGATTTTCAAGGGGAAGTTTTGAGAAAGTGGGGTGTGGTGCTCAGAGGACAGCTTGAGCCAGAGTTATTAATATTTTATATGCATTCATTTTAGGAAGTAATTGAAATTATGGGCCTGGATGAAAAATCTTTGGGAGAGAAGAAACCTATCGGAGAAAAGACCCAGGATCAGGCCTCTAGAAAAGACTACTGAGGGGCTGGGGATGTGGCTCAAGCGGTAGCGCGCTCGCCTGGTATGCGTGCGGCCCGGGTTCGATCCTCAGCACCACATACACACAAAGATGTTGTGTCTGCCGAAAATTAAACAATAAAAATAAATAAAAATTATTTAAAAAAGAAAAGACTACTGAGAAGCTTTTGACAAAGAGGTAGAAAGGAAACAGGAAAAATGTGATGTTGTGACAGCAAGGAACACTGTTTCAAGAAGTAGATAGTTCACAGGGGAGCTGGTAACTGTTGGGAAGTCAAAGAAGAAATGTGATAGCTAATCACATGGCTCCCATGGACTCTGCCTCCTGAAATTCGCACCTTTGTGTAGTGCCCTCCGTTGAGTTGGAACTGGCCCTGTTCAACCAATAGACTAAATAAAGGACACTGTGGGACTCTCCAGTCTTATGAATCCATCAGCATCCACCTGGGTCTCTTAAATACTTGCTCTGAGGAATGCCAGTTACCATGTAGGAATGCCCTGGAAACTAGCCATGGAATATGCCCTTGGGACCGAAGAAAGATGGCTATTCCCAGTTTGTCATAGTGATTCCTGCCTGGGTTCCAGCCAGGAGATGAAAGAAGCCATCCCGGAAATCAAACCTTCAGGTGGCTCCAGCTCCACCAGGGACCTCAACTGAGACCTCCCAACAAGTCCCAGTCAATCCATAGAACCAGGAAAGAGTTTTTTAAATCCTGTTTTAAGCTACTAAGTTTTATAACTGGCACGAGATGGGACTTGAAAAAAGAAATGCCTTTTTGATTTAGAGGTATGGAGGTCACTGCTATTTCTGCGAGTGACAGGGACAGAAGTCAGATGTGAGTTGGCTGAAGAACTAGTAGAGGCTAAAATAATTAAGTAAGTAAAGAACCACTTCATAGAGAAGTTGGGTTTTGAATGGAGAAGAGAAAGGTTAGTAACTGGAAGAGGATATGAGAACACAGGAGAATTTTTCTGAAAGTAGTCTTTACCATTTAAGCATGCCTGAAACTGCTGCCAGTGACCTACTCATTATAAAAGACTGAACTTGAATCAAATCAAGCTTCTCCTGTTATCACCAAGGTTAAGGTCAGGGTGCTGCTAAAACATCAGCATTCCTGGTTCAAACTTTTTGTTGTTATTATTGTTCTTTTTAGAAATATATGATGGTAAAGAGTGTTTTGACACATTATACATTCATAGAGTATACCTTATGCTAATTAGGATCCCATTCTTGTGGTTATACATGATGTGGAATTACACTGGTCATGAACTCATATACGAACTTAGGAAACTTATGTCTGATTCACTCTACTATCTTTCTTATCTCCTTTCCCTTCCCGTTACTCTCCTTTGTCTAATTTAATGAACTTCTAATCTTCCCCTCCCCACCCTCCTTTGTTCTGAGTTAACATCCACATATTAAGGAAGCTGACATAGGAGAATTGCAAGTTCAAAGCCAGCTTCAGCCAAAGCGAGGTGCTAAGCAACTCAGTGAGGCCCTGTTTCTAAATAAAATACAAAATAGGGCTGGGGATGTGGCTCAATGGTCAAGTACTCCTGAGTTCAATCCCTGGAACCAAAAAAAAAAAAAAAAAAAATAGGGAGAGAGAACATTTGGCCTTTTCTTTTGGGGGACTGGCTTATTTCACTTAGCATGATATTCTCCACTTCCATCCATTTTCCCACAAATGCCAAATCTTTATTTGTCTTTATGGCTGAGTAATATTCCATTGTGTGTATGTATGTATGTGTGTTTGTGTGTGTGTGTGTGTGTGTGTCACATTTTCTTTATCCATTCATTTGTTGTAGGGCACCTAGGTTGGTTTCATAGCTTGGCTGTTGTAAATTGAGCTGCTATAAACATTGATATGGCTATGTCACCATAGTATGCCAATTTTATGTCCTTAAAGTAAATCTTTGTGTATAAACCAAGGAGTGGGATAACTTGGTTAAATGGTGGTTCCATTCCAAGATTTTCAAGGAATATCCATGCTGCTTTTCATAGTGGTTGCACCAATTTGCTGTCCTACCAGCAATGTGTGAGTGTACCTTTTTCCCCACATCCTCGCCAACATTTATTGTTGTCTGTACTCTTGATAATTGACATTCTGACTGGTGTGAGATGGAATCTCAGTGTAGTTTTAATTTGCATTTCTCTAATTGCTAGAGATTGAACATTTTGTCATATATTTTTTGATCATTCGTATTTCTTCTTTCGTGAAGTGCCTCTTCAATTCCTTTGCCCATTTATTGATTGGGTTATTATTATTATTATTATTTTTTTTTTGGTGTTGAGTTTTTTAGTTCCTGGAGATTAGTGCTCTATTTGAGATGCAGGTGGTAAAGACTTTCTCCCATTTTGTAGGCTCTTTGTTCATGTTCTTATTGGCATCAGATCAATATTGGCATCATATTCACCATTTTAGGTCATGAGCCATGGTATCAAGAGGCTCCAAAGTTTCGATTCTGAGGCAATGCTGCTTAACTTCCTGAAAGAACTTGTGCCTGCTGAAGGATCAACCCCACCCCAGCTTAAGCCACAACCCCTAAGCAGCTTGTGAAATTCCTCTTGTGGACTGTGAATCTGCTCTGTGAGTGCCCACACACTGCTGCTCTCCTCAGAGGGACGGCCTTGTTGATTAGCCTCGTGCTACTGACAATAAATCTCTTGAGTGAGATTCTGGTGTGTGGCGTGGCCTTTGGACTTCGTGTGGACTCTGAGAGTGTCCTTTCAGTTCTTGATTATTTTCTTTGCTCTGAAGAAGCTTTTTAGTTTGATTAATTTGATACTAGCCCATTTATTGATTGTGTCACCAATTTACCAGAAATTTTGGGGATGGATTTGTAAGTTATCAACCTTTACAAAATGTGATTGGCCAAATCAAGAATTTGGGAGACTTTATATAACAAAGGGCCAAGAAATCAATGACATTTAGAAAAAAAATACAGGCAAGGAGACTGTTGTAGTATAAAAATGACGTAGACAAAACAACCAGATCCCACATGAAGATCTTGTTTGAATCATAATTTGAATAACCCAACAATAAAAAGACATCCTACACTGGGAAAACAATGTCAATGGTATATGAGATGATATTGAGGGATTGCTGTTAATTATTTAGTTGTAATATTGGCATGGAATTCGTGTTTTTAAAAATATGCCTTTATCAGGTAGAGACTAATGATGGCCTGATATAGGAAATTTTTTTTAAAATATATACATTGATAAAAAGATAATAATTATTGAGTTTAGTTAGTGAGTAACAGGGAGTTCATGAAATCAATTAATCCATGTTCTTTTCTTTTTTCTTTTTGGTACGGGGGATTGAACCCAGGGCCTCACCCATGCTAGGCAAGTATTCTACCTGTGAACTACACCCTCAACTCTTTTTAAAATGTCTTATTTTGAGTTAGGGTCTTACCAAGTTGTGCAGACTGGCCTTGAACTTGAGATTTTCCTTCCCTAGCTTCCCAAGTAGCTGGGATTACAGGTATGTGCCACCATGCCCCACTTTCTATTTTCAAATAAATTTGAAAATTTCTATAATACAAATTTTGAAAATTATATTAAAACTTATTCTTCATTTTGTTAAGAATTTATAGGCAAAATTAGTTTAATATTCAACTGTAGAAACCAAGAAGAGAGTGTCCTCATTAATGTAGAGAGTCGGGCTGGGGATGTGGCTCAAGCGGTAGTGCGCTCGCCTGGCATGTGTGCGGCCCGGGTTGGATCCTCAGCACCACATACAAACAAAGATGTTGTGTCCGCCGAAAACTAAAAAAATAAGTAAATATTAAAACTCTCTCTCTCTCTCTCTCTCTCACATAGTTCAGGACATCTGTTATTCTAGATTAGTTACTTTAAAAAAAAATAATGTAGAGAGTCTTTTGCTGGGGTATTGGAGAAAATCTCCATATGAATTTGTTATTCCATTGATTTTTTTTTCTACAGGGAAAAAAGAGTCTCAGGGAAGGATTCAATTGAGAGGAAGTGCCTGGAGGGAAAGAGGTCTTTTGATAGTGTGAAATCTAGAGAAGGAGGAAGGGTGGGATCCAGGGTCAAGGTGAAAAATGGGGCTAGTGTAGGGGGAGGGGGAGTTGGTACCTGGAGGTGGAGGCAATTCTCATTTGGCAGATCCTGAGAGGATTAGGAGCTGGGTCAAGTGTTAGAAGGTTGGAGGCCCAGGAAGCAGGAAGTTATGATTTGAAGACATGAGGTGAGTGGGGAGTGAGTTTATTGGAGGAACTCAGTAGAATTGCAAGGAAGGTTAGACTATTAATTAGCTAGAGAGTTATTGAAGCAATGAACCAAAGCCCTAATCTGGAGACCTTGAGAACAATGAAAGGAAAATGCCAAGAAACAGGGAGGGAAAAGAGGTGTTGGTGTGTGCACGCTGACGGTGTTGAAGAAGGACCCACTTCCAGTGCTTTGGACTCAGGAAGTAAGGGATGGGTACTGGGCATCTGCGTGTTGAACAGAGGCTGGGTGGTTCTAATACAGGTGCAGGGTTCCTGGACTCTGTGTGAGAAATGCTGCCTTAGTACTTGAGGGGGAGCGTAGCCCTGGAGGACTGTCATGTTCCCATAGGAAGTATGTGGGACAGACATCAGGACACAGATCTGTGGGCTGTCTCAGGTGGCTCTGTAACTTTCTTGGTCTGATGAATTGCAGTTCAGGGGCCTAATTCATCCAGTGGGGTGTCCTTCTCAGGGTTCTGGGTGACGCTCAAACACAGAGGTGGTGGCCTCCAAGTGATCCTGCCTGTGCTCACCTAATGGTTTCATCTCCAAGGACTCTAACTCCTGGGAGTCTTGTTGTTCTTTGTTTGTTTTTGCAATTTTAGATTTTAGAAATAAAAATGGGTTTTCAAAATCAACCAACCAACCAATCAACACTGTTGAGGTTGGCACATTTGGACTAATTGTTTTCTTCTTATTTAGACTTATTTCCCACTGAGTGTGAGGTAGCACTTTCAAGCAAATCTTTGGTAATTCCCAGGAATAAAGCAATTGCTTTCATTTCCCAGCAGGATATACTAAAGTGGGCTTGTTTGCAGAGAGAATGGGAATAGCAGTTTTTATAGCTTAGGGCCTGGAAGAAAACTGCTTCCTCCCCTCCCCACCCCCTTACAATCACCATCTACCCATGCTTTTAAAAAGTGTTTCAAAACCAAAAGTACTCTAAGAGTGTGGGATAAGGTAGAACGGGTCTGTTGAGACACCACTTGTTTGCCAAATTATCTCTGATCTAGATAAACTTAACTCTTCTTTCTCCTTTTGTGCAACTTCCTCAGCCACCATCCCTGTGAGTTGCCCCAATGTCAAAAAATTAAGCCTGTCTTGAATAAGCAAAAGCAACAGGAACCCAGAGAGAATTGTTTTCTCCTTTCCTGCTCTCCATGGTGATTCTCTGATTTAAATGTGCAGTGGCAGAAAGAAGGAAAGATGGGTGTCTGGGGAGGGGAACACAGCCTGGGTAAAGGCCTGCAGGCAGCGGGTCACGTGGCCACTGTCTGGACAGCCTGGCTGCAGCAGAGCCAGCCTGGCTTGCTCTGGGGTGCTGGATTAGGGAGGCTGAGCACAGGGGCTTTGAGTAGTGCCTGGGGAAATCCTGAGCCATTTAAATGCGCCATTTAAATCTGACAGACAAATTGGTGTTTTAAGAAGATTTACCAGGTAGTGATGTGCAGCATGAGGTGGGGGCAGGGATGGCGGGGTGTTAACAGAGGTGTGGGGGCAGGGAGGGAGTGAAGCTTAGGAATAAAGATTCTGCTCTGGGCCAAGAGAACACTTACCAAGCATCTGCCCAGGTGCTTTGCTGGTGTCCCCAGGCACCAGCCTCAAGCATGCTCCCCCTCAAATCAGCAGCTGTCCTCTGTCTTATTAGTGCCATGCCTCTGACGTCATCCCCACTCCTCTCTCCAATGCAGCCACTTGCCATCCCCACTATAGGCCTCCCTGCCTCCAGCCTCCCCACTAAATCCTTCTCTACCTAGCAGCTGTTGGGGTGGGAATGGGGGTGGTCTTTCTAAAACACATGGAGGGCATGTTTATAATCCCAATGACCTGGGAAGCTGAGGCAGGAGGATTGCATGTTCAAGGTCATCCTCAGCAACTTAGTGAGGCCCAACTCAGAGAGACCCTGTCTCAAAATAAAAAATAAAAAAGGGCTGGAATGTGGCTCAGTGGTAAGTGCCCTTGGGTTCAATCCTTGGTACCAAAAAACCAACCAACCAAACAAAAAAACAAAAACAAAAAACCAAAATAAAACATGTGGAATCGGACCACTCTCCCAAGAGAAACCCTCATGGACTCCCCACTATCCTTCCAGTGACTGATTCTGAGTCTTTGGTGAAGGCAGGAGGCCCTATACCTGAGTAGTGTTCGGCTCTCCTTCCTTCCCAGGGCTCTTGCCTCCCTCCCCTCCTTCAATCTTGTGACTCGGCCATTTGAAAATGCTTTCAGTGCCTCTAAAAGGTCAGGTTCTTTCTTCTCCTCCTGTTTGAGACTATCCTCCATCCCATTTCTCCCCTCTGACTCATTCTTGGTTTAGAAACCCCTTCCTCCAAGAAGCTCTCCCTGACCCATGGGTCACTCCTGTGTCACTGGCTCTTTTCTTCTTTTTAGGGCATGTGAGTTTCTTCCTCCTCACCCAGCACTCCTACTGACCTGTGCAAGGTGCCCTGTAGATAGTCATCAGATGTGAAGCATGAACCTGGGGTGGAGGGGAGTGGCGTTGACTCCATTTTACAGATGAAGAAACCGAGGCTCAGGCAGTGATTTCATAGTTTGTCTGAGGTCTCTTAGCTTTGCAACCCAGAATCTGCTTCAGGGCTGCTGATTTCCCGGACAAGGATTTTTCCTCTTTCTTGCAGCCAACAGAATGGAGGTCATCCTGGGGAAGAGTCCTGTACAGTGCCTTCAGTTCTGGCTGGTCACTCAGAGAGCTTCCAGCAGGGCTACTGTGGGAATGAGCGTGACAATAGAGGAAGAGGCTTTGATATATTAGTAAGGGATTTCATAAACTGGAGTATTATTGGCTTTGGAGATTGCAAAAGGTTCAGAGTCCAAATGAACCATTTTTTTTTTTCTTGACACATTTATTTCAACAAAGTTATTGTTCCAAACAAACCCTCTCTGTTTCTGAAACCTGGGGGATCTGGTTGCACTTGTTCATTGCTATTTTTTTCTTCCTTTCAATAAATGTTCTTTGCTTACCTTTTTTTTTTTTTTTTTGATTGACTGAAAGAGCCACATTTCAGAATGATAGATATTGTTCATTTAACTCCAGCATTTACTTTTCCCCTAAACTAGCACTCCTTTCATGATTGATCAGACTTCTCCCCCATTTAGCACCCATGTAAAACATTGCAAAAGATTGGGTCTGCAGCTTGGAAAGCATTTTTGCAGCAATGTGTTCAAGCTGCAAGCAGGCTCACCAAGTGGCAGGGAAGCTCTTAATGAAACGTCGGTGGATATTAGGATTTTATGGACTGGAAAACAGTACAAATCAAAACGCTTTGCTTACTGTTTATCTGTTTAAAATATTTTTATTTTCTAAACCTAGCAATGTTCATTTTTTTTTTTTAATCCAGCATTTCAGTTTGGTTCTTTACATATTGATTTTCCCGTTCACTGGCATGCCCAGATGAAGTCAGAGCACTCAGGTGTGCTGTGTACATGAGCAGCAGACAGGAGCGGCATAATTGGGGTCCTTTTTCTGCCCCGAGGCACCTCAACTTGAAGGGTAGGAGAGAGCAGAGCACACCTCTTTGCCCTGTGTGGTTTTTGGTCTCTCCCCAAACTTTATATACAAATTCTATAACAAAAGTGGCATTCTCCCCTTAGATGTTTTAAGGGAATATAACAGTCAGGGTCCCAGCAGGACCATCAGATGGTTTGCCCAGAAGTCAACAAGTTGTATCTATGAAGGGCCAGGTACGAAATATTCTTAGCTTTGCAAGTCACTTATTAGTGGCTATGGATGATATCTAAGCCCTGTGTGTGTCTGTTTCAGTAAAACTTTCTTTGCAAAAAAGACTTGGAGATGGTACAGTTCTTTCCATATCTGTGGATTTCACATGCATGGATTCAATCAACATGGATTTAAAATATTCAGGCAAAGAAATTGTGGTTATACTGAACAATGTATGGATTTTTTTTCCTTGTCATTATTCTCTAAACAATACAACGTAACAACCATTTATATAGCATTGACATCATATTAGGTATTATAAGTAATTTAGATTTGTTTTAAAGTACCCTGGAGGATAGGCATGGGTTACATGCAAATACTGCACCTTTCCATATGAAGGGCTTGTGCATCCGCAGATGTTGGTATCCAAGACAGGCGGATCCCAGAACCAATTCCTTATGGACAGCAAGGGCCACCTCTGTTTGGCTTGTGAGTTACATATGCTGACCACTACTTTAGGAGGAAAGAAAGGAAAAAAATATACAGGTACACTAGGGTCAAGAGATTAGATGAGGGAGGCGAGTCTGCCCAGGTACAGGCAGCTGCAGAAATCTGTTACTCCTTTAGAGGCTGGGGGGACAAGAGGAGGACATGGTGTCACAGGAGCTCAGTGAGAGTCTGTTCATGAGGAGATGCTAGAGCCAGACCTTCCAACAGCGCCATCAGCTGGGAACTAATCCTTTAGCACATGTCCTTTGGGGGATATTTAAAATCCAAACCATAACACTGACTAAGAGAGAAAGTCCAGATTCTCCTTTGGAGACAATGCCTGCCTGCTCCACAGCTGCATGAGCTTCAGATGATGCACACTGAATCACCAAACATGCAAAAAGTAAGGTTCTCCCATGTATGAATCTTCCTGTGTGTGTACAGCTCATTCAAGTCATGCAGTTTATAGCTAGCATGTAGATTTCTAGGACACACCAAAAAATCTTCCTTTTCTGAACATCTCTGTGACATGGACCTCATGTGTTACAAAGACAGCAACTTTCTAGGTAATTATATAGGTATGGGAGAGACCATAGCAACTGGGCAGGTTCCAAGTTGTAATGTCTTGCAGATTGCTATACCCTGGGGACATTGATGTTTGCTTGCCTAATTCTGTGTTGTGTTGTGGTGACTTTTCATTTGCTTGAACTGTTCTTATCACGCAGTTTCTTCCTGTCAATCAACGATTCCCAAGTTTTGAATTTTATGGATCCATGAAATGTCCAAAACAAGCCGGGCAGCATGGTGGCACATGCCTGTAATCCCAGCGATTCAGGAGGTTGAGGCAGGAGGATCACGAGTTCAAAGCCAGCCTCAGCAACTTAGCAAGGCCCTAAGCAACTTAGAGAGATCCTGTCTCAAAATAAAACACAAAGAAGGCTGGGGGTGCCACTCAGAGGTAAAGTGCCACTGAATTAAATCCTTAGTACCAAACAAACAAACAAACAAAGAACCCAAAACAAAAATGTCTCAAGTAGAAAAAAGTTTTTAACTTTTTATTTTGCTAAGAACATCTAACAGAAGGGACAGAACAAACAACTCCCACCTACTATTCCCATTATTTTATGGTAAAAGGCCATTTTCACATGCCTGAGCATAGAGAAAATAAGCAAAGCCCTGGAATACTGCGAATTTATGTTAAGAAAATGTGCAACTTCAGGAATGCTGTGTCTGGCTGGATGCTTGTGCATCACCAGGACACCCAGATGAAGGGCACATGGGGCCTGGGGCTGCGTTCCAAGCCATATTCCCTGCATAGGCTCTGTCCCCTTGGGTGATGAAGCCCAGAAAAGGTGACTTTCTGATATGCACCAATAAATAAATAAATAAACAAAACAAACAAACAACTCTTTTGGAGCTAACTTCAGTCTTGTACTTTAAAATTTTTTACCAGGGCTGTGCTTGGACCAATGCTTGTCACTTAATAGGTGCTCCATATGGCTGTATCCACGGATGTTAGATCCCTGGGGTAGGAATTCCATCAGGGCCTTTCCAGGTCTGTAATTTGATATTAGGACACCACAGTAGTGAACTGCAGCCCAGATATGGGAATCATGTTTCCTGTAATTTTCTCACCGCGTTGGTGTCCAAATGGAAGGGAGTAGAAACCCAGATAAGAGAAACTCCTCCTGCTGCCCTGTGAGCACCACTGGGAAACCAGCCCTGTGTAAGTGCCTGCTGTATGCCAGCAAAGGCACTAAGAGCTTTCTACTGCTCTCTCACTTAACTCATTTTATGGCCCCTGTAGGTGAGCTTTTGAACAATTAAATAACCTGCTCATGGACACCCTGTGGTCAAGTTACCTTGACTGCCAAGTCTGGATTGCTGTGATTTGTGTGGAGAGTCACCTGGGGTCCTGCACTCTAAAAACCATAAGTGGGGTATGTGGGCATCTCCCTGGTGCTCCCAGGAAGTGACCCACGCGTGGTGTTTGTGGTCAGCATTACTTGTCTCATTTTTCAGCACCCTGAAGATGTCCCCCTTAGCTCCTCATCCCCATCCCATCCTGTGTCTGGTGGCTGTGGACGCCATGACTTGGGGAGGTTAAATTAGTTTTCCAGAACTGCTGTAAGAAATTACCACAGTGTGGTGGCTTCAGCCAACAGAAATGGATTCTCTCATGGTTGTGGAGGCCACAAGTCCAAGATCAGTTTCACTGGGCAAGAATCAAGACATCAATCAGCAGGGCTGTAGCCCATCAGCAACTCTAGGAGAAAATTGTTCCTTCCCTCTTCCAAATCCTGGAGGCACTGGCTGGGCTCATGGCTCATTCCTGTGTCTTCAAAGCCGGTAGTTTTACATCTCCACATCTGTCTCTGCTTCTGTCCTCTCTGCTCCTTCTGCCTTCTGTGGGTGTCTAATCCTCCTCCACCTGTCTGTCATAAAGATCTTTGTGGAAGCATCGTGGAGCCAGGACCGTCTTCTCATCTAAAATCCTTAAATGAATCACATCTGCAGAGTTTTACTACTTAAGGCAACATTCACAAATTTCAAGGAGAAGGGCCTGATGGCTTTGGGTGACCATCAGTTAGCCTACTATAGAGAGTAAGTAACTTGCCTAAGGTCACACCACAAGTGTGAGGTTCAAGGCCAGATCTTGACAGTCAGACCACACCTGACCAACCAACCAACCATCTTGCTGGAGGACTAGCAGCCCTTGTTAATCTCAAAACCCCATTTGACTTGAAATTCAGAAGTGACTGTGTGCATGAAGCTATTAAATTTCTCTGACTTGTCTAAGATAAAAACCTCTAGAAGACAGCAAAGTATGACTTGAACTTAAGTCTGCCTAGCTCCAAAGGCCATGCCCTGCGCGATTGGTTTCAGAAGTTCTCCAATTCTTGACTCATGTGCTCTTTAGTGAAGTGGTTAAGGATCTTTGGAGCAAAGTTTCAGGGCTTCAAACCCTGATCCCACCACCTTCTGTTACTTTTGCAAGTTACCCAAACACTATATGATTCGTTTCCTGATATCTAAGACTTTGACATTCATAGCACCTAGTTCAATATAGTTCTTGTAAAATTCTAATAGTTTCATACAAGTAAAGTTCTCGATAGAGCAACTGGCTTATAATAAATGTAGCTGTTATTACTATTGGTACATCCAATAACGTAGGGAAAGGAGTCAGTTTGCCATCAGGATGCCAGAATTGAGCACAACTGCTAGGTAATAAACAGGGAAAATTCTATCTCCTTGCCTGTTGAAAAGTGGTCAGTTAATCCAAGCAAGCAAAAGAGCCAGAAGCCCAGAATTAGACGACAGTGATTGTAGTAAAGCGTGTTTGCTCTCCTTTACCTCCTCACTGATTTCAGCTAAGGAACGCTCTATCTTAGCATCTGTGACATATTTTCCAGAACTCAGGTTCTCACCTTATCCTATAGAACATTACCTGCATGGAAACCGTTTTCTGGATTCTCAGCATGGTCCAGTGTCCATGCTGCAAGGGCTGTTTCTTGGTCACTCCCCCACCCATTGAGATGGGAGTAGACCACGCCAATGACTTTGCACAGCCTGTGCCTTCCACTTGTTTCAGGAACTAATTGGCAAGAGTCTGCTCTGTGCCTGGCATTGGCCTGGGTGCTTCCAGGAAGGCAGAGAGCATGTGAAGCATTGTCCCCATCCTCCTAAAACTTACAGGTGATTTACAAAGTTGAATCATTATACTGGGAGCTCCGATAACAATGTGAGCTCCATGTGTTAGAATAGGGATATAGACAGGCCATGGCTGTGGTCACCATTGGCTGTAGAGGTGTGAATGTGTCCTAGAGGAGATGAGATCTGAGCTTGGCACTTGAAGAACAGTTTGGATTTGGGTAAGGAAAAAGAAAAGGAAGGGATATGCCATCCCTTCATCCACCTCCTCCGTGTTTCCGCTGTGGTGCTCAGTCACAGGAAAACCTTTCTCAGACTGATCTAAATGGAAAGATTTGCTAACTGGAGTGGAGCCATTGGATGGTCAGCTCCTGTGTCCAGGCCTCCAGGAGTGGTGTGGGATTCAGGTTTGTTGGAGGAGGAAGATGAAGAAGGTGGAGAACATGTTGGAAAAGAAATGGGCTGAGCATGAAATAGAGAACTTTAAAAAAGAAGCTGAAGATTAAGTGGAATGACCTACTTTGCAGAAGTCTTACTGTCGTGTGACTTTTTCCCATGGATATTAGTTCCTGTTCCCATTGCTATCACAAAATGCCCAAGGCTGAATAATTTGTAAAGAAAAGGAGGTTTATTTAGCCCAAAGTTTTGAAGGCTTAAAGTTCCAACAGCATGGTACTGGCTCTGGTTAAGGCCTCCCTAGCCTCATCATATGGTGGGTGGCATCATGATGAGAGAGTGTGAGAGAGGAAAAGATCATATGGTGAGACAAGAAGTCAGAGAGACTGGGTAGGAGGGGCCAGGCTTGCTCTTTGGTATCAGGAGAACTAACCAGGGTCCTGGGATGATTGCCTTAATCCTTTCTGAGGGTGGTGTTCCCATGACCTAATTGTTAGCTTAATTGCAGCCATCTTCCTTCTCCCCACCCCAATTTTATGAATATTGTTCTTATTCCCAAGAAATAAAAACTAGCCCAAGATAAAACCTACTGGCCCGGAGATGTGTGGGTCTCTCCCTGTTCTCTCTCGGAGAGATAGAAGATAATGTACTGTCCTGAGATGGGGACATGCTGTTCCCTGTTCTCTCCTTGAGAAGATAAAGGGACATGCAGGTTTTCCTGTTCCCCCTCTGAGAGATAGGAAAACTTCCTGTCTCTGTTCCCAAGAGACAAACTTGGCTTCTACAAGATCAGGGGATGCTTACTATGTCGGTCAAGACTAAACCCGCCCCGAGCGCGCGGCCATGATTCTAGCCTTTAAAAGGTAACATTCAAAGGAAATTGCTGCTGCTCTCCCTGTCTCTGCAGAGCAGTCTCGTCAGGCCTCTGACAGTAAACCCACTTCTTATCCCAGGTGTGTGTTTGATCAGTCCTGAGCCACTTTTGTTTCACTAATTACCTCCCATCTGGGTCCTTCTCTTAAATGTCCCACCACCTCCTGACCGCACTGGGGACAAAGATTTCAAACTGTGAACCCTTGGGAGGCAAACCACATCCGAATCATAGCATGTAAGAGAAGGTGCTGAAGATGAGACACTCACATGGAATGAACGCCTGCGGGTCCTGGACCCTGGACATCATCCCTTCATTCATCCACCTCCTCCGTGTTTCTGCTGTGGTGCTCAGTCACAGGAAAACCTTTCTCGGACTGATCTAAATGGAAAGATTTGCTCACTGGAGTAGAGCCATTGGATGGTCAGCTCCTGTGTCCAGGCCTCCAGGAGTGGTGTGGGATTCAGTTTTGTTGGAGGAGGAAGATGAAGAAGGTGGAGAACATGTTGGAGAAGAAATGGGCTGAGAGTGAAATAGAGAACTTAAAAAAAAAAAAAGATAAAGATTAAGTGGGATGACCTACTTTGCAGAAGTCTTACTGTCATGTGACTTTTTCCCTGGCTGCTCCTTTCTATCTCACTTGGGCGGGAAATTTAGTTTCAGTCCATCATCCATCTCTTGGGGTCTGCCTGTCTGCAGAGAGCATGCCCTTGGCTCTGTTGTTTGCCACAGGGTCACCATGGCAGTAAAAAGCCTCTGCCTAACAGGGTTGAAGCTTGTGGCTTTACCAAGGGTGCCTATTTTAGGGGAACAGGTCTGTTTAGCTCTAGGGTTCAGTGTTAGGAGGCCTGTGGTAACAGAGCACACACATGGCCAATGGCGTGTGAGCAAAGGTGACATGGTCACTTCTGGGTAGAAGATCTGAGAGCCAGCAGGCGGTCTCCATACTTGCACTTATCCCTCTGCCATGAATATTGACGAGTGTTCCAGACAGTGACCTTTGCAACTTCTGGGTCTCTAGGCGAAGATGGTATGGAGCAGACTCTCAACTGGCCCACCATGGATATGTAATGTGAATAAGAAATAAACTCTTGTTGTTATCAGCCACCAAGGTTCCTGGGTTGTTTGTTACTGCCACATAAGCTACCTGTCCTGACCAATACAGCCCTGTTATGGCTGCACATCTGAGTTACTTTCTGCAGTAGCCCTGTCCATGATAGACTGGTGTTTACATCTCCACCTGTCCTCCTCTTTTTTCCCTTTCTCAGACTCTGATGTGATAGAGGTAGTTATTATTTGGATTCCCCCACACTCGGATACAGGCTCCATCTACAGAACTCCAGATAATAATTAATCTTGCATTTTGATCTGCGAAAAGCAAGGCTGGGAGCATCAATAGAAAATGTATTGGTGAGTTCTGATGCTGTGAAGTGAGCAGAAGATTATTTAGATAAACTGATTGAAATGGTTCCTAGAAGTAAATGTCAATGAACCAGACGTGGTAATTTCTTGCTCATGAAGTAGTGTTAGTATGCATGTGATTTGAAGTTTATGTTAAAACACAAGCATGAGATTACCTCTTGGGCTGTGGATGGTATAAGCAGGGCACAGGGCCACCATGAGTGGGAGCTGTTTGTGTCAAATATGGTTAGCTCAAGCAGGATGATGGGCCAGACCCAAGGTTCCTAGATTTTCATCAACAATAAGACAAGCCCAGAAAATATATCTTTTTTGTAGAAATTAACATCAAGCCATCTTGGAAAATCTGCTAAGCAAATCCCAGTGGGCTGTGTGTACCAGAGGCTTTGCTTCGGTGCTTTAGAAGAGCATGAGTTGCCTTCAGAGGGAAGAAATTGCCCTCTTAAAATGCATGTGGGATATGAGGAGATAGCTAGTCACAGGCACATTTCCAAAAATGGGTTGCTGGTAAGATGTGTGATTAAGAAAAGCATTAAACAAACAAACAAACAAATTAAAAAAAGCGCTTTTGCTTTCTTTTGTCTCATAGAGTTTCTCAGGGGCTTTGACATGGTCATGTTCCCCATGATTCTCCAGAATGGGCTCCAGTATGTAGCAATAACTCAGGCTTTTTTGGCTACAGAACTCCGGGTGGATAGATGGATACAGAGATGGATGGCTAGACAGATGGATGCATAGGACATATAGGGAAAGAAGTTGTAGATGTAGATAGAGATAAATACATACATTTAACATTTCATTATACTATTTGTAAATAATGAGGTGAAGAAATGAACCTGTAAATTCACCTTTGAATGGATAAAAAGACCTCCCTTTGATAAGCTCTTATGGGGAATAGTAAACCAGCTGATTAAGTAGGACACACTGGGACACACACAACAGACTTCCATTATAAAAGGAGACTTAAACAATAAAGGTATCTTTCATCTCACATAAGAAGTCTGGAAGCAACATGATTTCAGGATTGGTTAAAGCAGCCGCTCTACAATATTATCATGAAATCAGATGACTTCTTTCTATTCTGCTTTTCTCTGCACAAAAGCAATCTCACTCCTCATTGCGAGGTGTTGCTGCAGTTTCTAACACCAGTCAGACACATAACTTTGTGATGGGAGCATTTCCTTCTGGGTGGCTGATTTAGGAAAGAAACACTTTCCCAGGAGCCTCCGGCAAACCCTCCTTAGATCCACATGGCAAGGCTTGGATTGAACCCTGTGCCCTGAATATAATGAAAGCTGGGAAGGAAAGTTTCAGCATTTTAAGTCTCCATAGTGGGGAATCTCAGGACGGTCAGCAGATAGGCAACCAGGAGTATCTATCATGTGATTGTGTGGATCTAGTTTATTAGTCTGGGAAATAGAAGCAAGGGAATATCTATCTATCTATCTATGATCAGCTCATGAGGTTACGCAAGCCCAGATGTCCCAAGATCTTCAGTCAGCAAGCTGGAGACCCAGGAAAGCAGACAGTATAGATTCAAGTTGAATCCAAAGAGTGGAGAAGACAAATGTCCCAGTTCCAAGACAGTTAGGTCCAGGGAGCACATTCTCTCTACTTCTGCCTTTTTATTCTGTTTAGGACTTCAACAGGTTGGATGAGGCCCAACCACTAAGTAATCTCCTTTACTTAGTCCACCAACTCCAACGTGGACTTCATCCAGAAACACCCTCATAGAGACACACAGAATAACATTTAACCAAATATCTGAGCATGTTGTAGCCTAAGCTTTCAACCTGTGAACTTTTGTGGGGACATTTCAGGTTCAAACCATAATAAGCATCTCATTTGTAAGATGAAATGTCTACTTGAGTTGTTCCAAGAATTAAATAAAACAACATATTTAAAGTACTTAGTACAACATCTAGCACTTCATTTGCTTTCAATACAAGATTTTTTTAAAGTACAGAATCACACCCATTGTAATGATAACCACAGTTGATATTCTCTCTCTCTCTCTCTCTCTCTCTCTCTCTCTCTCTCTCTCTCTCTCCTCTGTCCCAGAGTTTCAGCTGATGCAAATGCTGAGTTGCTCATGTCAAGGAGTCCCACACAGATTCAGAAATTAAGGTATTCTCTGCAATCCCCATGAGTCATGGTATTTTTCTCCTGCCCTGGCCCCCTGCAGATGTCAGCTGCCCTGAAAGCCACTTAAGGTGAGGGGGTCAAGGGTGAACCTACACTGCTCCTCTACTGACCCTGGAAGATTCCAGGGCCAGGTTCTGAGCAAAAGTATGTGGGAAATCCCTTCAAGTTGCACAGAATCCTCCATGAAAACCACTCCCTCAGGTTCTTCTGCAGCCCTTCTCTCCATCACTCATTTATTCCTTCAATAAACATTTATTGAGGATTTTCTATGGGTCAGTACTGTGCTAGAGAGGGGCTCATAGATGCGTGAAATCGAGCTGAACCAAAGGCATCTGTTGAATCAGCAGTGGAAGGCTGAGACTTGGGAACCAATTCTTCATCTTCCCCAGATCCAGGCTGCCCAGAGGCCACAGTGCTTATGTCATCTTATAGTCTTGGCAACTATGGAGATGGGGGTGGGGAGAGGCATAAGGATTTTCTAACTATCACTTTTGAGCATAAGAACTATTGCTTTTCAGTGTACTTGATCTTTACATCAGGTTTTCTGTGCCAATCTCTGGCCAGTGTGCCATTTTGGAACAGAGGTAGAAAAAAACAGAGTTTCCGTGCAGCTATAAACATTGATGTGGCTGTGTCCCTGTAGGATACTCTTTTTAGGTCTTTTGGGTATGATATGTCAAGATCATTGTATTGTCATGAGCAACTAATAAACAAAACAAAACAAAACAAAAAACAGAGTTTCTTTCCCCTTTTGTCTGCCCTCTATGGGGATGGATTTTTCTAAACATGCCTGTGATTGAAAACACAAGATGCTAGAGAACTGAGATTTTTTTCCTTGCTTCCAGTCTAAAAAAAAAAGCATATATTTTGAAGGAAAATCAAGATCAATGTTGGTCAACATCACCAGTGGAGTCACAGCTTGAGTGGGTTGGATTCTGAAGTCAGTGAGCACAGTCAAGATTGCCTTATGCTAAAATAACCCTTGAGAATTCGAAGTCCCATAGTTATGGTCTTGTGACTCCCAGCCTAGCTTAGTATGTTCAACACAGCAGTTTTTCTTTCAACATGGGAACAGATTGCTATTTTTGTGTTGGAGCACCAGATGAGGTGTTTGGCTTGTGCTTAGGGATCATGATGAATGCAAAATAGTTTTGTTTTATGTTAGCTGAGTGTGAATAGTTTGCATATATTTAAATAAGGGTATGAAGGATGTGAAATCACTCTGGAGGCCATTGCTGATAAATAGTACACTGATCATTTTCACTTAATTGAACATTAAAAAAAGAATTTAAAACCATTTTCATTTCTTTCTCAACTTTTTTTTTTATTTTTGAAAATTTCAAACCTAGAAAAGAGTTAAAAGAATGATATGATGAGTAGTGAATACCTGCTTCATCATTATCTATCTGGTTTCATCAGTTGCTAACATTTTGCTGCATGAATATTGTCTCTAGTACACACACACACACACACACACTCACACACACACACACACAGTGCACTAGCCATAATAAGGTTTCACAAATCAAGTATACTCTTTAAAAAAATAATAATTTTAGTTGTAGATGAGCATAGTACCTTTATTTGTTTGTTTGTTTGTTTATTTTACATGGTGCTGAGGATCGAACACAGTGCTGCACACCACTGAGCTACAACCCCAGCCCTCAAGTGCATTCTTATAACTAGCACTCAGGTCAAATTTGAAACAGAATATCATCAACCCCCAGATTTCTCTCTTGGGTACCATTCCTGACATCATTCCCCAGAGGTGACAACTCTTCTGACTTCTAATATCCAAATTGTACTTTGTGTAAATAGAATCAACTTTCATGTACTCTTGGGTCTTGTGTCTGCCTTCTTTGGATGAATGCTGTGTTTAGGATTTGTCCAAGTTGATCTGTGCAGTATTTTCTTTTCTGTGTAGCCCTATGGTTTTGGTTACTACTGTTGAGGACATTGACTTTTTTGAAGTGTCCAGGCCAGCTGTCTTGTAGAATGCTCTATGATCAGGACTTCTTTGATTGTTTTCCCCTTGATTAAATTGAGCTTAGTTAGACACTGTGGCCAGAATATGACAGAATATGAGGGACACATAGTGTCCGTTTTATGCCATTTGGGGGATGATACACTTGATTTCTTGGTGAAACAAGTGTGTGACAGATACCTTTCCTTTTGTAATTAACAAGTAAGTTTTGGAAGGATACTTTGATGTCTAGTAAATATTCTCTTGGCCTAAACTGACTTCTTTTTGCAGGGCAGGGGTGGGGTATCAGGGATTGAACATAGGGGCACTTGAGAATTAAGCCACATCCCAGCCCTATTTTGTATTTTATTTAGAGACAGGGTCTCACGGAGTTGCTTAGCACCTTGCTTTTTGCTGAGACTGGCTTTGAACTCATGATCCTCCAGCCTCAGCCTCCTGAGCCACAGGGATTACAGGTATGTGCCAGCACACCCAACCCAACAGACTTTTCACTCAGTGATTTTAGCATCTATTGATGATCTTTGTGTGTCAATCATGTCACTGGAGTTGGGATTCCTAAGAAGTTCTCTCTTAAAACTAAGATACTTAAGTACATTCCCATGTCCTAACTCCTTGCCTCAAGGAAGATACAAGGTGAATGTGCAGACTCTTCTTCTTTGTAAACCAAGTTCCATTTTCTGCCTTCTCTACCCTGTTTGATACTCTAGGGGGCTGACTCAACCCTGCACTATCTGCATTCCTTTGCAATCAGGTTTCTGGTTGGGTGTGGACCAGAGGAGGATGCCACTATCAATGCTTCCAAGGTAGGAGGAGGGGTCAGCTCCTGCTCTGTATCAGCCTTTATTTCTTGAAGTAGCTGTGTCCCTCCCCATCTCAAGTCCCACCCAGTGACTCTCAGTGGCATGGCGCTCCCTGCTCCAGCAGCAGGATTTCCTGCTCTTGTCCCTTCGGCTCTAGGAATGTAATGCCTTCCTATTCTTCCACTCCACTCCCTGGGCACCTCTGTATTTCTTGTTTGTTCTTTTAACCCTGTCCACACCTCTACAAATAGTCCTTTTATTAAAACATACAACAAAAACTCTTTTTTCTAAACCATCCCAAAAACCCTGCTTCCTGAAAGACTCTTGATTTAGTGAATTTCACTCCAAATCCCTAGTTCTGATCCAAACGGAGGGTTTTCATTTTCCTCTGGTCAAAAGAGACTGGCCACAAAGGAGAACAGACTGAGGGAAATGACAAGGCGTGTTCACACCCCAGGGCTGATAACAGTCAGTGGGCACCGTGCCCAGCCTGGGTCTGTTAGGAGAAGAGTTATTTAACCTGGAGACCGAGGAGGCAGTGTAGCCACTTCACAGGAGCCATGAGCCCGCCCTGCAGTGGGGAAACCAGAAGAATAAACACACTCTGGCCACCTGCCTGTCTCCTTCTGTCTCTTGCTGTTGCTCCCACCGGCCAGACTCAACAGGTGTGGCCAGTTCCTCCTTCCTGGCTCAGAGCAGGGGAGAAGGGGGTGGATCCTAAGACATCCAGCACACACTTCCCTTAGTCCCTGACCCATAACGTGCCATTGCAACCCGACACACCAAATCCCAAATGGATACGACCAAGAAGCCAGGCATCTAAGGACCATCTTCGAGAGGTATTAAACGTCATGGTGAAAAGTGAGGCTTCCAACCCCAACTGCACCCTGGACAAGTAATCTAACCCACTGGAACCCACCTGCAAAAGGGGATTTAAGGGCACCTGCCTCGCAGTTGTGTTTGAGTCCGAACTGAACTAATAACTGCTAAGTGCTTGGTACAGGGTTGGATAGGAACTGAGAGTTGAGTCAAGATTTGCTTTTATTAATATCATAATTATCTTGGCAGTGTCTGTGGAGAATCTCAAGATGGGGCAATTTGTCCCAGGAAACATCTTGATGTAAAAAGAATACTCATTTGGAAGCCAGGAAATGTGGGCTCATATCCTGCCACAATAGGCTCTTCCTTGACATGACCTTAATTTCTCTGACCCTCAGTTTCCTTGCTGCCAAATGGAGGGCAAGTCCCCCACTGTCCAGGTATGGATGAAGACCAAAGTCAAGGAGGAAAATGTACAAGGAAACAGTATTCCGCGAATGGAAGGGATTCTAATTATGAACCCAGCAAAGAGGGCCAGCGTTTTTCTGATGATCTTTATTGCTGCCCTCTTATTGACTTGATACTTGTCACCAGAAAACTCCAGTTCAGTCTCAATGTCCCTTGCCCAAGCTAATTGCTAATTTAGACTTAAACTGTGCCCAGCTCACAATTAGAATTCAAACCTTGGAGCTCCATTAGGAATGCATAATGCTACATTTTCCTTCACTGAAATTAATCAGCTGCAAATGATTAAATTACTATATATAGTGTGAAACACAACAAAGCTGTAATTTTTATATAAATTCCAGAATGTTACATTATTTCCCTTCGGCGCTGACATCGGAATAATTCCTAAGCAATGGGTTGCTTTGTCTTCTGTAAAATAAAATTTTAAAAACCCATTGCTCTTCAAGCGTACCAAAGTCTGCGTTCAATATTTAATATGATTAATGTTTACTGTATTTGTTGTGGGGTTGTCTGCTAATTGTGGCGTTAAACGGCACCCCCCCCCATCATCTTTGGGGGCTGAGGATGTTGGTTCAGAACCACTGTTTGAGAAAGTATCAATTAAAATTCAGCTCCACTGAACACATGAATCTTTTCTGTTGTTTGTTTGTGGTGCCCGGCATATCTGGTGGCAACACTTGCCTTCACTCCCCCTCTCCTAACTGCTAGAACAGATTGAGATTCTAGCAGCTTCTCAGGAAGGATGTAGCCCATGGCGAGGCCCCAGGCTGGTTCCACTGGCAAGCAGAGCCAGAGATTCACAGTGTGCAAAGCAATGTACTTCTCAGGGGAGAGCAGAGGGGCTGGGGAGGAACTGGCCTGGCATTTACAGCAAGGCCTGCATGTGGGGAAGGGACTTGCACTAGAGTCACTGTTTCCTTCTGTTTTGACCCCCTCCCACCTCGCCTGCCTCCATTCTGATTAACAGCACTGAGCAGAGAATTGGAAAACCTAGAATGATGAGGACCTTGTGTGTCCAGGCACCACCACCATGATTGACCGTGGATAGGTCCCTCAACCTCTCTGGCTCTTAATTTTCTTATCGACAAAATAAGAATGACAATCTTTGCTGGGATGATTAAGTGCTTTGTGAACTGCAAGTTGCTTTCCGGAGGAAGATATCATTGTCACCGAGTGGCCTGTGTTCCTCTGTTTGGCTTCTCCACCCCCAACAGGCCCTCTGGTTTTCTCCAACGCACCCACAGCCTTTTTTAGCACACCCTGGGGAAAGTCTTGGAAACTGAACAAGGACTCTTAGCCTACTGTGCGTCCCCCATGGCTGTCGCTGCTCATACATACCACCTTCAGCTGTTGGGGCTGCATCCTGCTGCTGGCTTTGAGGCCACCTGGCCAGTCCCTTGGCAGTGGAAGAATGATTTTTCCACATCTCTGTCCCCATTATCAGCAGTTCCAAAGGACATCTGCCCTATTCTTTTAGGGTCACTGAAGAATAGGTAAGCAAACCATTGTTGGTGGCTCCTCTCTTTCTATAAGCCCATGCTTAAGACCATGAAGAGTGGCTTCAAAAATCTCCGTGTCCTCATTCCTTCCCCTCATCACCCTCTCCCCTGGCAACCTGGCCCACAGATTCATGGTCACTCCTTTCCACTGAAAGCCAGAGTTCCATGGTCACACTTGGTTACCCTGGAAATTGATTTGGCACCCTCTGTTCTGGTGTGTGCACCACAAGCCTGACATGCTCCCCACACCAAGAGCTCTCACAAGCCCCTCCGCCACACCAAGCTCACCCCAAAACACCCCTGTGGGTTGCTGTTCTCGCCTTTCTTTCTCTCTGGGAATAAACTTTCTCCCAATTGTCAGCAGCCAGCAGGCGGAGGGGCTCCTGAATATCGGTCTCCACCAGCTACCTGAACCAGGAACAACCACGTGCCTTTGTGAGTTGTTCTTGTGAGCCACATTGAGTTGTTCTTCCAGAAATAGGAGGGATTTCTACTGAACCCAGTCATACATTATCCACTGTTCTCTTTGCCAAGGAAGGCATATTTAGAAATGGCTATCCAGTCTGCCTGGTAAACCGAGGTAAACCGAGGGATGCTCTGAGGGGGATAGGATTGAACCCCAAGACTTGACCTAAAGATGATATTTAACCAGGGTCCACCAGCTGGGGTGCACCACGTTATTAAAATACTTCAGTAGCAATTGGTCAATAGCCACTGCTAAATGGCCCTCTGTGTCCCTGCTACCAGGCCTCTTCCTTGGGTCCTCTGGATTTTCCGACATCATGACAGAAGAAGCCTGGTACCCCAGGAGTCACAGGGAGCCTGTCCACACTAGGAAAGAAAGTCTTCTTTCTGATTGGCTGGTACTCCCACCATGCTGGTCAACTAGTTTGAAGATCACCCAACCCTTCCAGCTAACTAATCATCCAGAGAACCTCTTCAAAAAACATACTGAGAGCCAGGTGTGATGGTGCCCACCTGAGATCCCAGCTACTTGGGGAGCTGAAGCAAAAGGGTCACAAGTTTGAAGATAGCTGGGCAAGTTAGTGAGACCCTGTTGCAAAATAAAATAAGGGTTGGGGGTGTAGCTCAGTGGTAGAATGCCTGCCCAGCATGCTCGAGGCCCAGGGTTCTATCGCCAGTAGCAGGAAGAAAAAAAAAGAGCGGGAAGAATGCAGGGGAGAGAGATGCCTGCTCTTGATGAAATTGCCCTTCAATCATCCAAGTCCGGCCTGCCACGCCCACACTGCACCTCCCCACTCACGTGTTCAGAAAACCGGAACAGCCACCCTCACTGAGGACCACACACCAGGCACTGTGCTGAGAGCTCTCCGTGCAGCATCCTGTGGAATCTGCCTTGTAACACTGTGGCTTGTGGGCCTTGTCACTGTCCTGTGACAGATGTGGAGGCTAAGATTTAGAGAGGTTGGGCAATTCAGTCAAGCCATCACACCCAGGGGCGGCAGGGCAGGGATTCAAATCCAGGCCCCGTGACTCCAAAGATCTTTGCCTTTAAGCTAAGCTGTCTGATGTGTAGTGTCACCTGTGAGAGTCCTGGTGTTGTCACTGTCATCACTGCTGTTGTTGTTGTTGTTGTGTTCCCCACTATTATAGTGCCCCCTGTGTGTGTGTGTGTGTGTGTGTGTGTGTAGTCGGGGGTAGGAAGGGACATCTGCTGGGTGAAGGGAGAGACACTCATGGTTACTGCCAGGTTCTTGCTCCTTGTCATTTTATGTGGTTTCTTTAGTCTCCTGGACTGTGTGGGATTGAAAGTTACTGTATGTCAGGGTTTTGCTTCACTTTAGCCAGAACCCACCTGAGAGCCACATGCAGGTCCATCCTGTTCAAGTGCCTGGCTCACAATGGGGGTGAAGTGGGACAAGAATCAGGAAGCAGAAATTGTCATGAGACAGGAATATCCTCTTAGCTTTTCTCCTCCAGGGTGAGCTGTGATGGTCCTTTCCTTCCTGTCTTCCTCACCTTCCTTCCTTCTTTCCTCCTTTGCCTCCCCCTCCCTCCCTCTCATCCTTTCTCCCTCCTTCCTCCCTTCCTTCCCCTTGTCCCCCTCCATCAATATGGAGAAGGGCATTGGAGACATTGAAGAACTATGAGAAATGGCACCCAGGGCCCAGAACATTCTCTATTCCCCAGTGTTTATGGGTCTGGACAAAATGTGGACCATCCTGATGGACTCTGATGCCTTCTCCCCTCCCTTAATTCCCTTTGTTGTAGTTTTCTTAGGGGCAGAACAATTTAAGACTTCAAACAAAAGTTGAAATGATAAAGTGGGCCAGTTCCCCAGCTATGCCTGGCTGTCCAGGGAGTGCAGGCCAGGGAGATCTGTTCTTTCACACTTTCCCTCATAGACTGGGAGCCTGGCTGTCAGGCTCTCTGCCTGCCCTGCTCTGACCACTGTCAGTTGACCAAAACATCCATTGTCTTTGTGCCCAAGGTCTGTTCTTCATTAAATATCCCCTGACCAGTGAGTACTGTGGATAAGAAGGTTGTTTTTTCTTCACGTGTGAGTTAAAAAACTCATTTACCATTACAATGTGGTTTAACTGCAAATTCAATCCAATCCAATCCAGTCCAGATATTCCCACCAAAGAGGGTAATTTGAACTTAGCCTCAGGCCACATTATGGGGGTTTGGGTGGGAAAGAGATGGGAGTGAGGGAGGCAGAGAAAAGGCCCCTCTTCTGCCTGTATTTTTGCATTTTCCTAACATTGCTGTTTCTCCTGCTGGGGGAGAGCTGAGCCACAGGGCCAATGATGAGTGGGACAGCCTCTGAGTTTGGCTGGTTCCTTCCATCTGCCCCCTCCCCAGCAGGGATCAGGAGCTCTGGGCAGGAAAGCATCCGGATATTCTGTTGATTGCCAGCGAGGTACTGCCAGGGAGGCCAGCATCGTCTTAGCGCCACCTGCTGGAAGACTGAAAAAGGCATCTGAAACTCTTCTGGACCGTGACTCCTGTTACAGCTTCAAGATCATAATGACTCTTTTTAATAATTCTCATTTTGTTTTGCAAGAAAAGTCGTGCAGGTTTATTGAAGACAATTTAAGAATTTCATGTAAGCAAAACAAAACATAAAAACCACCCACAATCCTGTCACCCAAAGATAACCATGGTTTGTATTTTGTTGGCTTTCCTTCTAGTCTTTTTTCTAGTTGGCTGTACATATTATTGTAAAGATTGCTTTTTAAAACCTAATAATGTGTCTTAAATTTCTGTATAAGGCATTAATTATTATATGCAGCGTGACTTTTGCTTAGCAGTTTTTAGATCCGTTTGCCGCAATTCTAGGATCTCTGGCTATATAGAAAATGACCACAATGTTGATGGGCTTTGAATTTTCATTCTCATTTCCCCTCCCTTTCCTTTCCCTTCTTCTATTCTGTATCTCTCCTTTCTTTCTTATTTTCTTCCCTCCTGTTTTATTCTCTTCTTTTTCTTTTATTTCTTTATTTCTCTCTTGTAGAAAAGGGTCTGCCGCAGAAGTTGTTTGGGGGCAATTTTTGCAGAGCCTCTGTCCTCATGGTCCCTTATAGAAGAAGCTCTAGAGACTCCCCACTGAGCCCTGGAGCTGTCTTCCAGGTAGGTCTGATGTCGCTGCTGTAGAAGACAGGACACTCTGCTCTCAGAATGGGGAAAAACGAGGAAGATATGACCCTCCGCTAGCATCTCCTCCAATGTCTAAGAAAGAACAAGTCTGTCAATTACTGATCAATTGCTTTGTACCACCTACCACCTCACAAGAAGAACCTTACCTGAATGATCTTGTGGAAGCATCACCAAACTCTCATGAGGTCTAGTGTTTCCCCTTCCTTCCTTTCACTCAACAGCTGAGTATATCAAACTTGGAAAAAGCAAATAAACTTTCCCAAGGTCACCAACTGTACTGTGATTGTCTATAAAGCAAAGCAGTATTTCCAGCCTCTCGTAACAAATTGGAGGATCTAGAAACATGGATTTGCATTTCCCCTCAGTAACCATAGACTAGAGCTGAGTAGCCGTGTCCACTTGACCAGCCCAGGTTCCCCAGCCGCATCTCCCCACCTTGCCTATATTTTCCTCTCAAAAGAGGAGGGGTGTGGTATGCACTGGCTCTGACAGAGTTTGCCAGCTCCTACAGAAAAGGGTATAAAGCTCTAGGAATCGGAGCCTTGCAGGGGATCGGGGGTCTATCCTCTGAAAGCCATACACTGTTTAAACTAGATGGATTCCATTTTCCAGAGTAGATTGTTTTCTTCAACTGACTTCTCACCCAAGTATCATTTCCCTCTTTCTGTAACATTTGAAAATGATTTAAAAAAAAATAAAAAGGCTTCTTCCTGGAAGTGACTTGGGAATGGAGATGGAAACGCAAAATTGGATTCTCTGCCTAGGGTTCTAAGGTATGTCAGTACTTAGATTCCCAGAAGTTTAGAATGCTCATTAAGGCTCCTATTTGAACTCAGAAGTTATTAGGCAGATTATACTCCCAGAGGAAGAGTTACCCCCAAAAGGGAATGGTCCTGCTGGGAGACCATAAAAGATCCCACTTTGCAACACTGCTGCACTGGGGACCAATGCATGAAAAATGGGGTATACATTCAAGCCATAGCACAAGTCTTCATTTTATTTAATATTTTAAAATTGATTTCACCTGAATATCAATGTGTGTGTATGTGTGTGTGTGTGTGTGTATGTGCACACATGCACATGCATGTATATGTGTACAAGCATATGTGCTGGTAGTTCTCAAATTTGAGAGTGCATCAGAATAACCTGCAAGGCTTGGTAGACACAGCTTTCTGGACCTTATCCCCAGATTTTCTAATACAGCAGGTCTTGGTTTGCCCTAAGAATTTGCATTTCTAACAAGTTTGCAGTGATGCTGATGCTGCTGTCCAGGGACTGTGTGAACGGTTGGCATATGGGGTGGAGGTAGAGAATAACATCTGCCATTTCTAGAATGTTTTACAATTTGGAAAGACCTTTAATGCACTTTATTTTAATTGAACCTCATGGTCATCATGTAAGATGGATAAGGCAATTATTATTGACATATCTATTATTTGGACAAGAGAAGTGAAGCTCAGAAAGAGAAAATGATTTATCAAGGTTACACATTTGCAACCTGCAGAAGCTGAAACCAAAGTTCAAATCTTCTGACTGCAGTATTTTTTTTTTTTTTTGCATTATGGTATGTTATCTTACATGAAAGTGAAATTCAATAGTAAGGAAGGGAGAGAAAGAAGAGATGAGGAATTA
Organism: Marmota marmota marmota; assembly: GCF_001458135.2. Lineage (NCBI taxonomy): Eukaryota > Metazoa > Chordata > Mammalia > Rodentia > Sciuridae > Marmota > Marmota marmota. The sequence goes on along the minus strand of NW_026000174.1, from coordinate 42,912,329 downwards.
AGGATAATTGGGTTGGGAGAGAAGAAAAAGAGAGAGAATCCAAAACTGAAACCCTGGGAAGCACATACCTTGGGCTTGGTGTTAGTGAGTCTTGGTTTTGGTCCATTTCTGACACTTTCTATTTCTTGAATTTTAAGAATATTTAAAAATAACTTTGATGTCCAATTATAAAAGAAAATGATGAAGATTATTTGGCTTATTTAATGAAATAGTGTATACAAGTGTTTAGCAAGACCTGGCCTGTGGTAAACTTTGCATAAATGTTATCCATCGGGATTTCATCTAACCCTCTTGGCCTTTGGAGTTAGACACTCCATCAGTAAAGGGTAGACAGGGTCACGGTAATAAACGAAACCTTTAGCTTGCCTACAGAATAAAAAGCTTCTTTCCCTCTCATGTGACAATGTGAAATGACTGTTCTCAGTTAATGGGCAGCTTTTTCTGCACAGTCCTTCTGGGACTCAGATGATGGCAGCTTCTTCAGTATTTGGCTTCCAAAATTCCTAGAATTCCTATTCTGGTTTCTATTCCAACCATCCAGCTAGCCAGAGGAGAAAGAGGGACTGGATGAAGCAGGGCCTGGTCTTAAGGTGTCACTCCAGAAGGCATGTGCATCTCTACCCCCTTGTTTCTATCACAAAGGTCTAAGTCACAAGGTCACATCTACTCTGAAAAGAGCTATTGGGATAGAGTACTCTGTGGGCCTCATGCATCCTGATATGTCTTGCTGGGTACGCCGAGATTTCAAGGTCCTCCCCACTCTTTGACCCAGGCCATTTCATAGGGTGTTTCTGCAGACAGTTACCTCAGGCAATGAAATAATACCTCCCCACTCCTCTCCCCTACCACATGCACATACACCATCACAGACAACAAAAACGTTTGTTATTGCTTGCTATAAATGTGATGGCTTCCTCAAGGTTGGTATTCCTCAGTTGCAAAGCAAACTCACCTCTTGTACATAATTTGTCTGGCCATCACATCCTTCCCCATGAAACCTGAGGCCAAGAGGAACTGGGGCAAATATGCCTACCCTCATGCTGTTCTTGTGTCATGAGTGCTAACATTCGTTGTCTCTGAACCAGGAGACTTTTGTCTTCTCTCAGGATCAATGAAATTGTAACAATCTAACATATTAATTTATAAGTAGGGTAAACTCAAATCCCAGACTAGACAGGAAGTTGGGAACTGAGGTCCCTAAGTTGGCAGTGCTGTTCTAGTTGTAATTCAAGAACTATAGAAGAAGTACAAAAGGGATTTTGGTGATTAGATAAGCTACTCTCTTTCATATATGATCTTATCTCCAATAGGATATAGGAACTCGAAAAGGTGAAGCAACTAAGCTACTTGCCCAAGGTTTGCGGAGAAGCAGAGCTGGGACTTGAAAAGGTCCAGGTCTGTTAAATTCCTTCTACTAAAATGAGAAGACCCATCACAGGAACCTGTTGTTACAGCTATACAATTGCATGTACAGAGGCCCATTAGCTGTGAAGCTGTAGTAACCTTAATCTCACCTTAATCCTTATCCCAATCCTTTTAAGGTTCTGGGAGGGACACTAGCATTGTGTTCACATGGCATTAAAAAGACCTTGAACATCATCATTTAGGCAACAGGAAGCCTTTTAAAGCTCTTGAGAAGGGATATAACTTTGTGACTATAATGTGGGAGATGAATTGGTTGGAGGGAGACACTAGAAGCAAGGACACTGGTTAGGATATACTCAATGTATGCTGAATGAGTGGTTCTGGTGAAAAACAACAATGGCCTGAAACTATAGGAGGGCAGGACACACTGGGGAGAGGTGGGTGATAAATGCATGCAACCTCCCAAGTTTGGGGAATGATACACATTATATTCAAGATGGCAATAGCTTCTGGGGTGCAGAAGGGAAGGGAAGGGGTGATGATTTGGGAAGAAGTTCTAAGGAGCCTCAGCTTTTAATTTTTGTATCATGGAAATTCTTTATACCATTTTAAATCTGAAGTATTTCATAATAGAATTTGTAAAACCCACTTTAGAGGCAGAATAGAAGGGGTTGTCTTTTGGAAGATCTGCCTATACAACCCTTCCCAGAGAGCTTTGCATTTCAATAGAAGATGATTCATTAATACAAAAGAAAGATGATCTGATAAAGGAAGATCTTATTCCAGAAACCTGTAGAAGGGGAAGATATTTACTGGGGAAAGAGGAGCCTTTGGGACCTCCTTGCAGTCATCTATGCATGATTGGCCCTCAGGTGTCCTGCTCAATTGCAAAAAAAGCTGAAACTGGGGCAAACTATATCCACCTTCTGGGGGCAGGTATCTCCCTGGCAAGCCTTTTGGGCTCACTCTGAGGTCCCCCACCCTTAGGAGCATATTAGTAGCAGACATTTTAATAGTCACATGTCTTGCCTCCAAATGCCTGTGTTCCCTCTGTGAATTTTTCTTAATTTTTTTTTAAAGCCAAGATGAACATACTAATCTTTCTTTCTCTGCTTCACATCAAACCCTGGTGCACAGCCTTGCATTATTCATGAAGGTTTACATTAATCAAATGCTTCAAAGTTTCATAAAGTTTCTATTTTGGAGCTCACAGTCTTTGTAGGGTAGGCACTTAGTGGACAATGGGAGTGGATTTTGGAGCTTCTCCAGCATTCTTAATTCCCATCTGCTTTATTTGCTGCAGCTGTGTTGGTTTTTTTTTTTTTTTTTTTTTTTCCTGAGAGACCATATCTTACAATTCTGTAGATTGTTTTCAAATAAATGCAAGCGCCAGGCAATGCTTTCTGGATGGGATGGATACAAAAAATGTTGACATAGTTACAGTTGGTTTGTCAACTCCGCCTTGTGTCTCCCTGTGATATCCACTGGGATGATCTTTGTGGCAGAGACTATTGTTTGCACTCCAGTGTCCTTTAGTCCTTTTTCCTTAAGAGTCCACCTGCTGACTTTTAGCTGAGCCATGAAATGACTACATTTCCCAGGTTGCCATAACATGCTCCTGCAGTGGTCATGTGGCCTTGTTCTGGCCAATGGGCTACGGCAGAAGTGTTGCCCAGGATCTTGGGGTTTGGTCCCATTTTCTTTCCAACTTCCTGCTGGCTGGAATGTCTGTGGTGGTTGGAACTTGGACTATGAGGAGTAGTTGATGTGCTGAGGGCAGAAGAGCAACAAGGCTGCTTGTTGTAATCCCTATCTCTTATCAAGCCTGGATTTCCTAAAAGGAGGAAAACTACCATCTTATTTAAGATTCTGCTTTCTGGGGAGGGTGGAGATTATGGAGGGAGAGAAGGGTTGTGACATACAAATTAAACTAATCCTTGCTAATTCATTACATATATATATATATATATATATATATATATATATTCTGATATATTGTCCAATCCCCTAGGTTTGGGTACATACTTTTTTCATTGTCTTTTTTCCCATTATAAATAGCATATTATATATATATCTATATATATCTGGGGCTGGAGTTGTGGCTCAGTGGTAGAGTGCTTGCCTAGCATGTGTAAGGCCCTGGGTTTGATCCTCAGAACCACATAAAGATAAATAAAGGTATTGTGTCCATCTACAACTAACAAATTAAAAAAAACACAATATCTTCTGAGGATTTTATATATATATTTTTTTAATTTAATGAAAACATTTTACTGGTATTAACATCAAAGGTCATAGGTGGGAAGATGTCCAATCCAGGAAGAGGGAAAAAAAACTACCCAAAACTTTCCTGTATATATTAGACCAACTTGCTTGGCATCTCCTCTTGCCAACACTCATGATACAAACATTACTGCACTGAATATCCCAGGGATATTCTCTATCTCACTAAAAGAAGAGAGGAACTGACCTGGCCAACAAGAACGTCATGCCTTCAACAACGCTGTTGGTGATGGTTGAATAATATTGAATAATACTGAATTATTCTCATTATAAAAGCATGAGAATGAAATCAGCAATCACCCCACGACCGAGTTACCAGTTTGATCTATTTCCTTTCATCTTTTTCAATGCAAATGTAGATGTTTATCTTTTCATAATGATACCATAGTGTATAGACTCAATAGTTGCCTTCATCGATTTTTATAGACAGAACGTTGTCACATGGCATTAAAAGTTCATTCACACTGTGGTGTTTTAATCATGTTTTACTTCAGACCATCATATGGCTACTTTCTGATATATTGTCCAATCCCCTAGGTTTGGATACACACTTTTTTCATTGTCTTTTTTTTCCCATTATGAATAGCATAAAGATGAACATCCCTGTAGGTAAACATTTTCACAGATTCTGATTTTTTTTTAAATTGGAGTCAATTCCTAGAACTGAAATTCAAGAGAATTTAACCACAGTTGCGTCTATTCTTTTTCTTAGATCCATGTTGATATGATATCCTTGGCGTTTTACTCTCCCCTCTGGTTGGGCATCTCTCCATCAGGGCCTCAGTACAACAGCACATTGTCTGATTTATGTTAGACAATAAGAGTATTTGAACATCCTGTTCTGAAATATTCATAGGTTTTTGTTTTCATCTCCTACCAGGGCAAACAGTTAAAAACACAGCCTGGAGAAGTGGCATTTTTCTTTCAGTAAACGAATTGGTAATTTATTCTAATGAGGCTGGGTAGTTGTTTTCAATTATTACCTATGCAAACCACTAATGAAATGAAGTCGGTTTACATCGCAAAATAACCTGCAATATTTGTGCGAGTAGATAGCTCCTTTTGATGATAATAAAATCCTTAAAAATTTTCTTCTTCTCACAGCTCAGCTCACTGGCAATGCCTGTCAAACAGCCAAGTGCTATCACACTGAGCACCGCTAACTGCTTCAGCAGAAGACAGTGTTTCTTTGGAAGGTAAGGGAAAGGAGGTGCAGACACTAATGAAGTTTTATTATCAGAACACAGAATCAAGATTGTGACAAGAGACAACGGTGGTGATGACATGCAGTAATGATGTTAAAGTTTGTGAAGTCTCCAGCTAAATCTCAAGGACAGAAATGTTGAGAAGGCTGAGCTGGTGAATACTCTTGAGTGGAAACAGTTTGGAAAGCAAAAATATAAAGCAAAACAAAATAAAACGAACCCCCACAGGAAAAAAAATTAAATAAAATTAGGCCTAAGCCAAGCCAATCGAAGCAAAATACAGGGTCATATAAGAGTTTCCTCCTATCTGAATGATAAAGTCAGTGAGCAGGGATGTTTGCTCTGAAAAACAAGGTGGATAACTTGGATCTAATGAATCACAATTAAAAGAAGCATGGCAGTTTTGAAATATTGTTTTAGTGATTTGTAATTATTTTTGAGTGAAAGAGATAAAAAAGGTGAAAAGAGGGAGGTAGGGAAACAGATGAGGCTAAGAGGATTCATCCTTATCCAAAATGAAGCTCACACATGTCAGTCTTGAGGAGGTCGCCAATTCAGAATGGCCTGCTTGGAACTCAGCTCACAAAGGGTCTTCGTTCTCCTTCCTCCTTCTTCCTTTCTTATCTATCCTTTTCCTTTCTCCTGTTCTTCCTGGTGTAAGTCTGGCTGCCTCACTGACTTCTCCATTTCCTACTCTTCTCTTCCTTTCCTTCTCTAAGATCAGGGGTGGGAGCTCCCGAGTGGAGGGTATGTTGTATGGGGTCGGGGTGCTGCTGTTGGGCAGGGCTCCTGGGGGACAGAAGGAGGAAAGAGGACTGCAGATGCTATCATCAGCCTGCTTCAGGTCATTACGAACATTGTGATATATCTAAACCCCCACCCCACTCTGAACCAATGTCGTGAAGAAGTGGTATACATTGTACTTAAGGTTCTTGAAGAGCCACCAAAGGGGGAGAATTACAGATTATGACTTTCCAGCTGGTATCCTAATGGTATCTTCCCTTCCCTTCCCCAGAAGAGCCAACTTGGCATGATAGCTGTTCCCTGTCTCTCATCTCTGCCTCCCCACAAATCTGCAGATCTTATATACAAATGTTTCGAATCTCATCATATTCATATATATATATATATATATATATATATATATATATATATATATATAAAATGGTGCTGGAGTAAACTATCTCTTCCATCTGAAAAACCAACAAACGATTCTGTGAAATCCCCTCCTAGGCTTATACTCAAAACAATTGGAAACACATGTTCATATAAAATCTTGTGTATGAATGTTCATAGCAACCTTATCTGTAATAGTCCAAAAGTGAAATTGAGCCCAATGTCTCTTAGCTGGTGAATGTCATATGACCATACAGTATAATATTATTCAGTCTTAAAAAGTTCTGATTCATGCCTCAGCATGGGTGATTCTTGAGAACATTATGCTATGTGAAAAAAAAAACAGTTATAAAAGACCACGTATGATTTTGTTTATATGAAATATCCAGAATGGGCAAAAACTTAAGACCAAAAGTAGATCTGACTATTGTTTGTGTAGGGTTAGAGGAGCTGGGTGAATACACCTAAGGACTATAGAGTTTCTTTTGGGTTCATAAAAATGTCCTAAAATTGTGGTGACAGTTGCATAATTCTGAATACACTAAAAGCTACTGAATTGTATACCTTAAATGCATGAATTCTGTGGCATACAAATAATAATAATAAATATCTTGAAAAACAGACTGCATTTTGCTGGGGGTAGGGGGTGGGATTGGTCCAGAATGAGTTTGAGCAGTTGTTCAACTGCACAAGTTTGAAGGTGTAGTTTCTTCATTGCAGGATTAGAAAGAGAAATGACCTGTGTGTGCAAGGGCTGGGTTTGTGGCTTGTTGTGGTGGTGGTTCCTGCTATCAGGTCATGATATGGTGGACCACACTGAGGTACCTACTGGAAAAAAAAAATCGAGCAGCACACAAGTCCAGGTGTTGCTTCCCTTGCCTCTTTGCAAATTGCACATTTCAACCTGAACGATGTTGTGACAACCAGCCATTTTATAAAATATAGGGCAATGTTTCTTCAAGACCACCTAATTTCTAGTGGTGGGGGGGATAGTGTGGAGGGAATTTGAATCATTTCCTCCACCCAGATTCAAAAACCGATCATCTATCCCATCCCATCCCATGGATCTGTTCCTGACAGAGCCAGACTCTTAGACCAAACATGAGGCTACCACATAAAGTTATACCAGCAGGAATGAGATTAATTATTGTGCATTTGGTATGTAAAAAAAAATGTAGCATTCTGCTTCTGAATTAAAGTCTCAAATGTGTATTAGTCATTGTTACTCTCTTCCACCCTCTTTCTGATTAAGTGATATTAATAGTCAGTAGATGAGCTAACAGGGCACAAATGATAGCTTTAGTTGAATTAACTATCAAAGAGAAATAATTTATGCTCTCATTTTAAACCAATGGAATTTCTCCTTTGAATAGGTTTGTATTCTTGTCCATTCTTAGGGGAGGACAATGTTAATGTTAATGGCTAAAATGAAACAAAACCAATATAAAAATATATAATTGTATGTATATGTATAATAATAATCTCTTGCTTAAGAGAATTCAGAATTTCTAGCACCTGGGAGAGGCGCTCACTGGGGGAGAATGTAGACATGATTTGGCTCATAAATGCCTGGTGAGCCTCAGCAGGTGGCTTAACCTGGCGAGGTTTAGTTTCCTCGCTTCTCACATAAAGATCATAACTCTTGATCTGCTGTCCTAGATGTGCCTACTATTGCTTGCCCTGTCCAGTGGCCTATCTAGACAGTGACCCAGGGTTTGCTGATTCCTAAACAGGGAAACACTAAGACAACCAGATTAGTTCCTCTGGGAATGTGAGTTGAGACATGGATGTTGGTAGTTGGTGGTGCAGGATCTGAATATTGTGCTGGCTGCCATGTTGGACCACGTCTGAAAGAAGGAAAAAGGCAAAATGGCCAAGAAAGAGAAAAGCAAGAAACCCATAGAGAAGAAGAGACAGGGAGACTATGCAGTCTGCTGAGACAAAGCAGTGCTGGATCTCAGCTTCAGTCGTATCTTTTGTTCATTTAAAGACTGGTTGTAGTTTGGTCTCTGACCTTGGGTTCCCCGAGGGCTCTACATGTTTATGTTAAGCTTCGCTTTTACTCACTTTGATCAAATCTGAATGTGTTTTTGCTTTTTGCAAATAAAGAAAAAGAAGAAAATGAAAGGAGGATAAAGTGGAAGGAGATACAGGGCAGCCTTATTTAAAAGGCTTCCCTGCTACCTTGTAGAGTTGGATAAAAGAGTATGACTGTCCCTGATTGAATGTGAGCACAGAGCCCTACCTTTCTAATATCTGTATTGCTAAAATATTTGCTTAATTGAACTGAAATTGGTAAAGTGTGTGAAGATACTTTAAAAACTGCAAAGTACATCACTGATGGAGAGCATAGGGTTTATTAATAATTTGATTAAGATTTTATGAAGTCCCCATTAGTCATTTTTATGTATCTGCCACAATGAATAAAATCAAAAGAAATGGCTAAAATATACCCAAGTTGGGTGAATTTTCACTTCTTCATCTGGGCAATTTTAACTTGAACCCTATCCTAAAGCAAAAGTGAAACTTACAGTGTGTGCACTTCAGCCAGCAAGCAAGAGCATTCCTGTCTGGAGCCAACACTCCTGTCCCTGGAGACCTGAAAAGCACATTTGTTCATTTTTAGCATAAAGAGGTCAAGATCCAGGAAAAAGACAGGATTTTTCTCTCAACAAAATTCCTGATCCTGGCTGGAGATAAAGCCACATCAAGAAGTGAAGGGTTGAGTCCATCAGTGTCACCCATCCCCATTGGGTACCCAGGGGGATTCAGATAATAATTAAATCTCCTGTCACTGAAAAAGTGCATTGGTGGATGTTAAATTTTCCAGGTGACTTATATTGGCCAATTTCACTGGTCACTTGAATTTACCTGTGTATCTTCCAGGCTACATATTCAAACATGGAGAAAAAGAGACGATGCAACCCATCAAGGATTAAAGAAAGATGTGAGGTTAAAGAAAATGAGGATTGTTCTCCTCATCGTGTGGCTCTCTTCCATATTCGAACTTGCAGGGGTTCTATTAATGGGAGACGAAATTCTAGGTGAGGAATATCGCAAAGAGCATGTATACATTCAAATTCGTTCCTAGTAGGTGCAGACAGGAAGTGTGGTCTTTGGTCCCTTTCAGCTCACGCTGCTAGGTGCTGGCCTGAGCAGAGCCCAGGAGTACCTCATTGCCGCCCCCTCACCCCCATATTTTATAAGGCAAACACACCTGTCAGCCAGGCTGGAAAGAAGGGATCACCTTTAAAATGGCTGCAAACAACCTCACCCCATCTCTGATCCAACCTCCTGGGTTTTAATTACTCCCTGAAAGTGAGAGTCATCCCGGGATCCTCCCGTGACATTTTCCAGTTTCCCATCGGCTCCACTTATGAGAAACAAATGGGCTGGCTGGCCTCCCTCTAGATTGAGTTTTTCATGAAGTCATTACTTCTGTCACGGGGAGTATTTTCAAATTGAAAAATCTGAAACAATAAATGATGGTGAAGCAGTTAATAACTGTTAAGAAATCACATTTGGAAAATTGCATTTAAGCAATAACCTTTCTCCCTGTAATTAAATGACAGAAAGGTCCTGGTTTTAATTAAGTCAGCAATTTATAGTTATGAAGCTATACTTCACTATGCAGATTAGCAAATGATAGGTCACAGAACACCCTGAGTGCATTTTGAGTGGGCCTGATATGGTAATTACTCCACTGTTCAGTGGTGACCACATTGAACCGTATCTCTAGATGAAACAATTTTCTTTTCCTTGCTCCATGATGTATAACTAGGATGAGTAAATGTACCACGAGCCCTGCCTTGCGCATCTTTAAATTAAAATGGATTTTAAATGAGGGGGCATGGGCAGAGGAAGCATGTTTAAAAAACAGAACCAGGAGTGAATGGGCCACTAGTCAATGCCCTCGAGCAGAGAATATATCATTGTTTTACAGGGCTTTCTATCTTGTGCCTGAATGTTTGCTGGAGATTTATGAGGAAGTAAAATGCTAATGTTAGTGTATTTATAAACATATGATGGGGGTTTCATCTATAATTTATTCTCTGGCCCTACTCTCTGCCTCCCTGGAAAGGAAAATGAAATGCTATGTTGGACAGCCAAAAGGGTCATTAATACGGCTTTCACATTTTATTTAACTAACCCCCCGCTCATATTACACATTGATGATCACATTGTGAAATGGTTTTTGAAAAGCTTATTGTGTCTTGTGTCCTGTCTGCCTCAGCCTAGCTAGTTTAGAATTCTAGCAGCCACCAAAGGTCTGCTAGTAGGGGACGTGTGTGTGTGTGTGTGTGTGTGTGTGTGAGGGTCCCTGGAGGGAAAAGAAAAACCCAGCTCCTAAAATCATGTCTCTTTTCATTTTGCTCTTCAAGTTTCATGAGCATCTGAACTCTAAGACTTGTTTTCAGGTATTTGATTTCATCTTAAAACTCCTTATTTCCCTGCCTCTCTTCATTAAAGCATATCTCTACCCAAACTCGAGAGAGGAGGCTGTGGAGGAAGCAATGAAATGATCCAAACCAAGCATCCAAAGCCAGGCACCTTCCCATGCGCCAGAGGGGGCTGAGGACGCAGAGACAGGTGCCATGCTTCTCTGGGGAGGACCACTAGCTGTTCTGATTCTCATTTCTGGTGTTATATCTCTGTCTCCCCGACATGCACACAAATGAAGAGGTAGAAGGAATCAGGCTTGATTTAAGTGGACCGGGCAATCACTGAATATGTTGCAACTGCTCATCCATCCCTGTTCCAAATAACCAGAAGCAAACCAAGGTTCTCCTAAGGTGAGAATTTCTCCTTTTAAAGACATTGGATCTTGTTTTGGGGAGAAGAAAGGGAATCAAATGTGCTTCCATTCTCTCTCTCTTGGACTTTTTGGAATCCTAGAAAAGAAGTCAAAATTATTGTATTTCCAGAAAAATGATCTCTGTTATATTTAAAAATAAAACAGTACCTCCAGAGCATTTTAAAGATTGATATCATGAATCTTTAATTTGAATGTTAACTACATGGATATTCCCAAGTTAAACACCCTGCTGGGACTGGCCTTTGGGACTTCCTTATCCAGAACATTTACCAACAACATCTGAAAAAAACAGTATTCTTCCTAATCCTAGGGATGATTCTCAGAGTGGCTCAGATTTTCCACAGTCTTCTTCCACTTGAATTCCTATCTTGGCTGAATTCTACATCTCTGCTCTGTTCTACTTGCCGTGGCCACCACTTCTTTACAGCTCTGGGTCACCCCATCGAGCTCCCCCCCTATTTTTTTCTTTCAAAGAGATCTTCTGGATCTAAGCTCTGGAGGCAGCAAGAGCCCCCCTGAAGGTTTGAGGTAATGGAGGGAAAAAACTTCACAGCTCAGCAAACAAACAAAAAATAACAACAAAAAACCTTAACAGTGTAACATTAGATATTGCTCTTAAAACCCCTGTTCATGTTTCTATGACCGGGAAGTTCTTGGAGGAGACCTACTTCTATTTCCCAGTGGGTCACCTTCCTTTATCCCATTTGTATCTATCTCCCAACTCTCAACGTCCTGTTTATTGCTTCACCTTGTGCCTTGGCCCTCTCTTTGTCATTCTTCCTAAAGTCCTGTACCCAGCAGACTTCATCCTCAGGGCCTAACTACCACTTTCTTCCTGAGAGGAATTCTGCTCTCATCTTTGAAACTGCCCTGATCTATTTCCTGCCACCATAAAGGAACAACAAATCAATACACTAAGAAGATGTCCTTTCTGAATGGAAATCCCCTTGGCATACTGGGGACATTCAGTAGAGGTAGAGACACTGCCAGCTCCCTTGGTGTTGACTAAAATTCTGAGACTCTCAGAGTCATTAGCTACTGCGGTCTTCTTTGGAAGGTGGGTTATTCTTCACTTGTTCTGTTTCAAGTATCTCAGATCTAAGAAGACAGTTACCCTCTGAGCCCAGAGGTCTCCAGAGTCTCAGCCTAACACACACTTGAGAATTATGTCTAGTCCCTGTCACTGGATTAGGGTGCAGCTTGAAAAGAATGTTCAGGGTAAATGGGAGGGAAGTGCTGTCCAGAATTTCCTGGGGATCCCCAGGTGTGAACAAAGTTTCCACCACAGCCCAGATTCAGGTCTGGACCCCCTGCTGGGTGGGACAGAGAGCAGTGCAGGACACAGGGGAAAAGAGTCATCTCTCATGTACAAAGATTGGGTCATGTGGCTTCAGAAATGGGTCCCTTTTATTTAAAAAATAAAACTGCATGCCTCAAGTCTGGCTGGAGGTATATTTATTTGAGGGAATGCTCAAAGAAAAATATTTTGAGAATTGTTTTTCCGCTCTTTGAAAGATTTTCTTGAAATTTTTCCCTTCATGCATCTGACCTGTAGGAAAGATGTCTGTGGCTGAACCTCCAGTTAGGTGAGATTCAGACTAGGGACTCCCTTTCCTCCTCCCTGAAGATGTGGTAAGTCTTCAACCAGATGAAAAGGTAGAGTTAATACAAATCAATGAATTCTTGATTTTCTCATGGGTTCATCCACATGTAGCTACCTTTGGCTGTTGAACATCTGCCATTTGCTATGTGCTGTGTGGGTAACAGGGATATGAGAACAGATAAAACCAACACATGGGGGGAATCTCTGCATTCCGGGCTGGGGTCAGACCAGAAGTAGAAAGGCTGCAGACACAGAGATGTCATTGTAGCATTACAGCCAAGAACTTTAAGAGCAAGGCTTGGAGTCAGAGCAGGAGAGATCAAACTACTTCCAATACTTATTGACTGTGTGACTTTGCAAAAGTCACTTAACCCATGATAGGCTTCACCTTCCTGCTCATTAAAATGAACATAATAATATTGTCTATCTCACAGGGTCATCAGGAAGACTGATGAAATAATTTATATAAAATTCATGGTGTTAATTAAGTACCCAACTTAACTTATAACAGTGAGTGGGTCGGATGATAATTGGGAAATGTCCAAAATATCAGATGAGAACACAGAGGAGGGCCGGGCATCTAACTCAGCCTAGAGGAGTCAGAGACCTCTAACTTACTTTATTTATTTATTTACTTACTTATTTAGTGACACTGGGACTTGAACCTAGTACTGAGTTACATGCCCAGCCCTTGGTTTTGTTTTTGAGACAGGGTCTTGCTAAGCTGCCCATGCTGGCCTTGATCCTCTTATCTCAACCTCCCAAGTAGCTGAGAAAACAGTCACGCTCCACCATGTCTGGCGATATCTCTAACTTCAGATTAGATGGTTATTCCAGGGGTGCATTTGGTTAAAGAGTGGTGGGGAGTATTTCTGGGGAAAGAGGGCAAACTTGAGGTTTACCGTAGGGCTCTCTGACCCTGAATGCCAGCAAATTCCAACTCATTGTTCCTTGTTGGCAGTGATTGGTGTGGAGGTTACTGTCTTGGACAAGGGGAAGCAAAATTCTTGGTGCTTCTTGCCTTCACTGCATCCCAAGGGCTGTTTCCTAAGGTCTCCTCCAATGCTGAATTCTACGGTGCCACCCAGTGAAGAAATCCTGACCCTTCAGGGACACACAGCATTTCTCAGGCTCAGGGAGACGCAGCGTGAGACAACTTCCTGTCCTGTGCATCGCTGTGGACTCTCCCAAACGATTTGCCAATTCAAAAAAGTTTAACTTCCCAATCTTCTTGAATACTCCAGTGACTTATTATCAAGTGGAAATGCATGTAATTAAGGTGGGTGGAAGGCGGGAATTGAATTATGATAAAACTCATGCCTGCTGATGTGTTTGATGACAGAGGAGGAAATCATAAAGGGAAAGATGATGAATTTCTGTCTTTTCTCTGGGAATAACTGACTTAGAATCAATGTAATGAAAAATCATCAAGTGAACACAGAATGGCACAGGAGAAGGGAAAGTTTCTGATGGAAATGGATTAGCTCACAGCAGAACCACACTTTCAGTTTTTATCGTGGCGGGGGGGTGGTAGTGGTGGTGGTGGTAACACCACCAAAAATGTATTATTTGGTGAACAACTATGATCATATCACTTTTCTGTTGCATAGCACACAGTGACTTTTCCTCATTTCCTATGGAATAGAGTTCAAAGTCCTGAGCATGGCATTCAAGAACTGTTATGACTGACCCCAATCTGCCTCGCTAACCTCATGCCCACTAACTAATGCAAAATGGACACGCTCTCACACAGGCAAATGCACGCCTATACCACACCTTAGTACAAGTCAGGCGGGTGACATTATTCACACCTTCTTCAACATGCTGTATTCCTGCTCAATCCATCCGGGTTACCAAATTCCACTGCCACCTAAAGTCTAGTTCAAACACCCATTCTTTCATTGAACCTTTTCAGAGTTAGGACTAATCTCTCTCCCCTCACCAATCCCACAGATTTTCCCAAGATAACAACTAATAACACTTTTATTGAACCTGATATGCCTGTGTTATAATTTATTACTATTAGATTTTTTTTCTTATTATCTTATGAAGGTCAGGAGGCATGTCTCATTTATTTTCGAAAATTTCACAGTACCTAGCATGATGATACTGGTTTTAAAAATATGTTCTCATTTTTATTTGGCTGACAGGAAACTAAGAGCTAATTTTTTTTCCATTCCATAACGGTATCTTTTCATTTGGGTTTTCTAGTGTCAGAATTCCCCACCTTCCTTACTTGACTGTTATTTTATTGTTCTATGGTATTGGGTCTTTTTAAAAATTATTTTATTTTATTTTTTAAATTTTGAGACAGAGTCTTGCTAAGTTGCGGAGACTGGCTTTGAACTTGCAATCCTCCTGCCTCTGCCATGTCACTGGGATTACGGGTATGTGCCACCATGCCCGACTGTGGATAATATTTGATCTTTTATTATAAGCTACCCTAAATCCATTTTGGAGGTAGACAGGTGGAAATAATAGCTGTAAAGTTTGAATTAGAGTCATTAATGTCTGATGAAGTTAAATCTATGCCTAAGTTATTAGCAATATCTGGTGGGCAAAATAGGGAAACAGAAGGAGATGAAAATCAGATCACATAAAGATAATAACATCTCTGTTGATGTTATTTGAATTTGTTCTATTTGTAGCCCTTTGGGTTTAATTTTCATTTTTATCTTCCCAGTGATTCTATGACAAATATATGAGATAGGTGTATTTTTTAAACTTTCTTTTAGCAAATTGAGGCTCCAAGAGGCTGTCTTGATCAAGGTCACACAGTCAGTCAGAAGCAGGACAAGGTGTAGCTCTTTGAAGATCTTCATTTTAAAAAGCTGGTACTATGAGTATCAATATAGGAAGAGTGAAGTTTGGCCAATAAAAGTCCAACACAGGGCCTGGCAGGTGTAGAGGGTGGGCTCAGGGTGGGAGTAGCTGGTCCCTGCTAATATAGTTGTGATTTTTTAATTTCCTCCCCATCCAATTTTCAGCAGGTGTTGAAGGACAGATAGTTCCTTGGCTGTGGAACAAAGAGAAATCATCACGGAGGGTCATTCAGTTAGGATCCTTTCAGCTCAGGTAGCAGAAAAATCCAACTCTAACTGCTCAGAAAAATAAGGTTGATGATTGAGTTCCTTATCTAGAATTCAGGAGTCAACTGGCTTATGGGGGAATCCCATCCAGGAGTATCCTGTAATTCTGTTAAGTCCACTTTCCCCCCTGTGTTGACCTCATCCTCAGGCCAGTCACAGGATGGAAGCAATGCTTCTTGACCTCAAAAGAAGAGAGTCACCTCTGGGGGCTTCTCCCAGAACAAGAGTCCTCCCAGAATTCCCCATTCTGTTGACCTAGTTAGATCATATGCTCATTCCTGAACTAATCTGTGGCAAGATAATGGAATTAACCCCAGCCAATCAGGCCCACCTGGGAGTGGGGTCAATTTCTCCTGAATCACAAGGGTGGCATGGGAAGTGGGGAGGAGGTGGGAAGGGACAGGAAGAAGTCTCCTCTGATCCAACAGGAGTGCTGAGGTTCCATTAGTGCCCTCTTCTAAATAAACACACCCTCCCTCACCTTCCTGCCCTCTCACAGGGCTATGCCTCAGACACTTTCTCTAGCTTCACCTCATCTTAGTCAATGAATTTTCTTTTCCTATGTTCATTATTTCCTTCTCTCTTTCCTTCCTACACTATCTTCTCTTTTCATTCATTTAGTCATCAAATATCTCTTTCACCAGACCCTGGTCTAGACCCTAGAGGTACCAAGATGGTCATGATGTCGCTGTCTTTCACATGGATAGCATCCTTTTGACTTAGGTGGGCCAGTGTCTTGCAAATTCAGCGAGAAGACCCCTTAGGTGTC
Organism: Marmota marmota marmota; assembly: GCF_001458135.2. NCBI lineage: Eukaryota > Metazoa > Chordata > Mammalia > Rodentia > Sciuridae > Marmota > Marmota marmota. Next base: position 42,896,083 of record NW_026000174.1, on the reverse strand, counting down.
CTGTAGAGATTATCAGCAAATGGGAGGACATGGGGCAACCCCGAGAGTTATGGCACTAATCAGGAAGTTTGTTTCATTTCAGAGAGAGAGAGAGAGCAGTGAGGCAAGGAAGACTGATTTTTGTCCACCCAGAACCGAAATACCACATTAAAATGCCTCCTAGCACCGAGAGGTTTGTCCATTAAATTTAATTAAGCTTTCTTTAGAATCGAATGTCTGGGGAGATCTATTACACCCAGGGGACAAAGCATTTGCTTTTGCCAGCCTTCGCTTTGCTTTTTTGCATCATTCTTTCTGATCAGGAAACCCCTGTGCCTCTATTGTTTAGCAGAGCGTTCGTATTTTGTGGCCAGATTTCAGGCACGTGAATTGGGAAGATTCTTCCTGCTGGACCATCCTGCAGATTCTGGCTTCAACAGCCTCTTCCACGAGAGCTTGGAGGTTCGGGAATTTCATTCTCTCTCTTAAAGAAGGACTGTCTTTGACAGGGATTTGCATTGTTTCCAGGACAGCATCTCTGTGTCTCCGAGATTCTTGCATCTCTCAGTAGCTAGTTCTGGAAGCTGTGATTCCTCCAAAGGGCCCAGCTGGGAGAGACACGTGCCCAAGTCAGCCTCAGAGTGGGTGTGAATTTCTCGGCTCCAAAAAGGAGCAGTTCTGTCGGCTGGGCTGTCTGTGCCAAAGCTTATCCTGGCAACTTTCTTAGCAGCAAAACCCTGGAATGCTGTGGGGGAAATATTTCAGCATGTTTCCCAGCCCTGGGAACCAACATGTTCCCATCCTCTTCTGCTTAGAGGAATATGCCACTCAGAACTGCCACATGAATGCTACCACTGACACTAGTCACTGACACCCGAGTGACAGCTGGACATTCATGCACACATCCCCCTTTCATCCCCAAAATCATGATGCAGAAAGTTGAAGGAGGTGAGTGTTCTGGCCACAAGAGCCATTTCCCCAAAGGTGTTTTGCGTGTGGATTTTATAGCAGAGTTTTTTGAGTATTCCTTGTAAACCAGTGGGGTGAGCTCTTTTGGAGAGATCGTTACAAGAGAAACAAAAACCAAATGGCTTCCTGGGAGAGAAGCAACCTGGGGAAGAAGGAATGAGACAAATAAACTTGAGCCAGTGGCAAGGCCCTGGTCATCAGAGGCAATATGCAAGGAAAGAGCCTGGAGGGGTCTCTGAACTGCTTTTGGTCCTCCTTGCCCCATTGAATGCATGCCTTGGAACCAAGTTGAAGAGCAGAGGTGGAAGCAGATGTTCTGTTTTGCATGAGGGTACAAGCAGTCCCTATGAAGAGGGACTCCTAATAGAATCTAACACATAAAAGAGGGCTTTCCCTCCTAAATTGCAATGGACCCTGTGATTTTTCTGTATCCTCAACTAACAGCCTATGTGGAGGGAAGAGTACCCAGTGGAAGGAGTTGGGAATGGGGGCTGATTGGTTTGGGTATGAGGCTCCTGATAATGCAGGAATACTCAGAGGTGAAATGAGTAGATTTTGAGAACTGTAACCTAGTCCTTCTGTCCTAGTTTGAAAGGACAGATAACTGGTGGTAACTGTAGGCTGGAGGAGGTGGGTCATCAGGGTCTGCCCTGGAAGGGTACATCTTCCTGTGGCCCTTTCCCCTGGCCCTTGTCCCCTATTTCCTGACCTCACCATGAAGTGAGCAGCTTTCCCCCTGTGGGCCCTTCCCCCATAACCATAGTCATAAAATAGGTGCTGCCTCACCTTGGGCCCAGAGCAATGGAGTCAGCTGACAGTGGACTGAGGCCTCGAAAACTGTGAGCTCCAAATGACCTTTTTCTCCTCCAAGTTGATCTTGTTGGGTATTTTGGTCACAATAATGCAAATGACGGAGGCAGGAACATAGGGAGAAATGACAGAGAGATACCATGTGCTTACAGAAGAGCTGCCCCGTCTTGCTTGTACACACAATGCTTCTGGGGAATCTTGGTGCTATTGTTTTCCGTGATTCTATGGTATCAAGCGAAGGCAAGTCACTTGGAGATTATTCATAACTAGATTCTTTCTGTATTTCTAGACTTGTGAGACTTGAAGAAATTTGGTGATGGGTTAGGATATATTTGTCTTCCAGTCTTCCAGCTTTAAGATAACAGTGTCTTTAAAAAACAAACAAAAAAAATTGTGTCTCTCCCTCAGAATTCCAAGCCAATTGGTGGCCCATGGAGGGGACTCTGACATCAAGGTATTCCAAGGACCCTGGTGCCTTCTTTCTGGGTACTTTACCATCCTCTACAATCTTCCTTAGCTGCATGATCAAAAGGAGCTCAGCACCATAACTCTATTCCAGCTGGTGGGAAGGGGAAAGAAGTGGAAGACAAGCAATTTTCTTTTTAAAGAATAATTTTGAAAAATTTATGGGATCCTAATTGGAATGGGTTGCACCCCATGTATGTATAGCATATCAAAATAGGCCCTACTGTCATCTGTATCTAAAAATAACAAAATTTTTAAAAAGGTAGAGAAGAAAACCTTCCACAAACTTATTATCCAGATTTGACAATTATTAAAATTTTAGCAGCTTCTGTCTCAAGACCTGATTGGAAAGTTGCCTGTTATCACTTAGCCCCATGGCCACACTGGGCTGTACAAGACCTGGGTCATGGATTCCACCTGGCTATGTGGAAATTGCCAAGTGAAAGAAAGGGGAAGGCCTACTCTACCAAGATCTGCAAAAACAAAACTGCCTTTTGTTTGCCCCAGAACAAAGACGCACTAACAGAATATTTTTTTCCTTCCATAGGTCCAGGATGGTAGGTTATATGATTTAGCTTCGGCTCTATCAGCCGAGATCAACTCTTCTGAGGGGCCACTAACACTTTCGCTATCCCATTTGGTGTCTGTTAGTTACACATTCACATGGAGAAAGCAAGGGAGATGGAGATCCAAGTAGTATCGTGTTGCTTGGTAGGTTCAGATCCTCTACCCTTTTGATTTGGGAATTAGTTATCCTGGGGTTGAATGGTTGATGATAGTCTTCTCTGTAAAGAAAAAGTACCTGTGGAAGCCTTTTATGATGGCAGTGTGATAAAGAGGGGAATTTTGTCAAGGGCATGGTTATAACCAGTATTGGTTGGAACACTTTGGCTATAGTGAAGAAACTCCAAATGCTTACACAATAAGAAAATATGTTGGTGCATATACGAACATCCAACAGTTGAGTAAGCTCTAAAGGGATTCAGATTGGGAGTTCCAGCTCCTCCTTTCTGAAATTCTCGTGTCTTGTGGAGGGGCCATAGTCATTCCAGGGCTTGCATACCAGGCGGGATATGTCCAGAGACAGAAAAATGGGCTCTCTGACATTGCTCCCTTAAGAGCAAGGAAACTTTCCCAAGAAGCCCCCATCAGCTTCCCTGTGTATCTCATTGGCTTAAATGAGACTGCATGTGTAACCTAGAACCTGTTGCTGTGCCAGGGTCATGCCATGTGCTGATTAGGTTGAACCCAGGTTCCTAATTCCTAAACCAGAGGAGTTGACTCCTCCGAGCCCACCCCTGGAGCTCAGGCCAGCTCCCCACTCACCAGACCAGAACAAGTAGGGAAGGGAGCCATGGCAGTTCCAGAGAGCACCAAAGTGCTTACTGCATGATACTTTGATTTTACTTTATTAAAAAGATTTAAGAATGTAGCCTAGAAAAAAAATTTGCATGAGTCAACATCGTATAAGCACCATCATTAAAAACTCATCCCCAGGATCTGCAAATTATTCCTTATTGCTAAGAGAATATTATATCATAATAATATCACTAGTGAATCACCAAAATGAATATTGCAAAAATCTTTGTGCTCATCTGTTGGTTGGCAAGGGAAAACATGAATTTAGCAAAAAAAAAAATGCCTTTGACAAGTTGTAGTTTATTCTTTGCCAATAGATTTTTTTTTTTCCTCCTGAAGTGAACTCATTTATGAAAGGATTTTGCTGCCTTGGTTAAAAACTATCCAAAGCTTGTAATATCTAAATGTCAGAGAACAATGAGATGCATGCTTCTTGATGCTCTAGCAAATTGTACAAACCAAGGGGGAAAATTATTGATGGGCCAGGTACTGCAGGTGAATAAGAAAGTCCTTCAGCGCATTGAAGATTTTCAGGGGGACGTTAGCTTTCCACAGTCATTAGGTAGATCGAACTTAAAGCCCTCCATGAAATAGCCTAGGAATTAGAAAATGGAGATAGGCATTTGTGAGCCGGTAATGTGAGGCAAGTTACTTAAGCACCCTGGACCTCAGTTTCTTCATCTGTGAAATGGGAATAATCATCTCCACCTTCAAAGTTTTGTGATGATCAAAAATGATATACATATACATGTATTGGGGACATGGTGTTTAATAAATGGCAGTGTTATTCAAATGTCCAGAGCATTCCAGAGGATCCAGGATGCTCCAAGAAGCAGGCTTTTAAGTGAACATAGACTTACTTGAATCAATCAGTTCTTGGTAAACTCCATCAAGCCAGAGATTGAGTTGGTGGTCTCTTTGCTGCACCCACTGTTGAACACTTTTCAGCGTTACTACATGAAGACCCACCTTTCGAACAGCAGCAGAATATGAAATCAATCTCTCAGGTTTGGGTTGTTTGCAGCCTTTCACTATTAAGAAAAAAACACAGGAATGAATATCTTATGCATACAACTTTGTGCACTCATCTACTGTCCTTGTTTTGAAATAAGTTGTCAGACTTCTAAAAAACACAAACCAAGTCTTTGAATTCAACATAGCAACTGCAGCTGACAGGTTGTGGACAGGTTATCAAATCCTATGTGAGATAAGCAAACTAAGCCACTTGGCTTCAGTTAAAATTTCACCAGCCTTTGGACCTTGTTCAAGAAGCCATTTATAAGAATAAGAAAGACCCTGTCCAAGGTAATAGGGTTCCCATGTGTTCTGGAAATGACTATTACCTGGGCCATTTCCAGAACTACCCAGGAAATTCTTCTCCACTGGGCTTAGTAGCTGCATCAAAGTGCTCTTAAACAGGCAAAAGTCTTTCCGGTCTCCCCGAGGTCTCATGTAACCACATAAACAGACGCCTGCTGTGGAGAGAGGGGAGAGAAATTGTTGCTTTACTTTTTATGAAATTGAGTTTCAGAGCAATTATTCTTATTGATGGCAACAGATTAATTAACTTTTGTTATGGATATCTATCTTTTATCTATCATTTATCTGCATACACACACACAGAGTATTTTCCCCAATTTTTCTGACTTTTCTACCATTTTAGAAGTACCATAAGCCAGGCGTAGTGGTGCAGACCTATAATCCCAATGACTCAGGAGACTGAGGCAGGAGGATCACAAGTTCCAAACCAGCCTCAGCAACTTAGTGAGACCCTGTCTCAAAATAAAAAATACAAAGGACTTGTGATGTGGCTCAGTGGTTAAGTCCCCCAATACCATCTCTCCCCCAAAATGGATGTATCATTGGCCAAAGAAAGGCATATTAACCCAAGTCAAAAAATACACCATGTCTCCTTATTGATAAAGGAATTTCCATGATATTCCCTCTAAAAGCAACACTTGGCTTTTACAATGTACTATACAAACATATTATTTCCTTCTGGTACATTAATTTTTGGATTACTTTGGGGGACAAAACACCACCAAAGTAGTGGTTTGGCTATAAACTCCCTTGACATCTGGCCAAGCTGCCAAATAACAAGTATATAATTGCTTTCAAGTTCACGTCACTGCAATTTTCTGGCCACCCCTTTCATAAGTGCAAAAGTTAGCATTTGTACGTCTGTGGTAATAAAACCACAGCTTATCATAATATTTATCAAGTTGTGATAAGATAAAAGCTCACTTTGTGGCGAGTGCTAGGAACAATATTTATCATAGTTCAATTAAGGAGTGATGATCAGAGCCGGCAGCCACTGTTTACGGAGCGCCCATGGGATTTCAGCTTCTCTCATCTCATGGAGGACACAGAGACAGCCTCTAGGTTCTTCCATCTGTGGCTTTCACAGGTCAAAGATCGTGCTTCACATGCATGGCAAGTTCGGGGTGAGTTTGTGGGGACCCATTTGGGCTTCTCTTTGTTCTTTCTCAGGCTTTCCTGTCTCCAGAAATGTGACCATGCTCCTATGGAGGGCCCTTCTCTGGGGCTGCTTTCCAGAATGTGGGACACCTACTTCTAGTGGCACAAGAGAACATTTTAAGGGCACCCAGCAGTTAGGCTTTGAGGAACCTTGAATAATATGGTGAAAAACTGATTCCCTTCCTAAATCTCCTGTAAGACATTGATGATCTGAAAGCAAATCACCATTTGTCTTTAAGACCTTTCTAACCTCCCTTTTGAACAAAGAGAACACAGGCTTCTGGCTCCGCCCACTCTAATCTAGGTAGAATGTAATAGCTTGGACTTTTATTTATCTTTATGATTAGCTTCTGTTCATGATAGGCAAGTGTTATTAATTTTTTCTTTGCAGTTACAATGCTAAATGTTCTTTGATAGTTCATTTAAGTGGAGCTTGTAAAAAGTGAGTCATTTTTTTTTGGGGGGGGGGGAGGAATACCGTGGATACACTCTACCACTGAGCCACATCCCCAGTCCTATTTTGTATTTTATTTAGAGACAGGATCTCACTGAGTTGCTTAGCGCCTCACTTTTGTTGAACTTGGCTTTGAACTCGTGATCCTCCTGTCTCAGCCTCCCGAGTGGCTGGGATTACAGGCGTGTGCCACCGTGCCTGGCAAAGTGAGCCATCTTTTGGTGGCTCCCAGAGTTTGCCCACTGAGGTACTTCTTACACTATATTATCACTGCAAGTTGACATGCTTCCCTGCTCTGAGCTCCTCAGGAGCTAAGATTGGGTCTTTTTTAACCTGTCTTCCCACCTGGCTCTACAGTGCTTAGTGACATCTGGAACCCTGGCGCATAGTTTCTACCTTGTGTCTGGCACATACATTAATGCTTATTGAGTGAGGGAGCAAACAGTGAATAAATAAAGGAGAAACTTCTACCTCCTTGGAGCTTCTCAGCTGCTCTATGAAGGAGTCACTGAAGATCCCACTTCCAGCCACCCAGGTAGTCACCCATGCTGTGTGTACTGGGGGAGCACCCAGGCTGAGGACAGAACCATCACAGTGGCAGCAGCTTCCTCGCTGCAGTGAAGAGATCCTCAACCTACTGGTTGTGCGACCCTGTGCCTGAGGGATGCTGTCTCCACCCACATTGACTGGGCATTGTCACTTCTTGGGCTACTGTAAGGACCTTGGAGGAAACCACAGTGTGGTGTGTCTCTCAAAGTCCCTTGAGATGCTGGCACTGTGCATGGTGGCTACACAGACTGTCCCACTCGGGGCACTCTGATCTGACCTGGGAAGGGTGCTTGGTCAGGCTTGGTGGGATGAAGGAGGCCTAGGGAACCACTTAGCATCAGGAGCCTCAGGATTGAAATATGAAGAGTCAAGAATCAGAAGGACAGAACCCAAGTCAACCAAGGCACCTTCTTTCTATTATAAAATAAACTCCTTCTTATTACAAAATAAATTAGAGAACAAAACAGAAAGAAGGAAGGGTAGGAAAAGCTAGTAGAGGCACTGGCCTGAATGTTGTGCTTATTTTGTACCCTGATTTTGTCTTTCATACCTTATCGTTATCATTTCCATAAAGAATAATTTGCACTACCTTTATTAGAAAGAGTAAGTTCAACCGGGTGCAGTGGCACATGCCTGTAACCCCAGAGCCTCAGGATCACAGGTTCGAAGCCAGCCTCAGCAATTTAGCAAGGCCCTAAGCAACTTAGCAAGACCCTCCGTGACTCTAAAACAAAAATATGAAAAGGGCTGGGAATGTGGCTGAGTGGTTAAGCACCCCTGGATTCAATCCCCAGTACCAAGAAAAAAAAAGTAATTGCCAAGTATATAATAGATGGAGAAATTTTAAAAAAGAAGAAAATCATCTGCATTTTTCAGCTGTTCATTATTATTATTACTAATGCATATTAATTGTGCAAATTAATGAGTTTTAATGTGATGTTTCCATACATGCAGATCTTGTGCTTTGATCCTATCAACCCTCTTTACTACCTAGCCTCCCTCACCCTTCCCTATCTTTCCCATTTCCCTCCCCTTTCCTAACAGTCCCTCTTTCACTTTCAGGATGTCTTTTTTCCTTTTTCCACATATGAGATAGAACATGAGATACTTTTCTTTTTGTGTACAGCTGATTTCACTTAACATGCTGACTTCTGGTTCCGTCCGTTTTCCTGCAAATGACATGATTTTGCTCTTCTTTGTGGTTGAATAATATTCCATAGTATATATATGCACTATATTTTCTTGATCCATTTATGTTGACTGGCATTTGGGCTGATTCTGTAACTTAGCTGTTGTGAATAGTGCTGCAATAAACATGAGTGCCAACTTTTTTTGGGGGGGTATTAGGGTGGAACATGGGAGTACTCTAGAAATGAGCCACATCTCTCGTCCTTTTAATTTTGAGACAGGGTTTTAGTAAGTTTCAGAGGCTGACCTTGAACTTACAATCTTCCCGCCTCAACCTCCTCAGTTGCTGGGATTATAAGATTGCCATTGCATTCAGCCCAACATTTTTTTCATTGATTGTTGTAGCCCAGTTGGCACCCATTACCCCCATTGACAGATGAGGAAACAATCTCCTTAGATTAAATGCTTTGCACATAATTATGCGTTGATAAGTAAGAGAACTGAGAGTTTACTTGGCACTATTTGAGGTACCTTTGTACCCTGTACCTTTGTACCTCTCCCTATTTTACTTGCCACCTTGATTTTTTATTACTTTATAACCTAGGAATAGAGATTCTCAACACTCTCTGGGGATTAGAATCTTCAACTGTGTGACTTTGAAAAATATGCAGATGCTGGTGCCCCACATCCAGATGTTCCAATAAGCACCGAGTTACTGGTGTTTTCAGAGTTCCCCAGGTAACCCTCTGTGTAGCCAGGGCTGAGCTGCAATGCACCTTAGTTTACTCAATCAGTGGTTTCTCTGTTATTGGAAAAGGAGTGCTTGAAAACTGGATTCCAGTTCCCAACCATCTTCTAATACATAAAAGCCACTCTGCAAATCACGACTTCCACATTCATAAGCCTTCCACAAGTCACTAGATGAAGGAAAACATCAATCCCTTTGCACAAGACCCCCGCTGAGGACAAGGTGGCCAGTAGAAGGGTGGAAGCTGGTATTCAGAGACTCTAAATGTGAGCACCCCAAACCCTGGACATACACAGTACGTTTCAGGTCATTGGGCCGTGTACGCCTGAGTGAATACTTAATTTCCTTTTTCAGACCTCAGTAATTTCTAGCAGAGTACAGAGAGTTCATGACACAAACACATCTGGATTTGGGGGTGTGGATCTGAAATATTCACAGGCCAATATGTCAGGAGCAGATGTTGCACCGGCAGCCAGGGATGATGGGGGTGGTCTCATTGGAGGCTCCATCTGGGGCTTTGCTTGAAGCAGCACAGCCTTCCCTGCTGATTTCAGCTGGGTCTCATACCTGGGTGCTTCCTCACCTGCCCAAAGGCATTTCATAGCCTTCTTCCTCTCAAGGGACATCAGGAATCTTGGCATTGCTGCGTCTCATGCAGAAAACGTCAAGAGGCTGGAAAAATGGTAGCTTCTTAAGGGAGAAGAATGTGGCCCATCAAGGCTGGGCTGTGCCAAATTCAGCATCAGTCCCCAAAGGAGCCTGGGGAGGCTCAAGGGGGAGGCTGGCCCTCCTTCCTTAGCACGGCCTGGAAGGTGGACTGGGGGCTGAGGAGCCAGACCCAGTCAGGTCTGAATACAGATCCTTACCACTTTCTCATTTTTGGCCTTTCTTAGGGACCACTGGAAGGTAATTCACTGGGTTGTTGTGAAAATTAGAAAAAGTAGCTGGCAACCCCCTAGGGCAGGGCTTCTGGCCCTCCCTTAACCTTTGTGCAGCTGCTTCCAAATTGCATGTGCTCTTATGAGGTCCATTCACTGTGGCCAAGCTAGCAATTCAGCAGAATCCAATTCAAAAAGCATTTCCAGGGCCCACTCTACGCCAAGCATGCTGGTCTCTACCAGTCTGGCCTTTTCCATCTCTGTGCCTTCTCTCAAGCTGTTCCCTCTCTCTCTCTGGAAAGCTTTTCTTTTCTATTTCCTTTTGTCCTTCTCCAATCCATCCTGCAAGACCCAGTTCAGTTCTGACTCTTCTGGCTGGATATCATCTCTCTTTTTCTAGATCCTTACAGTGCTTAGGCCAGAGGTTCTGAAATATTGATGTTTGAGATCCTAGTGAGGAGTACCCAGGATCCCCAATGCTCTGAGCTTATGGTCCATATCCATGGCCATGCTACGCTTCTCTGAGTTGCGTGTGAGGATTAGATGAAATGTCATGTATAAAATACTAGGCACAGGGTTGGGCATGTAGTAGGTCCACAATAAACGTTACCTAATATAAATACTGTTCCAATATAGTACAACAAAGAATCTTGGTAGTAGATAAAGCAACCCATTTCAACCATAAGAAGAAAAGAAGGAAACATTCTGGGGCTGACAGACAGTTGAGAAGAGCAGCATTTGCAGAATCTAAATGGATTCCTGGACACGAGGTTCCCCTAGAAATGTGACAGAGCTGCTCAGAATTAATGAGTTTCTAGAATAAAGTTCTATGTGGAGGGAGGAGGTTTCAAGTGCCAAGTTCTATCCACTCCAATTCTCATGCATTGTAACCCTTGGCAAGTCTTCTTCACCCAAGAGTTCTGATTCTGGCTCAGCTCTTTAGCATGGCACCAGTTAATTACGGTAATAGGATAAGGCATGCTTGGGCAGCAAGGAGATGCTGGACTCTAGTCTGGGACAGCAGGTTTTTGGGGAAAGAAATTTATTATAAGCCAAATAATGGCAACAGAGAATGTAGGAGGATGTCAGTGTCTATTGGAGTGAAGCAAAGAGGCAGGATGGTGGGAGGGCAGCCTGTGTGGAAGCTGGGGTAGGACAGTGGTGTAATTGTTTCATGGGGATCAAGGACCACCCCTATTTGTGGAAAAAATGGAATGTGTTGGGAGGAAGCCCCCAAGTGAAGACAAAACCAGTGCAGACAAGGGGAGACCATGTTTGTTCATATCAGGGCCACGAGTAGCCCATGGGCCCTTCTGGAATAGTCTTCCAGGTACATCAGTGGTCAACACAGGCACCTTTCCTGGGCTGGATGCTGGGGAAGTGGATCTGAAATATTGTTGACCAATATGTTGGTTGCAAATACTGAACTGGAAGCCAGGAATGATGGGGTGATCTCACTGGTGGCCCCATCTGGGGCTTTGCTTGAACAGCTGCCCTGGGAAGGGAACCCCCAGCCTACTGTCCATCCAAACAACCCAGTCTTTCCTGAATTGTCTCTGCCCAAGATCTCTCTCTGGTGACTCTGGACCATGCATATGGGTTCTGGGATCCAGAAGTCCACAAGTCTGAGATGTCAAACACCAGAAGTTCTCTGTCTTTGGCATCAGCCCCACTGACTTGCAGTCCTATGGTCAGCACAAGATTTGGGTTAGATGGACTTGAGGTGGAATCCTAGCTTTCTTCCTCTCTTGCTCTGCTACCTTGGACAAATGACTTTACCTTTCTGAGTTTCAAGCCCCTCGACAGCAAAATGGAAATCATCACAATGGATTGAATGGTAGATGGAGACATTATGTAATAGAATGGCGTTGAGAAGGCTGTGGTTGGAGAAATAAGATCTCTATCAGCAATGAACCATCTGAGAGCTACTTAATTCATTTTACTTCACCCTCCCAACCAGGCTGCATGTTATCCCAATTTTAGAGATGAGGAAATGATGGTCCAGAGAGGGTAGGTCATTTGTCCCAGGTCATAAGACTAGGAAAAAAAGAGCTGAGTTGGGATCTGAATCCAGGTCTCCCAGACTCTGCAACGCTAGGCTGCTTACTTCATTGTGTGCATAACGCCCGCGGGGATTGTCTTGGATTGTCTTGTTTCTGTGCACAACCACAGTTGGCCACTCCACTGGGCACAAAGGAAAAGAGACTTTGACTTGCTGAAACTCACTCCTGGAGTCCTGCTTGCTGCCTTTTCTCTTCTAGTTTATCCACAGATCCCCAGATGGCCGTGGAGGTAGCAAGGTGGCCAAGAATTTCAGTTCAAGAAAACTCCATTTGCTTTCCATCCAAGATACCATGCATCTTCCAGGTAGTCAGGAGCCCCTAATGCACCAGAGCAGTTGAGTGTGGCCAGGGCGGCCCCTTCATCTCTGAGTCAGTCCCAGCAGAGAGCTTGCCCGTGTTGTTCTGTGTCCTTTTTCGTTAAGGATTCTCTGTATTGAGATGCAACCTAATTAGGGTTGAGCTCAAAGCCTGTTCGTTTGGGGGCTTAGCTCATAAAAGATTAATGTTCATTTTCCTTGGGTTTTGTTGCAGAATTCAGCTGGAAAAAATCCAGGGTGCACTTCTTCCAAGAGAAGTAGCACTTTGGTGGTTTGTGAAAATCCCTTTTCCCTCATGTTAAAACCTTGATTTGCGTGTCTCTCTCTGCTCCCACCCCGCCGCTCCAGCATTTTAGTTTCTGATGATACATAAGAAACACACTGAATTCTGTAATCAGGGAGATCTATTGGAGATATTACTCCAGAGGAACATATTTCCTTATAGATAATTTTTTTAAACAGGTGGCAAATAAAACAGGGCACAGTAGAAAACAATTCTGCACTCATTCATTTATGTTCCCATCATTCAGCAAACATTTATTGAACACCTGTTACGTACCAGACACTGAGCATGTGCATTATGTATTTCATCCGATTTTTCTTTTTGTGATTTGCTTGAGCAATTTAATTCTATCAGTGGAGTGATAATAGGAAGTGTTTCCTACATATGAACGGGCAACTTCTGACAGTACTTCCATCTAGAGAAAAACATCCCATCCAGTTATAGATATCTACTGTATTTTCTGATAACAAAAGTAATAGATGCTAATAGTAAAAATACCAGGCAATATGGATTAAATTTAAGAAGTAACAGCCTTTTGTAATTCCAACTGCAGAGATTTCCAGGGTTCATAATTTTTTTTTTTTTGTACTGGGGATTGAACCCAGTGCCACACCCCAGCCCTTTAAAATATAAATATTAAATATTTATTTTTTAGTTGTAGTTGGAAACAATATCTTTATTTTTATGTGGTGCTGAGGATGGAAACCAGGGCCTCACATGTGCTGGGCGAGCGCTGTACCTCTGAGCCACAACCCAACCCCTCAGCCCTTTTTTATATTTTATTTAGAGACAGGGTCTTGCTGACTTGCAGAGTGCCTCACTAAGTTGCTGAGGCTGGCTTTGAACTCACAAGCCTCCTGCCTCGGCCTCCCAAGCTGCTGGGATTACACCACCACACTGGGCAATTTTTTTAAATAATAGACCATAATCACATACGATTTTACTTACAGAAATGGACAACCGCATTTCTCTTTGCAGCTTGTGCTGGTACTTAATAACTTACCTGATTAATAACTTCACTGGTGTCCACTTTCCACAGTAGGCCTTAGAGAACTTCCTGGCTGTTTTAAATGCGTTCCCGTTGTGTAGCATCATCCATCCCCGCAGTTCTCTATCAGGGTGTTCTGGTCATTTCTAACATGCTACCCTTTCAGGCCATGCTTCAGAGGACCTCCTCACACACTAACTCTGGTTGTTTCTAAGAGGGTTTCTGTGAATAGATGCCCAGCCCTGGGGTTCCTGCATTGAGTAATGAGGGCCCTCTTTTTACTCATTTGCTGTGTGAAATGACAAGACCCTTCACACACCCTGAATTTTTCTTTTCTGCAATCCTTCCCTCATGTTCCCCTTTTCTCTGTTTCCACGCCTCTCAAAATATTTTTAAAGCAAGCCCCAAATGGTAACAGGTGTTGGGGGGAAGCGATGCTCCAGCTTTGAAAGGAAGCAAAAGTAGATCATAGCTGGATTTCTTTTTTCCTCAGAGCAACTCTGGCTGCCTGTGAGCGAACAAAAATAGCCTCCTCTCTCCCTGGAGTCAGCGGCCTGTGACTTCCGGCTGATGTGACGGTTCTCCTGGGAGAGCCAAAGCCTGGGCTTGCTTTGCTTTGCTCCTTAGGTGGCCTGGCCTGCAGAACACAATAGTCACACAATGGATACTCTGCTGGGTTGGGTGTCATGGATAGTTGTTGGTGGTAGAGCATCCTGTAAGCTTCTCATGTGACCCTCTTGGCAATTAAATGGATTCTCTAAAACTCTTGAAAACTCATATTATCATCACAGGATACAGCATCTTAGTGAGGCCGGATGAATCATACTATGTTGGGAAAACTTAAGAATCAACTAGTTCTATTCCAACTTCTCCAACTTAAATTATTTATTAGCATATATATCTCCCCAAACCCTGCATTCTATAATTTTTGACATTTTTCTCTTGGTTAAAACTGAGAACACACATTCAGAAATGCAGATCTCACCTAGATGGGTGTCTCTGACATTTTTGCTTTTGTTTTTCTTGGGCCACAGCTAAATGAGAGATCTGTGTCACCACAGCTGAAAGATCTGGACAGGGACCTTCCCAGAAGGCCAAAGTCAGAGAGCACTGTCTGGCTCCTGGCCGATTTTGCTAGCTCTGTCCAACAGAGGGCAGTACGTTTCTCTCCTTGGCCTGCTCAAGTTTGGAAAATATTCAGTGAAAACAGATGATTCTCAGAATCTCAGAATTCAAATGCCTTTCTCTTTATCAAAATCATTCTTGGTGCACTTCTAAGAAGAATAGATCCGTGAACATTCCAAACACAGGATGGGTACAGGAGATTTAAGCACCTCTTATGGTAGACATGGCCACATCACTGAGACTCAAAACTGTGAACAGAGCAAAACAGTTTCTTTAAAAAGTCAGTTCTTTTTACTGCTTTGGATTTTTAAATTTTCATTTGTTTTGTTTAGTTTTAAGACTCAGGCTGGTCAGAAGAGTTGGTTTTGAAAGTTTAATACCTATAAATAGTTTAATCTCTTCCCAACATTTATTTTTCAAGTATTTTCTTATGGGGGAAAAAGGAGAGGTTAGAGGCCTGAGGAGTTTGGGGGCTGGGAAGGGGTGCAGGAGCAAGCCCATCTTGTTTTGTTGATGGAAGGGCCAGACGCTCTTGGCAAAAAGATGTGTCATCAATTCCAAAGAATCCATCGCCGCCGTCTCCCTTAGATTGGCACATTGATTCCCAGCGTAATGAAGAGTTGGGTCCAATGCCAATCACTGTCTGACTGCCAGTTAGAGTTTCCATCCTTCAAACTCTACCACAAGGGAAATAGGGCTGAGAAAGAAGTGTCTGGAGAAGTCTGGGAAGGAAGGAGGAAGAAGGGGAGAGGAGGGCCAAGCCTCAGCTTTACCCCACTCTGGATTCCTGTGCAGACAGGGAGGCGACCTCCTGGAAGGCCCCAGCCTGGGTGGCTGGCTTACTGAGACAGCATCTGAGACCTGACCCTGGTTTCCACTGTTTTCACCCTAGTGGTGGCCTGTCTCCCAAGACAGCTCTAGGAGCCATTCCTGGTGTTGGTACGGGAGGGAGGTGTCCTCCCAGGGCCCTGGCTCCCACTTCCCCCTTCAACCAATAGATCGTGGCAGAAATCACACTGCACTACCTCTGGACTTTAAGAAGGCCTGGCGGATTCCACTTGTGTGCTCCTGGAAGATGCCTACCGCATACGCAGGGCTGCTCTATTGGGGAGGGTGAGGCTCCTCGTGGAGGGAGAAACCACGTGGAGGAGAATCAAGGTGCCAGATGGGAGAGAGGAATCCAACCCAGCAGAGCCTCCAGATGGCTCCTGCAGCACAATGCATGGGACACCCTGAGCCAGACCAGCAGAAGAGCCACCCGGCTGAGTCCAGTCAACCCGAGGAATCCTGAAGGACAATAATAAACACTTTCAAGCTGGTAAGGTGTGGAGTGGTTTGGTACCCAGGGTTAGGTAGCAGAAGCACGTGCCCTGTTGCTTCAGTGCTTTCTGGTTGAACAGTCTTGACAGCCTACAAGGCTTGGAGGCTGGTTGTCATGGGAACCAGGCCTCCACTCTGCAGGCACAAAGGAGGACCCTCTGAAGTATGCTAGTGGGGCAGAGAATGGATTTTCTCTGGAGACCTGGCTTCTAGGCCTGGCTCTGCTACAGCTGCATGACCATGCTCAAATACATTTCTTCATTTGAAAAAGATACTGGTTGAACACTTAGGAATACTCCCACTTTCTCGTTGTTTTTCTATGGCGGACATTATGAACCAATTGTGGTTTTACTGAGCCTAGATTGGCCTCAGAATCCTTCTGAACACAGCAATAACATTCTGATCATAATTGGCTCATCAGATGATTCCTATTTGCTACCCTGGACTAGATGATTTCTAAATCCTCTTCTAGTGCTTTAAAAAAAATATTAAATAAAATCACCAACTAGGGAAATACGATGGCTGTGGAGTAGAGCAGATCATTTCCTACTAAAACCCTTTGCTTCCTTGCTCCTTAGAAGTATCAAAAAGACCTTGTGACCTTGTCTCTCTCTTCAGCCTTTTCTCCCCTAGTGTGCAGCCTGCACCCTGTGCTCAGATGGGGAACTCTCATGCAGTGACTTCTTAGTTGCTTATCTACTCAACTGCAAACTCTTGGGGCCAGAAGCAAAGTTGTGTCCATCAGTAACCATCCAACGCCCTGCACCAGCCCCGAATCCACCACAGTTAGATAAATGGGAGATGAGTGACTTATAGAAAAATTAACGAAATTACAAATGACACCCTCTTCACTGCCCAGTGTTTTGGGTGTTCTTTTGGGCTCCAGCCTCTTCCAGGCATCCTCAGCACAGGATATGTGCAGGCTTGTGTGGGTGTGTGAACTTTGCAACTAGAGAGCCTCCAGGAATCAGGTGCAACCTGGAGTAACCTAACAGAGTCCAAAGAGTCTCAGAAAATTCTAGATTAATATCACCAGGGTCATGAACTTAAATGCCTGCAGGAGAGCACAGTGGACCTACCCCATCTGAAGGTGTCAACCCTGTAGCACTCCTGTCCCTGGCTGCTCTGTTGGGTTATGAGTCTCTGCATAGCCTGTGTGGCTTCTGTCCCCAGCATCCAGGACGGTGCTGAGCTATTTGTCAAACATATAAATGGACCTCTTAGAGGGGCCTTTTAGAACCAGTGGAAGAACCAGCAAAGAAAAATGAGAGGTAGGGAGAGATAGGCAAAGGCAGAAGAGATTAAAACCAGCTATACTTCATTAAGGGTCTGCTAAGTGCTTGGTCTGATATTCAAATTTTTACCTGCTTTATTTTGCTGAACCCCAATAGCCAGCACATGACCACATTTTACAATCCTTATATGAGAAATGAGAGCTCAGAGAGCTTAAGTATATTGCCTAAGGTCCCACAGCTAGGAAGTGGCTGAGCCAAGGTTTAAATTCAGCTCTGTCTGCCTTTATGCTTTTCCCTATTTGGACAGCTCTGAACAACTCTGCCTTCCCAGGACTAGCTATGCGACTGTGTTATGAACTTTCTTCTTCTAAAAATTGGACAATAATGATGTCTACTTTATAGGGTCATTGTAGGAATGAAATGAGTTAAAACATGTAAAATGCTCAGAACAGTTAATAGCACTTAGTAAATGCTTCATTTTAAAACTAACATTTTGTTCATTTTAGTTGTTTTTCTTATTTCTGTTGTATTTCCTTCTTTTTTTTTTTTTTACTTTTTTGTGTCAATTTTATTGACATCGACATATAGTAAGATTTTCCAATCTTAGATGTGTGCATGTGGTGCTGGGGATTGAACCCAGGACCTTGTGCATGTGAGGCAAGGACTCTACCAACTGAGCTATATCTCCAGCCCTTATTTCTGTTGTATTTCTTTATTACTCGACCACTCCACTTTGTCCCGCCTTGACTGCACTAGAAGCAGGGTGCCACCCTGGTAAGTTGCCTAAAATTCAAAATCTGCACTCTGTTTTTATATTTAATTTTTAATTTTTTGTAGTCTGTGTTGTTGCTATTACTTTTTGTTTTTAAGCATCCATGTGAAGCAGAATCTCATCTTCTACAAATGGGGTAGGGAAGTTTTGGTACATGAGATGCTGTCAGTGATTAGAAGCAATGGTCTGAGAGAGGGGACACCGAGGTACAGCTCTCCCTGATGGGCACATAATCCTGGCAAGCAACTCAGCCTCAGTTTCCCCATTTATAAAATGAAAACAGCAGTTAACCATGTCTGACTCTCTCGGAGCTGCTATGAAGATGCATACGGTGGACACACGCGAGGCCCATGGGGGGGCTGCAGGTTCCCTGGAAGCAGGGACAGACAACCCCCGGGGCAGACGAACATCTGAACATCGGGGAAGCAGACTGCGAGTACATCTGAATAATGAAGCGTTATTTAAATAGATCTGTGGCCCTGCGAGTTGGAGAACTCATTTCCTACAGCACACCATTCTCCTAGTCAATGGGGCTTGACTTGATTATCCTTCCTCCCGGCTTCAGGAGATGCGGGCAACATTTGAGATTTGTTAAAAATTATCTAAATAAGATTGTCCCGTCCTTCTCGGCGATGGTTCCTGTGAGTGATGGGGCTTTCCTAGGGCAATTTCGTAGGTGGATGTAAATCTGAAAACAAAAAATACACTTGCTGTGTCTCTCTATGCAGGGCTGGAAATGTTGGAGATAGAACGCTTCCTATTTTAGAGGAAAAAATAAATAAATAAAACAAAGAACTTAGCTGGGCACCGTGGTGCACACCTGTAATCACAGCAGCTTGGAAGGCTGAGGCAGGAGGATCGCGAGTTCAAAGCCAGCCTCAGCAACTTAGTGAGGCCCTAAACAACACAGCAAGACCTTGTCTTAAATAAAATATTAAAAAGGGCTGGGGATGTGGCTTAGTAGTTAAGAGCCCCTGGGTTCAATACCTAGTACCAAACAAAACAAAACAAACCCAAGACTAAAGAAGCAGCCTCTCTCAAGAGTCAAGAGTCAGCCTCACTGCACAGAGGGAGGCTGCCCAACACACCGCCCCCAGCAGGCTGGTGATTTTATTGTTCTATGTGTAGGAACAACTTGAAATGTTTTAAACAAAGAAATCACCATTAAAAATAAATTAATGAAAATGTTATTTAAATATAAAATTTTAAAATAAAGAATGAACCTATATTACAGATCCCAAATGTACATTAGGGAAAATTTGAAAAACAAAATGCGGAAAATAAAACCACCCACTCCCATCCCACTCAGAAATCACATTTCAACCATTTTCTTGACACCTCTTTTAATGCGCATACATAAATCTACATAGAAATGCACCGCAAATCGGATCGGGCTGGATATATGGTTTTGTGCATTTTTTTTTTTTTACCTAACATTATGATGTGGGCTTGTTTCCTCAGTATTGTTGAATAGCTTTCAAAATCATGATTCTTAATGGTTGCATAATTTCATCAGATGAATGGAGGATGATTTTATTTAAATACTTCCTGGTTGTTGAGGATTTAGATTAAATTGAAATAACTTTTCAATGAGAGAAAGAAAAAAAAAACAAACAACCCTGACGCTATTTATGAGACAACAATGATTTCTCATCCTGCATGAGCGGCCAGCAATAAAAGTCAGCGACAGGGTCTGCATGTGATGAAAGTTCCAGAAATGGCCGGAAAATGGATGGGGGGAATCGTGAGGGCGGGAGGGAGTTATTAGAGTTTATTATTTATATGGTACAGTAAATGTATACAGCACGGGAAATATGCATTCTCTTGTCAGCAATTTACGAGCAGCCCAGGCACCTCGGAGCCAGGCAATGCTGAACGGTGCTCATCCTAGAGCATCCTTAGAGGACATGGAGAGGCAGCCAGCCGTTCCTGATGGAGAAGCTCCCCAGACCCTCTTGTCTTGGGATGACTTCTGCTTCCAAGGACAACATTCTAGATCCCTGACAACTCAAGGGTGTGTGTGTGTGTGTGTGTGTGTGTGTGTGTGTGTGTATGTGTGTATGCTCACAGACATGCGGGGGAGAGAGGACAGAGTAGAGTGAGATGAGCACTTCCTTTATATCTTCTGTGGTTCTACCTCCCAGGACAAGCCTCCCACGGCTGCACCCTGATGATCCTTGTTAACCTGAGAATCCCACCAACCCAGGAAGCCTCTCTGGTTCATGCACACCAGGCAGGGACTCTCATCTCCAATCTACAGTTAAAGAAATAGAGTCAAAGAGAGGTGCAACCACATAACAAGGTTTCTCTTTTCAAACGACAACCCCAGACTAAAACTGAGGACTCCAAATCATGGAAACACCCAGCTGTCTCCACGAAGTGGCATATTTGAGTGTCTCGATTCCCCTTTCCTGTATACATTCACTTGAGAAGCAAAGTATCTTTGGCGAAGTAGGGAGAGGTGGTGAGGAAGACACTCGTGCACTTAGGTCCATAAATGGGACTCCCCTTAAGCTCCCCAGAACCTTTGGTTTTTCTCTCATGCTTTATTTTTCCCCAAAGCACCTATCCCATCTAACACAGCATAGATTTTACTTAAAATCCAAAATGTCTCCCCGTTAGAACTAAAAGTATATTCTTTCAAAGTGGGGTTGAGATAGTAGGATTTAACAGTAAGAGCCATCGTTTATTGTGTATCAAAAATTTTCCAAATTTTAATTCTGATTTGGGGGAGGTAAGTATTCTTTCTATGCTTTTCTTTTTCATTGTGTTTACAGTGCTGGGGATGGTGCCCAGGGCCTCATACATGCCAGGCAAGCACTCTACCACTTAGCTACCTTCCCAGTCCTTTTTACAAGAAGCAGGGTCTCATTAAGCTGCCCAGGCTGCTCTTGAACTTGTGATCTTCCTGCTTCAGCCTCTGAAGTAGCTGAGATGGCAGGCATGCACCACCATGCCTGGATTTTACTGCATCTTTACTGGTGAAGAAAACTAAAGTTCAGAAGGGTGATCCAAACACCTCAGAGTCACCAAACTCAGATGGTGGCAGAGAGGGGATATGCTCCTAATCAGCCTGAGTCCAAAGCTACTTCCCCTTATATTGCACTACCTTGAGAGGTTGATGAGTGACAATTAATTGGGTCACTTGGCACCTAGTTAGGTCCTTCCTGCCTGGAGTCTAAGTGATGGGTTGGGAACAGGAGGCAGGTCTCAGATCCCAGAACTTCTAGGAAGAGGTATATATACTCACCAGGCTCCTGAACCACCATTTCCCCCTCTATTAGCAAATCCCTTGGCTCACTTCTTTCTCTGAACGCCTCCTTGCTTCTTGAAGGCATATATTTGGACCTTCGAGCAGGTGCTTATGAATGAGCTTATCAGATGCTGCTCTGGATGCCAAGAGCCAAAGAACACCTGGCAGCCCAGTACGGGTGACATTCAGAACACTGGACATCACTTCAGTTAAGTTTTACCCACTTCTGCGTCCCATTGAGGTAGAACTAAGGCCCGGATATACCCATATTTCTAGACAGAAAAATGGAAGTTTTTGCAAAATGTGCTAGACCAACTAGAGTCGCATCACCCTGTAAGGCCACAGCCTGTTTCCCTGCACACATTAACTTAGAGGTAGATGGTCCCTTGGGGAACTGGGTGGGAACCACAACCCCACTCTTTGCCAGATCCTTTAGCTTTGTGGATTAATGATATTTAAATAACACCTGAAGATGTTCATCAAACAAAATTTTCTCCTGCAACCACGTGTGTAATCCCAACAAGACAGGGATGCAGTGGAGGAGGTGGAGGGCTCCGTACAATGGGCCAGCTAGCCTTTCTTCCTCCCTCAACCCCAGTCCTGTTTTGTTCTCTTGAACGCCCAGGAAATCCTGGAAAACTGATTTAGGTCATCTGAGGCTGGGGAAGGAAGATGCCTTCCCACAGCCCAGAAGTGGCAAAGTTACCCCAGAAGTCTCTATCTTCATTTCAGATGAGAGATAAAACCTCTAAAAAATAGCAAATAGGTAAAACCAGGAAATCAGCAGTTGTGACTCTGCAAAGGCTATACTTAAGCCAACACAGTCCCTGTGTCCCAACCCATGACAGCAGAAGCAACTTTACTAGGTCACCCACGTGGGCGGGAGAGGAGGATTATGATGTAGAATTGGTGGTTTCTCCGTATAGTGGCTCTTCTTCTTCTACTCTATCTTGCTAGGAACTTCCTGATATTTATACCAGCTTGAAACAAATACTGGATTAAATTTTCTAATTCAGGGCTGGGGTTGTAGCTTAGTGGTAGAGTACTTGCCTAGCATGTGTGAGGAACTGGGTTCAATTCTCAGCCCCACGTTAGAATATATATATATATATTTTAAAACAATTTTAGCCAGGCAAGGTGATGTATGCCTGTAATCTCAGCAGCTTGGAAGGCTGAGGCAAGAGGATTGCGAGTTCAAAGTCAGCCTCAGTAACTTAGGCAGGCCCTAAGCAACTTAGTGAGACACTGTCTCCAAAAGAAATATAAAAAGGGCTGGGGATGCGGCTTAGTGATTGAACGCCCAGTGGTTTAATCCCTAGTACTCCCCCCCACAAAAAAATTATAATTCATATGGCTGATTTTATTCATTCATTTATTCTGAAAATATTATTGAGTGCCTTCAAGGGGCCAAACTCTGTCCTAGACACTGGAGAAATGGTAGTGAACAAGACAGATGCAAATCATGTGTGTTTCCCCCTTCAATCTGAATTTTGACAATTAGAAACATTATTTTTTCTCTGGGAAGTGAGGGTATATTCACCCAGAACCTTATTCTGTGCAAATGCCCCAAAGTTGATGTCTTTCCTCCGGGGAAGAGACTTTTTTTCTCTGAACTTCTTCATACCATCAGAATGGTTATTTTAAACTGAGCTTAAAAAAAAAAATCCAGATTTGCTGCACTACTTACAACATGAATTTCAAACAGTTTATGATCAAATGGCATTTTTTTAATTTGTCTTGATTCATGTGAAAGTAATTTAAATTCACATTAGTATTCTGGAAACTGATCATTAACACTTTTTAACTGATTTTGTAAACACATTTTCCTTTCAAAATAAACATAAACAGGAAAGGAGAACGCTCAGTGTTGCTGAGGCATGAAGACACACACCCATTAAAGGGGAAGGACAGAATCCCCCAGCGTAAAACAGTGAAGGCATCTGAGAGTCGTTTCATCAGCAACTCGCTTCATGAAAAATCTGCAAGAAAAATGTGAATAACTTCAGATTTGCCTGACGGGGGAATTTAAAGCTGTGGAGTTGTTTATGTGTCTATCACGGATCATTGCAAATAATTAAGTTGGGGTGGGAGGGGGGGCTGATTAACATTTGACAAGGCAGGAGGGGGACAACATGTGGCAGGGATGAGCCCAGTGTCTGGGCTGCCTCCACCTTAGGTCGAGTGGGAGATCTGGAGATATGCAAAATCGCAAAGGTTTTGGGGGTCCATCTTTCTTCCCGTCCATGCTGGGATCCCCTCACCCACATTGCTAGTGGGTGGCTGCCCTATCCCTACCTGGACACTTTCAGGGCCGCTCAGTTTGACCTATGGTACCCCATTGTCTCACGTGTTGGAGTCTCTAGCAGATTGATGTTCAAATTTGTACCTTCCAAATAAGCAAAAAATATTCGCACATGCCTACTGATGTTATGGGAATCTAATTTGTAACACGCCCACCCCAGCATCTTCCTTCTCCTGTTTGTCTCATATCCCATGTTCTCTTAGACATCCTTCTCTAACTGTCCCTGAATGCCACCAACCTGCTCTCACTCCAGGACTTCTGCTACTTCTCCTCCTATCTGCAAAAGGACAAAGAACCCTGGTGCCCACCTGGAGGGCAGGAGAGGGAAAGGATGCCTTCATAAAGATAAGACATTCTACTGAGCGTGTGATGCTAACCTCAACGCCACCAGGTGTCACTTCCAGCTGGACCCAGCACGTGCGGTTCAGGAACAGGGGTGTGGGAGTCAGGCAGACGTGGGCTTCTGCCCCAGCCCACCACTGAATAAGACCCTTCATCTTCCTGAATTTCATTTTTCTTATCTCCAAAACAGAGGGAACAACATTTATTCCACACGATTGCTAAACAGATGCTTAGCAATTGGCACACTATATGTTCAATAAATGGATAGTACATCTATTCTTACCTTTCCAGTCTTCTTCTGGATTTCCTTCAGTGCCTGATGCCAGAAATTTTCTGAGTTCTTCTTTCTCAATATTCCTGCAATTCAAAAGCACTGACTAGCACAAATGCCTCCAGAAACCAGGGAGGAATTGGAGCTTAGGTGGCAAAGACAAGGTCCCTCTCCCTAAGAAGCACCAACAATCATTCATTATTCCTTACAGAAATAATGAAATGGAAACAATGAAATAAGGTTTATGCTAACAGAAAAAAAAGGGAAGTAATGTATCTGCTCTAAAACAGGCCAGTTTTTCTATATCTTTGCTCATTTGAGTCTGGTGTAGTGATAAGCGAGGTGCTCTATCACCATTTACCTCTGAGGAGTTACTGGTCTCTGGAAATCTCTGTTTCCTCTTCTGTGAAATGGGGATTCTATGACTTGCCTTGTTTGCATCTTTAATCTCTTATTCAGGAAAGAAATAAGTGGGTGGACATGACTCAGAACCTTAAAGTGCCATGGGAATGTAAGGCTGTTGCTATTGTTAGTCCTGATTCATGTGAGCCACCGCAGAGCCCCAAGGATGCTTTTCTTGACAAGTCAGAGAAGTGGAGTCCCAAAGATGAAGCATAGGAAACTCTACAGGCCCAGCCCCTATGTAGTGCCTACCCTAATGGACCCTGCCAGAGCCACAGGGTCCTCAGCCATCAGCCTGAAAAGGGTTAGGATTCTTTCTGTTTTCAAGTAACAAGAATGTCACTCAAACACTCTTAAAGAAAAAAACGGGAACACACTGGCCCAGGACATCCAAAAAAGGGCTATTCTGGGTGTTCCTGAGTCACAGGCCACTTGGAATATGATGCCCTCTTTGGGAAGTGCTCCTTCCAATCACATGATTTGGGGAAAGAACTGCCAATCATCCCCTCTTCTCTCTGGCCACAGTTATGGTCCAAGATGGATATTGTGAACAATGTTGATGGTGCCCATCTGCCCTGCACATGGGATAGGCTGAAAGTGCCATGGAGTGAATTACTGCTCCCTGAGCCCCATCAGCCAAAGAGGACAGAAGTTGAAATCCAAATACCCCCAGCTTCCCCACTCCTCAGCGAGTGTGTATTGGGGCCAGGATTTGGTATAAAATTTAAGGGAATGTAAAACAATTTCAGTAATTGAGATAAATCAGTTTTGATTCAATGTATTTCAAAAATCTAAATTAATGCCCAAATTCCACAGTCTATCAAATATAAAAATTTTAAATAAAGGCAGCATGGATATCCATTGCATTTTGCCTCAGGCACTAATACAGCCCAATGGACATTGGTGTATGTCTTTTGATTATTTGCAAGGTCAGTAGAAAATGGAAGTGAGACCAGCCTCGAACAGAGACTGGTGTGGCTTCCTCCCCAGGTTTCTGAGGAGACCAGCCTGTGGTCTGCCCTCGCCAAGTGCTGCTCAGAGCTCCCCACAAGGGGCAAGACAGGGATGTGTGAGAACAGTGGTCTGAGGACATGTGGCAGTTTGTTCTTTGATGCTTTTGGAAGAGCGGACACAATTTGCATGGTAGAAGCCAGGACAGATAAGCCTCAGGAAAGTGAAGGTCATTTCAATTAATAAATCACTTGTTCCCCAGTGGAGAAAGCAATCAGCAGATCAGCAGAGGGATACATAATACACAACTGTGGGAGGTTCCTGTGAAAAGACTTAAGACAGTGTTTCTCTCTCTCTCTCTCTCTCTCTCTCTCTCTCTCTCTCTCTCTCTCTCTCTCCTTTTCTTTACATCTGGGGTACCCTTGCCAGATAACTAAATGACACAAAGCAGCACATAGGAGAACAGCTTCTTTCTTAAGCATGCCCCCACCCCATGACAGAACTACCTAGAGATTAGTACTTCTTTTGCGAGGAGAATTTGATCTCTACACCATTATACATACACCAGGCACCGGGGAAGCCAAGCCCACAATCAGAATGTAATTGAAGTATGTTACCCATAATAGGTTCAGATGTTTGTGATCTTCAGCACTTTATGAATTCTGCAGCAGATGGGCGAGGGCCAGGTAGCAGGCAAGAACAGACTGGGTAAGGCAGGCTGGCACTCGACAAGGGCAGCCACAGCTGTGGTTCTGGTGTTATTCAGCACGCCCACCCACGGCACCAGCAGCCTGCCTCCCCCGTCTCCCGGCCACGGCTGCCTTAATGAAGAGTGGAGGTAAGCATGAATCCTGGCTTTCCAGGGATCATAACATTTGAGAAACCCAGAAGAATCGACATGACGGAAATGATGCCAAGTTCTTTTTGCCTCTTGCTTTTCAACAAAAAGAGAGAGAAAGGAGATAGAAGAGAGAGGGAACCTGCTCATAAAATGCACATCTAAACACTTTCCATTTTTCCTGGGCTTTTAATTTGCTTTCTTGAAAATTCTGTGCTGGGGTAGGGGGAAGCTGAGAATAATAGCTGACAAAAGGCATCTTGAAAGGATACAGCAAGGATATCGGTGAGCTGGTGTCACGGACAGGACACTAGAGTGGGATTTCTAGTCCTTGTCCCGTTTGGGCCCATTGTGTGACTTTGGGCCGGTTTTTAACCTGCCCAGCTTTCTGTTTACTCACCTGTCAAATGACTAAAATAATTCTTGTCTCACAAGCTGTTCATCTGCATCACAAAATTAGGAAACAGGTTAATAGTTCATATTTACTGATCACTTCCTATGGGTCATATGTTATGTATTAACTCTTTGAAAATCCTCATAACGACCTTGTGTGTTAGGTCTCATCATTATTTTCACTTAGAGATGAGAAGATAGAAGATAAAGAATAGAAATAATTTGCCCAAGATTATAGCCAGTAAGTGGCAGACCAGGATGAAGCAAGGTCAGCTCTGAAGCCCACACTACTGAAATCCCTGGGGGTTAGATAGGCCTGCAGGTCCTTCACTGCAATATCAGACTCCAAAAAGCTTTGGAAACCAAAAGTCCTAACTTGCTTGACAGCAGAATTAGTCTTGCTCTGAATTATTTAGCATAAAAAGTCATCTGACTTGTCTTGTGGTCATTTATAGTTATTTAGCTCCCACAGTGTACGTATTCATACATTTTCACAGCTAAATATGTCACTTTGCTTTTTTAGATCATGGGATGCTGCCTCGGTTGTTGAGGGATTAGATAAGATACTTTTTATGAAATTTAGAAATTGTGAATTCTGAAACACCTCAGGTTCCATGTTTCCCCAAGGCAATGGTGATCTGTGCTGCCTTTCCATGGTAGGCATGTGACAGGAGTTTGACATCAGCAAGGTTGCTTTAGAATACACAAATGCAGCTGAGTGTGGTGGCGCATGCCTATAATCCCGGCAGCTTGGGAGGCTGAGGCAGGAGGATCACAAGTTCAAAGCCAGCTCTATCAACTTAGTGAAGCCCTAAGCAACTTAGCAAGACCCTGTCTCAAAATAAAAAAATGAAAAGGGCTGGGGATGTGGCTCATAGTAAAGCACAAAACACAACCAAAAACCAAAACAAAACAAATGCAACTAGTATATCTGCTTCTAAATATTGGCTCAGTTATTCATTCCAAATATATTTATTACATGTCCACCAGGCACTCAGTATCATTATAGGTACTGTGGGTAGAATAAAGCAAATATAAATCAAGCATCCTTAATCCAAACATCCAAAATCCAAAAATGCTCCAAAATCTGAAACTTTTTGAGCACTGACAGATACCCCAAGTGGAAAACTAAACACCACGAAACTTTGTTTCATGCACAAAATTATAAAAATGGTTATGTGAGTTACCTTCAGGTTATGTAGACAAGGTGTATATGAAACATGAATGATTTCGTATTTAGATTTGGGCCCTGTCCCCAAGAGATCTCATTATGAATATGCAAATATTAAAAAAAAATCCCAAATCCAAAACTCTCTGATCCCAAGCATTTTTGATAAGGAGTCCAAAATCAAAACATGTTTTCCTGTTCCACATAAGATTTATAGTTTAAGGGAAATAGTAATAGGAGAGAATAAAAAACAACACATTTTAACAATATGATGCTGTGGATCAGAGTATCTAAGGATGTCCTGCATTCTTCTGTCTCTAGGCAGATACAACAGAAATGAACACAACCTGTAATAATGGAGAAATAAAAGAATTTGGAAGGAAAAACAACAACCCATAATTATTCTAAGAGAGTAAAATTGTGTGCCTTGAAATATTGAAGTAATTATCAGGTTAAATTTCTATGATCCCTGCAATTTCTATGAAACCTGGAAATGTTGGGAGCGTAGGCCTGGCATATCTCTTAAAGCAA
This sequence comes from Marmota marmota marmota, assembly GCF_001458135.2. Taxonomy (NCBI): domain Eukaryota; kingdom Metazoa; phylum Chordata; class Mammalia; order Rodentia; family Sciuridae; genus Marmota; species Marmota marmota. The sequence goes on along the minus strand of NW_026000174.1, from coordinate 42,867,712 downwards.
AATTATACTTCTTTTTCACTTAGACTAGAAGGTCATAATTAAAGATATAATGAAGCTAAGTGAGTAATGGGATCTGCGATTCACAGGAGAAGCTCAGGTTGCCTGAAGGCCTTCTCTTGCCCCTGGGAATTGGGGTCACCAAATCAGGTGGCCTTGGGAGGCCCCCCTAAGCCCAGGACCCTCAAGAGGAGAATGCAGAATTGTCACCAGGGGCAACAGGAAGTGGCTTCTGAAAATATTTAGACAGAAGACAAGCTTCCTAATTTATTTTCTCCCAGAATTTTTCGTATTATTTCCCCTGAATATTAATGAAATGCATATTCATAATAAAAGATTTAAAAGCTTTTATTACGAAAAGTCTCCAGAAATATGAAAAATATCACCTGATAGTATTTTAATATATTTTCTTCTAATTTTTCGATGTGTCTTTCATCAGAATTAAGGTTTGCCTCTATCTAGTACTTGGTATCCTACTTAAAAATTATCATATCTAGTGATAACAATACAATCCATTGGCCATTTCCAGTGCTCTTTATTTTAAATTCTTCAACAATATCATAATTGGCAATTTCTGGCTATCTCCGTCCTTTAGTTTCCTGTCTGTAAAACTGGGTATTAAAAGTGCCTTTCGCAAAAGGTGGTTGTGGGGTTCTTGAGTTAATACATCTACAACACTTGACCAGTCCATGGCATATGGTAAGTTAACTATTACCATTACCCTGCTTTACAAATGCTGAGGCATGAAAGGTTAAGCATCTTGTCCAAGGTCAGTGATGAGTGAGGAGCAGGGTCAGGACTTGAACCCTGGCAGTCCAAGTCTAGAGTCACAGCATTAAGCCAAGTACACAGACAGCTAAGTTTCTTTTGAGAAAAAGTGCTGGAACTTAACCCACAGTGGAGAGTAGGACCTAATGAATTTACAGGGGACCTGATGGAAGCCATATTGCCTGAAAGGACATTGGTGTCCCGAGGGCAAATCCTACATAAGAAAAGCTAGCATCTCCTTCTTGAGTGAGAAACTGTCTGTGTTCTCTACTGCTGTATCCCTCGTTCCTAGAATACCACCTGGCACATAGTAGGCGTTCAACAATAGTTGTTGACTGGCTGAATCTTGCACACAAGGGTCATACTTAGCAACTGGCTTAAAGACTAGAGTGATTGATGGTTTCCAGGGAAGATGGTGACATCAGAATTCATCCTGACTTAGTCGCCTTGGCAGAATTCTGTTCTCTATGTGAATGAGCCGTGGCCAGCATGCTATTAAAAGGGTGTCCCTAAATCCTGTAATGCTTAGGACCCCCTCTGTGGAATTCCCATCCTACCTTCGCCATGCCATCTCCAATTCATCTCCTGAGAACACCACGGGGCAGGACAAACTGCCATGGGGTCCATCTACATCGACACTCATCAGGCTGAGGCAGAAAACATGGTTCCAGCCTGACCTTCACAGATTTCTGGTCTGTGTAGGGTGCACAGTGGGACCGGCAAAGCCCACGTCAGGAAAATAGAGCTGTGTTACTAAGCTACACAACACTTTGGGTTCTACCTACTGTGGTACCTCTACTTTCCTAAATGAACATAACTTGTAAAAGATAATCGTGCTCATTTTGCAGCGAAAGTAACTAGAGAGGCACCAGCAGGATCTCAGAGACATTGCCAAGGATCTGCCCCAGCCAGAGGGTGGCTGAGGAGCAGGCAGCCCTGCTGGGGTTCCAGAGTATCAGCTTGCAAGACCTGATATCTAGCATCTGTCTACACAACTTCATTTTAGTTCTTGAAACATCAGGGAAGGAGAATCCCTCAGGAGCCTGGGCTTCCAATGTGAAATGGGGAAGGTTTAGGATTATAAGGATTGGGGCAGAAAATGCTAGTAGAATATTTGTATTCCAATGGTTACTCAAATCACATGGAGCTGGGGAGACAGAACAGAGTGGCACTAAGTCACAGACCTGGAACACTAGTCTTATGCAGATTATCTAGACTCTGTAGCCTTGCTCTCCAGATCTGTAAAATGGGAATGATAATATCTATCCCACTGAGTTCTCTTGAGGATTAAACTGCAAAAGAACTGGCACATAACAGCTGTAATAAATAAGGCAGCCTCTTGCTCTGGCCTAAGCATGTTCATGTAAATTGTCTATTACTTCTTTGCAATATCCATTTTTTAAATTTGTTTTTTTAAAATGTTCATGACAATAGATTGTATTTTGACATATTATACATACAAGGTGTATAATTTCCCAATCTTGTAATTGTATATGATGTGGAGTTTCACTGGTTGTGTATTTATATATGAACATGGGAAAGTTATGTCTGATTCATTCCACTGTCTTTCCTATTCCAATACCACCTCCCTTCCTTTCATTCCCCTTTGTCTAATCCAAAGAACTTCTTCCCTCTGCCCTCCCCTTATTGTGTGTTACCATCCACCATTAGAGAGACTATTTGTCCTTTGGTTTTTTGGGGAATGGCTTATTTCAATTAGCATGATATTCTCCAGGTCCATAATTTACCAGTAAATGCCATAATTTCATTCTACTTTATGGCTGAGTAATATTCCATTGTGTATAGGTACCACATTTTCTTTATGCATTTATCTGTTAAAAGGCACCTAGGTTGATTCCACAGCTCTACTATTTGAATTGAGCTGCTATAAACACTGATATGGCTGTGTCACTATAGCATGCTGATTTTAAGTCCTTTATGTATAGACAAAGGAGTGGATAGCTGGGTCAAATGGTGGTTCCATTCCAAGTTTTCTATGGTTGCACCAATTTACAGTGCCGCCAGCAACATATAAGTGTACATTTTCCCCCACATCCTCGCCAACCCTTACTGTTTCTTGTATTCTTGATAACTGCCATTTTGACTGGAGCAAGGTAGAATCTCAGTATAGTTTAAATTTGCATTTCTCTAATTTCTAGAGATGTTGAATTTTCTTTCATGTATTTTTTGACCATTCATATTTCTTCTTCTGGAAGTGCCTGTTCAGTTTCTTTGCCCACTTATTGATTGGGTTATTTGGTTTTTTTTTTTTTTTGGTGTTAAGTTTTTTAGATTCTTTATATATCCTGGAGACTATTGCTCTATCTGAGGTGTAGGTGACAAAAATATTCTCCCATTCTGTAGGCTCTCTTTTCATGTTCTTCCTCTTTGCAATATCCCTTGGAGGCAGGAATTATTATATCTCAGTTCTTGAACCAGAAGACCAAACCTCAGAGATCTTGAATAATCACTCCAAATCATCAAACCATAAATGGTGGACACAAATTCCTGCCAGGCACTTCTAAGTAATGTAATTAAAACAATGAGCTAATTATCAACAGAAAAAGAGTTAACATTTCCTAGTTACTATATTCTGAATGTTATTGTTCTCCCAAACTTCATGTGTTAAAATCCTAAACCCCAAGGTAATGGGGGCTCCTTTGGGAGGAAGGGAGGTCATGAGAGTGGAGCCCTCATGAATAGGATTAGTGCTTTCATAAAAAAATTTCAGAGAACTAGCTAGTCCCGTCCACCACGTGGGGGAAAAACTAGAAAGCACTATCTACCAACCATGAAATGGGCCCTTTTCAGACACAGTCTACTGGGTCTTGACTTTCCCAGCCTCCAGAACTGTGAGAAATAAATATCATAAATACCAACTCTATATTTATGATAGGTAATAGTTGTTCTATAGTGTTCTTATTATAGCTGGCTAAGTACACTAAGACCTAGGGCAAAATAAACCTGGGTGCTGGACTTAAGCTACAAGCAGCCATCAAATATGAGGCATGAGGTTACCTTTCTTTGCAAGGTGCTGGCCCCCCAAATATGACACCCTCTCCCTGAGAAAACACCATATTATTTCTTTACTTCTCTGTTGCTTCAGAGAGTTCCAAAATCCCCAGGAAAATGACCATTACACTCTTAACATGAAACTAACCAAGGATATGGGCAAATATTTCAAAGTTTATGGTGGTGTTATTTAAACTAATGCTCAACAATAGGGGATCAGTTGGTTAAATTATGATACACAGATAAATGGAATGATACAGAGTTATTTAATGATATTGCATAAACATGTCATCAGTAAGGAAGGTTTTTCATGAAATAGTGTGACATAGTATGCTAATTCCTTCAATATATATATAGTACATGCATAAAAAAAAGACTGGAAGGATCTATATTAACATGTTGCATTGGTTGAGTGTGAATGGAATGAAGGGTGGGTTTTGTTTGTTTGATTGGTTGGTTGATTGGTTGTTTTTTGGTAGCGGGGATTGAATTCAGGGGCACTCTGCCACTGAGCCACACCCCCAGCCCTATTTTGTATATTATTTAGAGACAGGGTCTCCCTGAGTTGCTTAGCACCTCACTTTTGCTGAGGCTGGCTTTGAACTCGTGATCCTCCTCAGGCCTCAGCCTTCTGAGCCAATGGGATTACAGGCATGTGCCACCGTGCCCAGCGAAGGGTGTTTTTTAAGGGTTCATTTTGCCTATATGATCTCGTATAGGATTGTTTGAGAAAAGTTGGGTAATTGAACATATTACCTAAAATTAGATATTAATAATTTTCTTTCCTCCAAAAAGATGATTAGGTTCAGACTTCAAATTCTCTGAATATTAGGATTTACATGCTCAGATGCCACATAAATTAGCAGTCACCATCACTCCTAATAAGCCCTTTCTTTTATCCTCTTCAAAGCACTCACCACCAATCACTTTATCTGTTTTGGTTACTTGATTGCACTCTGAACCCTCACTAAGAAGGTGTAAGTTCCTGAGAGCAGGGACTTTGGTCTGTCTGCTGTCTGGTCCAGGATGCCTTCTCAATACATATCTGTTGGAATACATTGTTCAAAACAGTGAGTGGAACCCGGCTCTTCCACATGGGGCAAATCTTCCCCTTCCAGGATTGCCCCTCCCCCTCCCCCTGCAACACCTTCCCTTAGTACCCAAAGCACCATGCAGCAGAGCAGGTAACCCTTGGTGTCGGCATTTGCAATATGTACATGTTTCTTAAATTGTACATGATTTTTTTGTACAATGTGTTTTCTCATGCTTGCCTCCTATTGATCTTCAGGGATTGTAGCAGATGCTTGAATGCAGAGGGAGGGCAGAGCGCTGGGCTTCTAGGGTCAGGAACAATAGGTTAAGGTCCAGGAATAATAAAGATCAACTATTACTTATCATGAAGCTTGCAGGTGGATATTGCTAGTGGATATTGTTAGATGAGGAAAATGAGGCACAGGGCAGTTCAGTGACTTGTTCTAAACCCCTGAAATGTTGATAGGCCCCTCTTTGGGATTCTGAACCACTCTCCACCATGCCACCTATCCTTATCTGATCCCCATTAAACTGTAAATTGCTGAGATCTGGATCTAGGTTTGGTTCACTTTTAAAGTCTCTGAGGTTGGCACAGTGCCTGGCATTTAGTAGCCACTCAATGAACACTTTTGTTAACTAAACTGCCTAAAGTAACATAGCTAGTAAGTGGCAGAAAGTGGACTGAATTTTAGCCCATATTCTCTGATTCCTTTTTGTTGTTGTTGTTGTTGTTCTAATTAGTTATACACGACAGCAGAATGCACTTCGTTTCATTGTACATACATGGAGCACAACTTTTCATTTCTCTGCCTGATTAACATTTCACCAGATAAGATCCTGGAACAATCCATTCTTCATGCAGGGCCCTCTCTACTTTGGATTTCTTCATTTTGTGATTTCTCATTCTCATCTACATTTTGTCCTCATCTTGCCTTCCTCCTTGCCACTCTTGGCTGGTTGTTGGGTGAACTTGTTCCATTTTGAAAATGCACCTTGTTATAACACATTCTCTCATCAAAAGACATTTTGTAAAAAAGACATTTGCAAACTGTGTCTCATCCGTGTCTGGGAGGAGTGGAAGTGGGATCCAGTAACACTCAAATGATCTGGCCACTCACTGGTGGGCAATTTCCAAAAAGCACTGGTGTCTTTGGGACTCTTCATGGAAGAGAGAACTGGATGGATAAGGGCACCAAGATGAAATGTTAAGACACTAAAGAAATCCAGCACAGAGCCCCAGGAAGGCAGGGGCTTCTTGTATTTCCCATCCTTTAAGTGAAATCAATAGCTAGTCATTGCTTCACTGTGCATGCGCCAGCATTGTTCTAAACACTGCATAGAACTTCCTATTTAATCTTCTCATCAACCCTACAGGTTGTGCCCATTTTACAGAAGACAGAGCAGAAGCTTGAAGAAGTCAATGACTTGCCCAGTAGCACACAGCGGGTTAGATTTAGAGCCCGGGTTTATCTGTCTTGGGGGCCAGTTATTAATGCTTTTCTGGGATGTCCATGCAGGGTGGGTTCAAATGACCTCCAGCTCGTCTGGAGATCTGAAACTTTGAGTACAGGCTGAATGACTGAACTTGGACCAGCCGCACAGGGGTCCGCAAGGGCCTTACTGCAAGTCCCTATTCCGGTCGCCCCCAGCTCGGCGGCTGCCGCCCGGGTCACGCAGGAGCTGTCCGGGGTGCTGCCGAGCGCGGATCCGGCTCCGGGCGCAGGCAAACCGGTGAGCGCGCGCAGCTGCCGCGGGATTTGGCGCTGCCGAGCAGATGGCGCCGGCGGGGGGNGGCGGGGGGCGGCCGTTGGACGTTCGTAGCATTTTCCTTCGCGCATATGTTGCGGGCGAAGACGACCTCGAGCCTGCCGCCGCGGCCGATTGCCAGCCCCGGACGCTCGGACGCCAGCATCAGGCCTGGCGAACCCCAACTCAGCCCCGCCACCGTGGAGAGGTGGGCTGACAACGCTGCGTCAGCCATCCCATACAGTAAAAGTGACTTCTTGTATTTCCCATCCTTACCATAGCCTCCGAGGGTCTGGATCCCATTTTACATCTCAAAAACTGAGAAGGAACTGACAGGGCCAGAACGAGGACCTAGCCAGGTGACTCTCACCAGCGCACTTGGCGTTCTTTGGGTTCCATTGTGTCTCCACTCTCGGGGTCACACCAAAACCAAGCAAACTTTCTTGATCTTGCTTGTCTGAGTTCCAACGTATTCTTCCTTTTATAGGGCCTTTGTAGAGGATGTTCTTTTGAGTCCTCCCCTCCATCCCCTCCCCCGCATTGCTTTCAAGGGCTCCCGGGGTCTTGGGTTAGGCGTGACTTCCTATGGAAAGCCTTCCCTGAGCAGGAACCACAGCATCACCGCCTTGAGCGCGCTAGGATCTTTTCTAATGAAAATAATAGGAGTGCGATGCTCCCAGTCTGTAAGGCCCATGAGGACAGGGAGTGGGTGCTTTCTGTGTAGCATTCTCTGCTGTGTTACAGGCAGTGGAGAAAAAGTCATGAATGAATGGGCAGTGAAATGGTAGAGGGACAGATGGATGCATGGGTGGATGAATAAGTAACTGGCGGATGAACCCAAGAACAGGCTTTCATTAAGAAGTACCTGCTTCCTCACCATCCAATGATCAGCTGGTTGAAGGTGAAAGGAGGGCAGGTCATCTAAGAATGAGGGCTATTTGGAAATCCTGGGCCTTCTCAACTGCAGCTTTTATTAACCGAGTGTGTGGTGTGGCTTATTCCCTTCCTTCTCCCTCTCTCCCTGTGTTGCCCTGTAGCTGGAGGCCCAGCCTTCCTATCCTGTTCACAGAATGGAGTTTTCCTTATGCTAATGGATGAAGTTGCTATTATTAAAATGAAATGCAACCAGAAAGAGCCTAATGAGGAAGCTGGCAGCTCTGTGTGTGTGTCCCTCTCGCCCCCTCAGTGGAAAACCAAGAAAATAGACACTATAATGAATCCTTTAAGTTGCTCATCTGACCTACTTGGTGAGAGAGCTGTGGATTCCAGGACATTGGAGAAGTTCCCAGATGGAAAGAATGCAGATGCAACAAATATTTACCAACACTTACTAGATGCCACGGGCTCTGTGACAATAGCTTGAAGGATACTTGGCATGCTCAAGGCCTCCTTTGAGTTTCCACAAAACTCTGGGAACTGAGGTTCATTGCCTCCATTCTTTGGAAAAGAGAACAGAGATTCATGGGGTCAACTGGTCTACCCAATATCACCCCATCAGAGTTGCTTCCAGAAAAAAAAATCATTATATCCAAATGTGATTTTATGTGATCAAAAAAAAAAAAAAATCCCTTACAGCTGTTGGTGCTTGGCTTGCGGATGATAGTTTGGCTGCTGTTAGCATCTCTCTGAGTGGACAAATCATCTTCTCCTGAAGAGGTCTCAGATGGATGGAGCTTGATCTCCCTCCTTTACTGAATCCAGTAACTCTTCCAGTCCATTGAAAAGACTAATAGCCTTAAGTCCTTAATAGGACTAATAGCTATGCTTATTAGTCCTCATCACTTATTGACTAAGTGGCACTATTAAATTAATGTGTTGAGTACTTTATATGCATTAGCTCATTTAAACCTTTCAACCCTCCAACAAACTAGGCACATTTTGTCCGTTTTACAGATCTGAAAATGAGGGTCCCGGAAGTTGAGTTACTTGCTCACAATCAAGAGCCAGGATTCAAATGCAGACAGTTCAATGCTAGGTGCTGCCATTTGAATGGTTTTCAGACAGTTCTCCAAAGAACCCCAGGGTTCAAACCAGAGGAGGAGGAGGTTGAGGCAAAGGATGTTTGGCATCCTGTACACCTGGCCTACTCCGGTTCTTCTCTTACTCTCTAAGCTAAATGTGCAAGATTTTGTTGAACAAAGAGTAACAAGAGCTTTAAAAAAAGTAAAAGTTGGGTGCTAACAGACAATACTGTTGGTCTGACAATTGTATGGTTGTACTGTGAGAGGGACAGTGTCTCCTGGAGGCCAATCTTTGTGTCCTCTCTGCATTACCTAACAGTACCTGGCCCTGGGTTTTAGTAAATGCAAGCTGCATTAAGTGAAGTATAGCAGAGCATATTGGGGTAACTGTTCCACCACACTTTACTCTTTGAGTCTTCCAGAACTTCCAAGGGCCCCTGCAGTCATACAGAGGAGACCCTCCAGGATTTGCTTGCAAGATGTTGTTGTCAGAAGAAATGATTTGGTGCAGGTCCAAGGAGACACTTAGTGGAGGTGGCCTGAGGAGCACCTTGATGCCACAGCCTCATTCTCTTCCCAGGGATTTCCTAGAGTTATGGGGACAAGAAAGGCAACAGCCTCAAGCTAGAAGAAACGAGAGCCTCAGGATTTGAGGGAATGGGAAGTGGGCTCTTCTGTCTTTGGGTGATGTTGAAGACCTGGTTTGGATAAGTAACCCCCCAAACTCCTGTCATATAGACCTGATTCCCTAGCTTGGCACCACTGGGAGGTGGTGGGACCTTTAAGAGGCGTGGCCTAGTGGAAGGAAGTCCAGCCATAGGGATGTGCCCTTGAAGAGAATATTGGGATTCCCACCCCTTCCTGTCTCTCCTTTTGTTTCCCAGACACCATGAGGTAAACAGGCCTCCTCTATCACATATGTAGCCATGATATACTGTGCTGTCACAGGCCCAAAGCAACATGGCTAAGTTACTATGGGCTGTAAACTCTAAAAGTGTAAGCCAACATAAACCTATCCTCTTTTTAAGTTGATTATCTTGGGTATTTTGTCACAGTGACAGAAAGCTGACTCACAAACTCCCTATTAGTACCTCTCTTCATCCATTCCCACACATTTTTATGGTTAATGTCTTTGAGGTTTCTCTCTCTCTCTCTCTCTCTCTCTCTCTCTCAACTAGAGTATTTTTAATTAGTTCCTTTTAGTCATATATAATATTAGGGTTCATTTTGACATAATTAAACAAGCATGGAATATAATATGCTCAAATTCAATTCCCAGTACTTCCCTTTCCCTTCCCTCCTCCCTCCCCTGTTTCCTTCCCTCTACTTATCTTTCTGATATTTATTTGTAGTTTTTTAAAATTAGTGTTTGTGGATATGCATGAAATATGTGAACATTAAACCAAAATAAGGAGACAAAAGAAAAAAAGGGGGGTGGGATTAGGAGTAGAGGAAGGGGATAGAGGGGGAGGGAGGAGGGAAAGTAAAAGGGAAGAATGGTAGAACGAATCTAACCTAACTGTCCTATGTACATACGTGAATATACCACAGGGAATCCTGCCTTCCATGCTACATTCTGTTAAACATGCAATAAATTGTTTCTTAGCAAAAACTAAAACAAAAATCAAAAATTATTAGCAAAAATTAAAAAAATTAAACTAAAATGGAGATAAAAATTAAAATAGTCAAGATGGAGAAAATTATTAGGATACCAGTGTTTAGGTGGTGACATCCTTCACAGTAAGTGGAGTTGAGCTTCAAAACTAATTCTGGGCTTCCTTGTGGCCAAAACAAAAAAGGAAACACAATCCATTATGTGATTCCAGTTTCCTATGGAGAGATTCTGTGTTGTTCAGGGATGCTGATCTTTTCTTTGAAACTAGAATAAGAGACTTTTCTTATGTGGGGTTTTGTCTGCTGAGAAATGTACATTGCAATATCCACTACAAAAGTCCTACAGTGAGTTCAACGCAGTCTTCATTCTGTAAGTTTTCATTCTATAAGAAGGGCAACAGCCTCAGGCTAGAATAAACAAGAGCCTCAGGGTTTGAGGGAATGGGAAGTGAGCTCTTCTGCCTTTGGGTGATGTTGAAGACCTGGTTTGGATAAGTAACATAACATACAAATTTGCATCTTATTTGCAACAGTGTTTTAAGTGTTTTAAGCCTATAGGTATTGTTCCCAGGTTCTCCCTGAATGCAGAATGAAGAATAAAGTCTATGGGGAATAGATGGACCTTTAAACACCTCACCCTTTAAACAACACTCCTAAAGAGTGCAACTCTCAGCAGGTCTTTGGATAGGACTTGGGGAACAGGCAATTCAGACCTAGAGTATGGTTACTATGTTTGCCTGAGTGAATCCAGATCCAGCCACAGACTTTCTACCCAACCTAATCCTAAATTTAATGATGCAGTAACATTCTTCAAGTTACAAGAAAAAAGATGAATAAGTTATTTGAAGTGGATCTCAATCAAATGCACATATTTTAAAATTTTACAAGTGTTCCTTAAGTGCCTCTCCCATTGCTTCATTCCAAAATCATGGTTCAAACAAATTCTGCCAGACTGTGTAGACCTGGCCTTGATAGTGCTGGTGCATTTAGCAGGTACACCATTCATCTGCAAGGACGGAAGAGAATGAGGATGTCATCAATAATATGCCTACAGAGCCTCCAAGTCAACCAAGTTTCCCTCGTGTGGGAAGCAGTAATTTGTTCCCTGATATATGGGGATTGCTTTTCTTCCATAGCTGAAACCCAATCAGTCTTCGGAGGTGGTTGTAATTAATAGGTAAGGAAGTGCAAATACATCTGAATTAATAGAGCCAGTAGGTGTGACTAACTATAATATGATTACATGTGAAATTAACCCAGAGATCAAACCTAATCAATCCAGACTAATAACTGCCAGGACAACAATTTGTGGTTTTAGATGAGTTTACTTTGAAAGGAACTAAAGAAAATGAACTCTGTTAAAATGTAACGACTGTCATATTTTAAAAAAATGTGAGTAGCATACTAAGATTATAAATATGCATGTAGATGATATTAATGTCCAGATGTTGGATACCCACACCATTATTATATTGGCAAGTGACAGTAAACAAAATTAGAAAATCAGAAATTAGTAAAAAGAATCAAGAATCATAAATTTAAAGGATGGGACTGAAATAGTATAAAATCTGAGACTTTCAGTGTTGCAATTTTTATTATTTATTTATCTGATTCTAGTAACTTTATGTATATAAAGAGCAAGGTAATTGATAGTCATAAGCTTACAACCTATTTAAGAGCCATACCAATGGATTCACTGTAGCTCTTTGTATCTCACCCAGGAAGTAAACACAACCTTGGATTTTTGTCCTATTATTGTGGCAGACTATGTTGCTGGCCCCAATTCCTCATCCCTGGTTGTCTCAGCACCTATGTAGCTTTGTAGAGCCCTCCCACTTGCTTTTAACCACGTGACTTGCTTTGGCCAATGGAAGGAAGCAGAAATGACGTCAGTTCTGAGCCAGGACTCATAACCTTCCTGGGTTTCTCCTTTTTCCATCATAAAAAGAACATGGCTTGACTAGTATGCTGTTCCAGGAAGAATATGAAAGACACGTGGGGTAGAGCCGAGACTCTCCATCCAAACACAGCCCACATCAGCCACCCGCAGCCAGGACCCAGTTCTGTGAAAATCAATAACAGTGGCTTTAATAAAGACACTGAGGTTTAAGTGGTTTCTCATACAACATTTTTGGTGGCAACTGCTGACTTACACATTCTTTTCTGGGTAGTTTAACTACAATTATGTCTTTGGACATATTATTTTGTTTTACCTGTTTTTGACCTTTGTATAAAAGATGATCTATTAGCGAATTATTTTGCAAGCTAGCACTAAGATTTAAAAGATCCAGGTTGGTGATTGAAAAGAGCCCTATAAAAGCCAAGAGTTTTTAAAAATTACAATAGTAAGCAGGTAAACAGACTTTCAAATGGGCACCTTGCCAAGGAGCATTCCCTGCCAGATCAACATAAACAACCAGAACAGCATTTAGGCAATGCTACTGGGCAAAAGAGCAGAGAAGATGAAGAATGAGTCCATCATTGATGGACGCATTCCATCCAAGAAAGACTATGGTGAGAGAGGAGCTGTGGAGTCAGGCAGACCTAGGTCCCAGCCCTACAATCTCCCTTTTCACTGATATAGAATTCAATAATTACTTTATTCCCTCTGAGCCTCAGTTTTGCTATCTGAAGAATGTATAGAACATTCTTCAAGAGACTGAAAGTCCATTCACTGCAAGTCCATTCACTCAGCTCTGTGAAAGCAGAGATTTACATTCCAAATTGTATGAAGGTTATTATGGTTTGGATGTGAGGTGTCCCCAAAAGTTCTTGTATGAGAAAATGCAAGAAGGTTTAGAAAAAAATGATAGGGTCATGAGAACCTTAACTCAATGGGTGAATTAATCCCCCAATGGGATTAGCTGAGTGGTGACTGAAGGCAGGTAGGCTGTGGTTGGAGGAGGTGGGTCCCTGGAGGCATACCTTTGGGGTATATATTTTGTATCTTATAAGCGGGGTCCTTCTCTGCTTCCCGATCATGTCCTGCATCACTTTTTTCCACCACATTCTTCCACCATGATGTTTTGCCTCATCTTGAGCCCTGAGGAATGGAACCGACTATCTATGGACAGAATCCTCTGAAACTATAAACCTCAAAATAAACTTTTCCTCCTCTAATTGTTTGTCTTTAGTCATAGCAGTAAAAAGTCTGGTTTAAAGAAGATGGAATTAAGGACACAGGATGGAAAGGAAGAGGTGGACTCTTTTTCTTCTGTGACATAATTTGTGAATCGAAGGAAAGGCATTTGGAGAACATTCCTCTGTGATCATCCCTTCTTGGTAGAGAAGGCAGAGTTACTTGCAGGTTTGGAAGAATCAAGAAGAAGTCCTATAGAGAAAACTATGAACAGTCAAGGAGAAAAAAACCATTTATGCTGCTTTAAATATTTAGAGGATGGCATCATATGTTAGATAATATAGTGAGTGATTTCAGAGTTTTTTTTTTTTTATTTCAACACTCATTTGTGGGAAATGAGGTCCATGGAGATCACATCTTGATGAAAGTCATACAATATCCCAGGATGCATCTGGAATTTGAATGCTCGCCTTCACCCTGGTGCTTATTCCACTGTTTGTTTTTAGCTCTATGTATTTCCTTTTGAACAACGGCATGTCTAGTTGTCATAGTAGCCTCTGCAATGGACTAAACGTTTGTGCCCCGCCCCCCCAATTCTTTTAAAACCCTAATCCTCATGTGATGGTAGTTACAGATCGTGGCCTTTGGTAGGTAATCAGGTCATGAGCTGCAGCCCTTAGTTCCCTTATAAGAAGAGACCAGAGAGTTAGCTAGTTCTCTTTCCTCCATGTGAAGGTATAATGAGCAGTTAACAGTCTGCCACCTGGAAGGGGGTCCTCACCAGAACCCATCCCTGCTGGATCCCTGTTCCCAGTCATCTAGCTTCCCAAACTGGAGAAATACGTTTCCATGGTCTGTGGCTCTTGGTTATAGCAGTGAATTGACTAAGACAACTTCCCTTTTAAGACTGACTGAGCTCATTCCTGTCAACTTCCCTGGTAAATTCCACTGCGTAAAACTTTGACCAAGTTTTCAGTTCTCTTCTGAAGTCTCACCTCCTGTTTTTTCTTGATCTGTCTCCAGATGGCCTTCTTCCCCCTCACTTCTTCACAACTGCTGCCTGTTTTGGAGGTGGCCAGGACTGCCATGTCGCTAAACCCAATCGTTGTGGATGCTCTGCCTTCAATTTCTCACTTAACAAATTTCCCATGTACTTGCTTCCTCTTTCCTCCATAAAGCCCCTTCTCTTAGGGTCTTCAGAGCATCCCACTCCCCTGATTCTCTTCCTGCCTTACTGACGGCTCCATCTCAGTTTCCTGGACTGTTTCTCACCTCTCTGCCCTCGTGATGTTGGAGTCGCCCAGGGTTTAGTTCTTGGACCTCTTGTCTTCATCTGAACTCATTGACCTTGCTAATTTCATCCAATCTATGTCTTTTAATTCTATCTATATGCTGATAAATTTTAATTTTCTGTTTTGGGGCTGCATCACTCCCCAGACCTTTGGATTTATACATCCAATGGCTTAATCAACACCTCTACTGGGATATATAAAAGGGTTCCTGAAACTTATATTTAAAACCAATCACCCCATCCCATCCTCCCCAACTCTCAGACTCAGCTACTACTTTCCCACTCATAGACATTCCCTAATTGTCCCTTGACAAATGTGATCACACTGAATACACTGTTCATTGATTTGACTTAACAGTGTGTGTGTGTGTGTGTGTGTGTGTGTGTGTGTGTGGTGGAGATCAAAGCCAGGGCCTTGTGCATGCTAGGTAAGTGCTCCGCTACTGAGCTATACCCTGGTCCCCAGTTAACACTCTGTCTTGACAATCTTCACATCATCACCATCTACCTCACACTTTTTAACAGCTTTTTGTGGCAAGATTTATAGGAAAATGCTTATGATGTGGTAAAACAGTATATAAATGATATGTAGAAGAAATCGTACCACAAATGTTGGATATTCATTGCTTTAGAAATTGAAAAACAGTGCTACAAATAAATACACCAAAATGTTAAAATGTTTGCCACTATTGATAGATTTGTGTTTCCTCTCAGCTCTTCTGTTTACTTGGCTTTCCAAATTCTCTGCACAGTAATTGCATAAATTCATGTAATAATTAAATACAAATATGCATGTGCACAAAATCATCATATATCCCTTGACAGGTGAAGGGATATATTTTCATATTTCCACAGGATGGGAAAATATTCTGCAATAATGAAAACCTTTTGATACACATAAAACATTATACTGAATAAAAGACACTGGAGGGGCCAGGATTGTGGCTCAGTGGTAGAGCACTTGTCTAGATGCATGAGGCACTAGGTTCGATCTCCAGCACCACACAAAAAAATAAATAAAATAAAGGTATTGTGTCCATATATAATTAAAACTATACTAAAAAAAAAAGACAGCGGACACAAAAGAGTTCATACTGGATTACTCAGTGTATACATTATTTCCAAAAGAGGCAAAATTAATCTATTAATCTGAAAACAGATCAGTGGTCTCCTGGGGCTGGGATGTTTCAAAGTGCCACTAGGTATCTTTTGGGGGTAATACAAATTTTCTATATCTTGAGTGTGGTGCTGTTTACATGTATACATATATTAAAACTCATCAAAATGCATGTTTTAATTTAAGGTAGATGGAAAGCATGCCTTCAATGATTAGGAGAGATACAAGATAGAAATAGAGATTTTCTTACTTACAGACCCTGGGTGCACAAAGTATGCCTGAAGGCCACACACAGGGAGGTCAGGGAACACAGGCAGAGAAAGAGAAGAGGATCCCTGGGCCAACTCTTTAACTGGGTTCAGGGCATTACTCAAGCAGGTTTCCCAGGGGGAATTTTAATTGGTGGGTTTAAAGCAAAGAGTAAAAGATCCAGGAGGCCACACGGTGATTGAAAGATGTTCACTGTGGCCTATCTGCACAGTCCCTGTGGGGTGTAAGGGTCAAGTAGGCTGCATCTAGCTATCGCATAGGAGGTGGTCACCAGGAGGAAGCTGTAGAAGGCAGACAACTGGACCCACCACCTTGAGGAACTGTGAGAAGGTGAGCACTGAAGTGGGTCAAATGGGACTGAACCTTGCTTCTGGTGTGGGAGATCCAACTCACCTTCAGTGTGGATGCTGAGGCAACATACAGTGGTAAGAATCACTACATCGCACACCTAGAATGAATGCATTTATTGAAATTTTATTTTTAATAAATTTTATTTTATTTAATAAATTTTGTTTTATTTTAACAGTGGTAGGATATGAAGATGTGCAAATATAAGAAAAAAATTAAAGCTAGTTGAGGAATTCCTCAAGAAAATAACTGGTTTTTAAATTCAAGCTCCTTGGGGTGCCATTCTGTAAAAAGATCTCTTTTATTGGTTCCTCCCCTGTGTCACAGGACTGGGGGAAAAAAATAGGACTGAAGTGTTCTGCAGAGTAAGAAAGAAAATTGAGGGATCAGATGAGGAACCCAGGAACAAAGGAATGCTGGGAAAGAGGTGAGAGAAGGAGGCAAAGGGAGAGGGTTGCAAGATGAAGGGAGATGACACCTGGGAGGACAGAGCCTGGGAGTAGCTCCTGGGGACAGGTCCTGCTAAGAGACTTAAATATAGACACGTCTAATGTTCAATTTTCAGTGATTTGCCATTAATTGCTGTTGAATTAACAGCAGAAACTCTCCCACACACAGTTCCCTGCTGGGGATATCAAGGGGAAGGAACCAACCCTCTCTCACTACAGGGTGCAGGGATAAATGGACAGGTATAATACACCAGATGAGAGAAAGATCAAGAGTTCAGTGGAAGAATGGGAGCAAAGGTATCCAAACCTCACACACATGCCCCAGAGGTAGGGGGACCATGCCAGGCTCCCCCTTGCAGAGCACATGAAGCACATATGAAGTCAAAGCAAGGGGTCAGCCTTGTGCCACATACCAGAGGCCACCTAAACACAGTGAAAATGTCATTGAGCTTTGCTTATTGTGGTAGATTAAAACTCAAATCCTCTTTTAAAAACAGGAACTGGCTTTACTAGTTCTGAGACTTTCTGAGATAGTTAAAAATAAAATTATTAAGTCAAATAGGAAAAATTATATTCATCTGAGCTCCTATGGGATTGGAGGAAGTTCTACACAGGATCAGAAGGAATAATTGGGCATGCTCTTCAGAGTAATAACAAGAAGTAAAATTAGCCAAATGCTTCTTATATGCTAGGCCCTGTTCTGTGTCTTTTACAGGTACCAAATCATTGAACTTGCATTAGAATGCTATAAAACAAATGCTACTGTCATCCCACTTTATGCATGAGAAAACTGAGGCACGTAGAGATCAGAGAATTTGTCTAGAATCACAAAACTAGTGACGAGAGGGTTGGGATTTTGTCCTAAGGAGCTGAGAAATCACACCTGGTGGGGGAAAGGGGAGGCTGTGTGGGCTCTTGGCCTCTAGTGGATAGAGAGCAAAGATGCTCTTAAATATCTTACAACATACAAGGCAGCCTCCTAGCTCCCACAACGACTTATCAAGACCAAAATGTCAATAGTGCTGAGGTTAAGAAATCCCATCTGTAATCCACGCTATGCCTCTTATCAGTTCAAGTGCCTCCCCCAGAAGGCCTGTGCCTTGATACTGATAATACTGATACTGTCGATGGGGTAACTTCCTCATGAGGAAGTGAGCTTGGTTAACTGCAGGTGGGTGGTTGTTCTGAATGGGACGTGTAAATTAGGGACCACAGCGGAGTGATCAGCTGGGCATTTCGGGGTGGAGGGTAGCAGTGGAGAAAGGCCCTTGTCGATGGTGCGAGAGCTGACTGAGGAAGGACTCCCGGATCTAGTGGACAATGCTTGGGCAGTTTTGCTGCAAGGGCTGCATGTAAGCCCTCTTTCCCAACCTGCAAGGGTTTATTAAAATCTGCAGTGCTCAACTGTGTTTTGCTAAGTAGTATTTCTTTCAGAGGGAATAAAAGAAGCACATGCCCCCTGACATGCCCATCCTGGAGTGGAAACAGGTTCCTTGCTCATGGGGGGACCTGACAGTTACATATCTCAGCCACTTCGGCAGCCTCCGCAAAGGAAGAAGACAACAGCTCATCATACCCCTGAATATGATCTATAAAACCTGGATAGGCTTCTCTGCTCTCAGGGCTCACACTGATGACTCCCAAATTTCAGTCCCCAGCCCAGGCCTCACTTCAGAGCTGCAAACTAACTCCCTCAGCTCCCTCCTGGATATTTCCACTGATTTCTCAAAAATCAGCATTGTTGGGCTGGGGATGTGGCTCAAGCAGTAATGCGCTCACCTGGCATGTGCGGGGGCGCTGGGTTCGATCCTCAGCACCACATAAAATAAAAATAAAGATGTTGTGTCCACCGAAAACTGAAAAATAAATATTAAAAAATTCCCTCCCCCACCCCTTTCTCCTCTCTCTTAAAAAAAAAATCAGCATTGTTGAAAGTGAACTCAATTCTACTTTTCTAGTTGATGGGACTCCTCAGCAACTGTTGTGCCAATAAGCATCAGAGACCCCCTCTATGTCTCTCAGCAGCTTCTCCACCCATTTTCACACGTCTCCCCAAAGTACCTCTTACTGTGACCTCCTTTTCCATGCACACGTTCCACAAATCTGCCTGCCTTTGCCGTGTATGTTCCACAGCAAAATGGAAAGGCAACAACACATCTCCTCCAAATCAATATGTTGGGCTCTTTCTGCCTCTAGCTTTATAAATGACCCAGAAAAAAAGAACAAATGTAAATTCATGGTGAGTGCTGATGATACAGAATTATGTGGCAAGCTGGGGCCAGGGGCAAAGAGCAGGAAAGATTCATCCTGACTTAGATCAGCTCAGCAATTGAGCTGACACATGGCCAATTAAGTATGTTCATAGGAAGCGTGAGAGAAGTCTGCAGCGAGGCCCACAGAAAGGAGGCAGCACCGACCAGCTGATTCAGAACAGATCCTATCGCCTCCCCCCGGAGTGGCAACCTCGGCTCCTCCAATTAACCAACAGAGTTGAAAAGAGAAGCTTGGGTTCAACAGGCCCAGCAGAGAGATTTCCCTCTATCTTCCCCCACACCCTGGTACCTAGAATTGAACCCAGGGGTGCTTAACCACTGAGCCACATCCCCAGACTTTTTTTTTTTTTTTTTTTTTTTATGTAGAGACAGAGTCTCACTGAGTTGCTCAGCACCTTGCTTTTGCTAAGGCTGGCTTTGAGCTTGCAATCCTCCTGCATCAGCCTCCCGAGCTCCTGGGATTATAGGCTTGTGCCCCCGTGCCCAACTTCCCTGCTATCTTTTTTAATATCGACACAAGCAGAATTAGCCTCCCTTGTTTCTACAAAACAATCCAAGAATTTATTTTTCTCAACCCTGGGCAAATGTGTCATTGGGAGCATCTGAATGTTCTGGTCCTGATGAGCTGAGAATTGTAGATTTTGTGGAGTCAGAAAGGGCATCAGATGCTACCAGTTCTGAGGGTCCCAGTTGTGGATGGGGAACTTTGGGGTAGCTTTGGAGCTATTATAGGATTGCTCAAACTCACATGTACATTATGCCTGTCTGTGGACCAAACCAAGCCATGCTGCTTAATCACAGTTTGTGGAGCTATCCCTGGGTAATTCATGCTGGATTTTAGGCATCTACTAACCTGAAATTGAATATAATTTTTTTTTTGCATATGTGCTTCTGAAAAATTTTCTGGGAGAAAATATTGTTGCATTTTGCCAAATCCCCAAAGGAATCATTCCATCTGAGTAAATACGAAATATGATTGTTGTTATATATTATATTCTGTTGTGGTTAATTAACTACAAATTTTTATTTAAGATGTGATTTTTTTGGGGGGTACTGGGGATTGGAGCCAGGGGCGCTCGACCACTGAGTCACATCCCTAGCTCTTTTTTATTTTTATTTTGAGACAGGGTCTTGCTAAGTTGCTGAGGGTCTTGCTAAGTTGCTGAGGTTGGCCTTGAACTTGCTGCAATCCTCCTGATTCAGCCTCCCAAGCTGCTGGGCTTGCAGGCATACTTCACTGCACCCAGCTAAGATGTTGATATTTTAAAAAGAATAATTTTTGGCTATTGTATATTTTCTTGAAATATACAATATACACTGCTCTATCATGGCCTCTGCGGTATCCATCTTGGGGGCTGATGGGAAGGGAGCCACCACGTCATAGATGTTGGACCAGGTCTGAGACCACATGTTCCCTGGAGGCAGGGAAATATACAATATATACAAAGGATGCTTTAGTACTAAACTCTAGTACTACTTGGGAGTCTTTGAAATATTTCAGTATTTTTTTTCTTTTTTGAATTTTTTAATATTTATTTTTTAGTTTTCGGCGGACACAACATCTTTGTATGTGGTGCTGAGGCTCGAATCCGGGCCGCACGCATGCCAGGCGAGTGCGCTACCGCTTGAGCCACATCCCCAGCCCCAATATTTCAGTATTTTTATGAAAAGGAACGCATTTTAATAAAAAAATAACACCAAACTGATAAAAAAAAAAAAACTTGTATCCAGAATATACAAAGAACTCATAACTCAATGATAAGATGGAATTCTATTTGTATGACATTCTAGGAAAGAAAAATTTTAGGGACAGAAAGTTGATCAGTGGATGTCAGGAGCAGGGGGTGGGGGCAGAGAGACAGACTCTATAGCAAAGAGCCTCAAGCTAACTTTGAGGGATAAAGAAAATGTATATCTCATGTGTGGTGGAGGTGAAGTAACTAATGCATTTGTCAAAATTTATTAGACTATTTCTTCAAAAAGTGCACATTTTATTCTATATAAATTAGACATTAATAAGCTGGATTTAAGAGTAGGGCTTACTAGGGCTGGGGGTATAACTCAGTGATATATTCTCCAGGCCTTTCCCCCACATCTTTGTGATCCAGCAAGACTCCTGTCCAACACACCCATCACTGGGTTTATATGAGCATGCCTGGCAGAGATTATTGTCATGAGAGGTCAGTCATTCTGTGGGTAGAAGGAGTTGAGCATCATAAACTTACCCAAAAGCCAATCCTCCCCTTGAAGGTGGAAACTTCTGTCCTGGCATCCACCCTCAGATAGAGATGCCCATGAAATTCTACGGGATTCTGGAAATGGCTTACAGAGTGGGATTCCCCAGGAGGGGAAGCCCCGCAAGACTGAGCACTTGGAATCCTTGATGCTAGACTCCTGACTTGGCTGTGGCAGGGAAAACATGGTAGGAGGGTGGTTGCCTTCAGGAGGACACCATGATACCTTGTGGGTGACGTCAGAAAGGGGAGCTGAACCTCATAACCCTAGGGACAGCTAACATGTTGTACATCCATGAGGCACCCTCAAGGGATTTTTGGTAGTAAGGATTGATGTTTTGCTTAAGCAGGTGAGAACAATTTGAATTATTGTAAATGTAACCCATTGTTACATTTGATAAAATGGAATTCCATTTGTATGACATGAAGAGAGACATTTTAGAGACTGGGAAAAAATCAAATTCCCCCAAAGTTGTATCAGCTGATTAGTGGAAAAGGCTGGAATTCAGATCTTGTGGTTCTCTGTAAGAATCCTCTGGTGCATTCACGTCCTGACTGAAGTCTCTGACTCCACTATCAACAAAAGGGACACACCCTGAGATCCTGTACAAGAGTTTTAAGAGCCTGTTTCTTTTCAAAGTTAATCTTCATCTACACACAGTTGTTGGAGGTTTCCTTTTTTATTTTTTTCTATAGAACTTTTCTTAAGCTCCTTAGCCTTCCCATAATATCCTCACAAATCCAACTGTTTCCAGAATGAGTCCCTGGGGCCAGCCTAAGCCATGTGGGAGCAGCTGCACCTTCCAATATAACCAGGTATTTTGTGGTCTAAAGGTGGCCTCCTGGGACCACTTGGAGGTGCAACCAAGACACCTCATGGGAAAGACCTCATTCTGAGTGTGCAATGGAGCGATTTGTTCTCCAGAATTCCTCCTAGGAAACCACAGAGTTGTTAGAAGGAATGGTTCAATGAGCCCACTTGGGCCTGGGTGAGGCCCCAGCTGGGTGTTGCCTGACATGAAAGCTTCAAAGGAGGGAGAAGCACTGTGTGTGGTAGAGAAGAGGAATTTCGATGTCCCCTTCCTAGCTCAATCCAAGAGGAGGTAAAGATCAAAAAGGGGAAGAGGAAAAAAAAATGGAGCAAAGCCAAGAGCTCTATAACATGATCCCCGCTTCCCCTGTACTCACTGTATTTAACTCAGAGGACTTCTCATGGAGATGTATGAAGAACTGAGTTTAGGAGGAGGGGAGGGTGATAAATACATGGGCCAAAGGAAGACAGTGCACGTGGAGTCAGGAACTAGACCACTGAAGCAGCTTTTGGAGTTAGCAGGCATTGTGCTGAGAGCTATGGGCTATCACAAGGCCATAAGAAATGGCTGGGGCCCAAGTCCTGTACCTTCAAGGAAAGTAGGGATATCAGATGAGATCTGGGTTACAGATGGAAAGAGAGAAATGAGCTTGGCTGAGAACAAAGACAAAGTTGGCCCCTTATATTTCTACTTCCATTCCCCTACCAGCGTTGAAGCCAGGAAAGAAGAAGCACAATGTCACAGTGACCTTGATGGAGCCTAGTAGCCATTCTGGGAGATCTGGAAGTACCAATGTCTGGAGCTGTAGAGGAGGAAATGGTGATGATTGATGGCAAATGAAAGAGAGTGTGAGACTGCCCTCCAGTTTGAGAGGGTAGAATTCCCATGATTTTTTAGGTGGGAAAGGAACAGAGAAACATTTTCTATCTGTTGGTATTGTTCTTTTGCATGCCCAGCCATACACAAGTAGGATGCCTCACACCATTTTGGATGTGTTGATACCTTGGCCATAGAGCAGCCATCTGGTGAGAGAATATAGACCCAGCCAAAGTGCTCTGACTGCCATTGTCAGTGAATGGCAATGGACCGAAGTCAGGAAATGGGGACAGGAGGCACCACGTGGTGGAGAATGGGCCAGATTGGCCTTCAAACACCTGCATGAAAGTTCCTGTCCTATTGATGGACGAACCCCTTCCCCTTGGCCTCAGATGACTCATGAAGAAAATAAGATGATGTTCACAGTGGTGCAGTGGCAGATGCCCTCCGCAAACTATAGCCCCAGGGTTTAAGCTGCTGCCACAATTCTCCAAGAAGTGAGGCTCTCCCTACTTCTAGCTTTACAGTTGACCCTGGAAGCGAATGTAAATTCATGGTGAGTGTTGAGCCTCAATTTTCTCATCTGTAAACAGAGCCAGTAACCCCCATTTCATAAGTTTATTATGAAGTTTAATGAAGAATGGGTGTAAATGTACTTAATAAGCTAAATCTGTGGGAAGACCCTTTAGTTTGGCCTTTTGGGTCAACCACAGGCCCATGTTGGCAAGTGGCTTCTCTTGAAGAACAGGTGGAACACTCCAAACCTCAGGGCAGAGAGAAGCATGCAGGCATTGGAGAGCAAGACAAACTTTGATTTGGTCTCCCAGCATTCTGCACCGAATTCTAATCCACAGAATGAACCTGTTGATTTGTACATTAAAGCAATATTGGTTTCAGAATTTACAAGTGGTACTATGCTTTGATCCAACTTTTATGCCTGACTTAGATTATCAACAACAGCAATAATGTTAATGGCTAACTTTCAAAGTGCATTCTGTACACCAAGGTACAGTGCTAAGTATGTAATCTGCATTCTTTCAAAAATTTAGATTTTGGGGAAAAGTCTCCACTGAGGAGAGAACTATGATAGGAAGTGTTAGTAGGCTCAGTCTTGTCTAGAATTAACTGGTATGATTGGCCCAGCAATAAGGCAAATTTTAATGTAACATTATTGGTTCCCATTTTTTTTGGGGGGGGGGGGTTGGGGATTAGAACCTAGGGCCTGTGCGTGCAAGGCAAGCACTCTACAAACTAAGCTATAGCCCCAGCCCAGTTCCCATCCTTTGTAGCAACTTCATCTCAATCATCTCTTTAACCTCACAAGATGTCCTCATGTTTTATGTGGCTTAATGTTTTTTTTAAACTTATTTTCAACATTGCAATGGAGTTTTATTATTTTCATGCCAATGTAACTGTGGTTTTGTTTTCTTTTTCTTTTTAATATTTAGTTGTAGATGGACACAATACCTTTATTTTATTTATTTATTTTTATGTGGTGCTGAGGATCGAACCCAGTACCTCCCACCTGCTAGGCAAGCTCTCTACCACTGAGCCACAACCCCAGCCCCGCTTTTCTGTTTTCTTAAGGAGAGGTTCTTTAGCAGAGGAGGAGAGATAAGTGACAGGCCAAGACTGGGACATTCCTGGTTCCCTGACTCTAAATCATGTACTTTCTCATGCCTCTTCTACAGGCTTGATTTTATGGATAGTCTTGGCTTAGCCAAAGGTAAAAATAATGTCATATCTCTGCAGTATAAGTGACCTTAAGAGGATATTTGGAATTAATACTAATAGTTGTGCATATTTGGAATTCATACTAATAGTTAATTTGAGACCTAAACACTTCATCTTGAAAACAAATGGTGGCAGCCCCAGAGAATCCTGATGGAAATTTGCAAGATTTAAGAATCTGCTTCATGTCTTTGCCTCCTATATGGCTTTCCTCAGAACCACCCCCATTCTGATTTATGAACCCCTCTGTTCCATAGGAATGAGCTGACATCTCAAAGGTGGTATCTCATGTCAGCGCTGGTGTCTCAGCAACACCTAACAATTAAGGGCTGATGCTAGACACAGTTCTTTCATCTTTATTTAAATAAATAGTATTATATTCATTATGCAGATGAGGAAATGGAGTGTTCACAAGGATATGGAGTCTTCCTGAGATCTTACATCTCCACCAGTTCCAAAGTTTATGTCTGTTGGCTGTTTTAACCATCTTGCTCTTAGTGACTCACAAAGAGCCAGGCTCAGAGTAGGCATTCCACATTTATTAAACAAATGGATGTCGTCTCTGGGAAGGGGCAGCAGAATGGGAAGAGGATGATCCCCACAGAGTTTGATCCTTGCCTGTCCCTCTATCCTCTTCCCCTCAGAGGCTGGTGCCTTGAAGGGCCAGAGAAGTGGACCTTCTCTTGAGACCAGCAAGGACACTTGGAGGCGAACACTTTGCGCAGGAGTTCTTCCGTTGGTGGGAAGAACTCCTCCCCCTTTCCTCTGGGGTCCCAGTTCAAAGAAGCCAAGCAAGTTCTCCTCCGTGTTCTAGAAACGTCCTTATCTGTTCACGGATGCTGCTGGCGTTTATTTTCTTACAGCAGGACAGTAACAAAGCAGCGTTTCTACTCAGAAAATTTCCCTTGTGCACAACAGAAAGGCTCACTCGGCTTGTCAGGAAAGTGGTCACCTGGGTGTTGACAATCTCCTGCTACTCACCAGTGTGCTTAGACCTAATCCTTCATTACACAAACAAATAAAAAAAAAATCTTGTTATTTGCCCAGAAACATGCCGGTGCATGCATTGCCTCCATAGTGGCCATGTTCCTGAGGATACTCAGTCATGTGGCTCCCCCTGCCCCAGGAGCCCCTGCTCATTATATTCTCTCCAGAGACCCCTTACTCTGAGTGAAGCATAATGGAATGACAGCTCCCCAGCCCCTTAGCACGAGGGAGGTTCCATTTGATTCATGGTTTGCCTAGAGGGCTGAAGGGTGAAGAGGGCACGGGGTTAATTCACTTGCCTAGCTTATGTTCAAATCCCTCTGCACACAGAAATGGACTGGATGGATGGCAATCAATTTAGCATTTTAACAGGCAGCTGCCCACCCCACCAACGCCTCCTGGCTTTGAGGGATGCGCTTCTGGAACCGGAAAGAGGAAGGGGATCTGGTTGGAGCAGTGAAAATATCCCACCACCCAACTGAGTTCCTGGATTAATGAGCCTTTGAAAAATCAGTCTTCTAAGAAATTCTTGGCTCCTGAAGAGAGGTGGAATGTGGCATTCTACACAGCAAACAAATTAAAGAATCCAGTTACTCAGTTGTAGAGGTAGGTCTAGTTCATCCAGGTACAAATGGATGTGACGGATGTCCCAACTTTTATGACACAGATTCTTTTATACCTTTATATCATTAAAAGGAACAAGTCTTTCATGTCCCTCATTCTGGTTGTGGTCAGGCCTTGAAAACAGCTGAGAGTACGTGGAATGAAAGGAATTGTATACCCAAAGAAATAATCAGACCTTGTGTGTGTGTCCCTTTTTTTTTTTTTTTTTTTTGTACTGGGGATTGAACCTGGGGTGCTTTACCACTGAGCTATAGCCCTAGACCCTCACCAAATTGCCGAGGCTAGTTACAAAATTTCAATTCTCCTGCCTCAGCCTCCCAAATTGCTGGGATTCCAGGCATGAGCCACTGCTCCTGCCGCGTATCACTCTTTTGAAGGCAGTAGAGCCAAGAGGTTATAAGTTGAGTTCCAAAGTCACATTGCTTTATTCAAATCCTGCCTCTGCCTCTCACTAACTGTGCCTCGTTGGACAAATTTATTAGCATCTCTGCCTTTCTATCCCCCTTAGTAGAATAAAGAATAATAATAGCATCACCTGACTCAAAACGCTGCTGTGAGGGTTAACTGAGCTAATACGTGTAGAGTGTTCAGCACATGTCGGGCTTCCAGTGGAACTGCGATCAGTGTCAGCTTCCATTGCTGACAGTCCTGTGCTCTTAGATATTTACGAAGAGGACAGAAGGACTCAGCCCCAGCTTAGCTGGACTCAGCTTCCTCCAGCCTGCTTCTGTCTTGACTCTTTTGGTCTGTTTGTCTCTTCCTCTGCCCCTTTCCCCTCAATGCCTGTCCTGCACCACTACCACCATATATCAGCGCTGGATGGAAAGAACAAAACCTGCCTAGAATAAAGCACACTTTAAGTTGAATTTTGAAGAGATTTGGTGCCTCATCTGATTTAATTTTCTTCAAAAAAGCTTTGAGTGCTCTGATGGCTCCTGAGATCCCCCCTCCATTTTACAGCTCAGAGCTCTGAAGCAAACAGTCCTAGATAATTCATCCCAGTGGATACAGGGACCAAACTCAAGAATGACTTGAAAGCTCTTAAAGAATGCTGAAGGTATTTCTTAGGCTCTGGAGAGGGTCGCGTTTTGCTTTTCCTTCTGGAATTTCTAATTGACAGGTCGGCTGCCCCTGGATACCACCAATGGCAACTTAAAACAGAATCTTCTGGGGAAGTTCGGAGCTCTTGTTCTTTCTGGTCTTTCAGACAAACCGTGTGTAGAAGACTGGGACAGGCTCAGCCAGTGGCCTCTCCCTTTTACAGTAGAGAAAAAGCTCGAGGCCAGAGAAGCTAAAAGACTTGCTGTCGTGACTGAGTGGCAGGACAGGATTCCAGACAGAAACCCAGGAATTCGCCAACAGTGTACAATTTCTGAGCTCTGCTCACCCCCCTGTTGTAGACCAAGCTTCCTCTGGGTTATAGTGAACCCAAAGCACCCCCCTTACTAGTGAGCACATTTACTTTTAGTTTGTTCCAAGAGGAAAGAACATGGCACCCCCATTCAGGGAGCCATCAATAAAGCATGCCCTACCATGAATCATGGTCATGGCTGTCCTCAGGACACCTATGGTGGATATTGTTCTAAAAACACCATGGGAAGGTGATACAAGGCTCATGCTCTATCCTAGAATGCCCTGAGATAGTGTGTGGGTAAGAACAAGTAGGTTCTGTACCCAGTATGCTCCACAGAAGAACATGGCTCTTATGGTATAGCTTAAGCTGCATAAAGGAAGGGGAATACCAATCACAGTCCTGCCTCTGGCTGACAGTGTGACTTGGGCTCCTCTCCTCCACATTGCTAAGCCTCAGTTTCCTCTCTGCAAAATAAGGGCTTTCATGATCTGAGTCTTCTTCCAGCTTTACAGGCTCCACTATGAGCCTAAAGACATTCTGCCTAGTGCATAGGCCTTGCTATCAGGCAGTCCTAGGTTTAAGTCCCCGTGTCTCCATTGTGTGACCTTGGGGAGGTAACTTAACTTTTTGGAGCACCAAAAAAATTTTTAGATCAACAAAATGGAGATAATGATATTAAATACTTCATAGAGATTGTGGAGATTCAATGGTGTAAAATACCTTCGTAGTGTTCAGCATGGAAGTTAATAAACGTTAGTATTAATCTACTGTCCTCTTCTCCCACCATCCATCATGCAGAAAAAGTCCCAGGGTCAAGTAAGATTACTTGTTTTACACTAGGTGTCCATGACCTTTCCATAAAACTTACAGAATTGAAACCAGATCATCAGATTTTCTTACAATTAGAAAAACACAAAGCACTCTGCTTTTAATTGTAGGTCAACTTTGTTGACACACAAGTGTAGCTCGTTGATTGGCGTTGATTTAGATTTCATGCTATGTACCTTGCTCAGCAGTCCAGTTTATTATATATGTATGTGTGTATGTATGTGTGTGTGTGTGTATATATATGTATATATATATATAGAGAGAGAGAGAGAGAGAGAGAGAGAGTTGTCAACGGACCTTTACTTTATAATTAATATGTGGTGCTGAGGTTTGAACCCAGTGCCTCAGACATGCTAGGCAAGTACTCTATCACTGAGCTACAACCCAGCCCCAGCAGTCTAGTAGATGGATCCTCCAGTCTGTGACCTTTGGCCCCAGATCCCAGCTTTTTTCCTGCCTCTCTGCCTGATTTATGCCAAATGGCATTTCCTCACAAGACTCTGAATGCCCGGAAATGTCACTAAAGGATCACAATCCTAGGTAAGGACCAGATAAAGGGACTCTTCATCTTGCCGGCACATCAACACTGTTAAATGCGTTGTTACAACAACTACGGAAGCTGTCTGGTGATATCATCAGTGGCAACTGGTCAGTGAAAATGTTTTTTTAATTGTGACTTGAATGTGTTTATCAACCTCACTTTGATATCGAAAAGACAGGAACAGAAACATAGGGAGCCACAGTTCTCTGGGAAATCGTTAGTCGTCTGTGAGCGAGTGGACGCTGGCAGATGGTCAGCTCTTCTCCTGAAGTCAGACATCTCGGTCGCTGTGCAGCGTCACTGTCAGAAGCAAAGAGTGTTATCTTGACATCAAACATCTTTATAATAAAGTTACTAATTGGTGACTAATACAGCAGGCTTTTGAACTGAAAAAAAAATCTCATTGAGACTGTTAAGTGGTCGGCTGCATATTCCATAATTAAAAAGTACTCTTAGGATTCCGCTGGTGCCACGCCACATCTTTCTAAGACACTCTCCAGGTGATCCTGATGGCCTTGCAATTCCTAACCGCAGCCCTCTTTCAAGAGCTATTTTTAAATATTCAGATACATCATAATATCACAGTGGTTACAGTCCTATTTTTTAACATCTTTAATTATACTACTTTGCATTACAGTTTCAGGATTCCCCCTACCCCCCTCATATTTGGCAACTCCACAGCATCTGTCAAAACAAATTAGCACTTTGGGGTAGTAGAAATATATTTTTTATGAAAGCAGCAAATATGTCAGCATTGGACAGAAGCTAAAACCTGATTTATTGGTTTGTTTTCTTGGGTTTCAGACCCAATAGGCAGAAGCTTTTAAAGAATTTTCCATTCGCATCACCAGCGCACTTGCGAAATATGTAAAACACATTCAAATTCCGCCAGAAAGAGTCGCTAATTATGATGTGTATTTGCATATGTTTAATCACATATATCTTATTTCATTTTGCTATTTCTGCAGGCCCCTCGCTTCAGGGAGGGGGCCTTTGGCGCTGGTACAGCGAGCACTCGCCAAAGTTCTCTGGAGCGAGCATTCTGCTGCCACGCTGTTAGTTTTTGTGTTATCTTTCCCAATGAAATTTGAAATTTACAATATTTAAATGATGTGTGTGAAATTATATGACTCTATTATGTCATAATATTACACATCCCAAAATATTGGTAAAGGGTTCTCCTCCCTGCCTCACCACCCCCCCATACTAGAGATCAGAGGATTACTGAGAAAATAATGATTAACCTTTAAAATCAGATTGGCATTTCTTTTTTCTCCAAATCTAGAATTAATACGCATTTTTTAATCATTAGTGTAATGTTCAGGATGATACTTTTGTTCTTTTGCCTGTTGAACTGTTACGGCTGCTAGTAACCCTTCAAATTGTTTGCTTCATTCAAGCATTCTTTCCTGAATAATTCATTAGGCATTATTATCCAAGCGTGGAACCCCTCATTTAGCACTGCTGATCTTTTCCTTATGTGTAGCTGACAGGCAATCAAAGTTTTTATCAGTGCAGAAAATTTGCAATTCAGAAATGTAGTTGCAGCAATTAGTAGCTATCAGGTAGCAGTGGAGGGACAGCTTCATAAAAAGACAGAGTTGAATGATCTCCACTGATGTTAGCACAAAAGTAATGGGTAAAACTAACCAGCTGTTTCTAAATTTACCAAATGGAACATTCCCTTCTTCTCAGAGTGGAGGCTTTAATTAACTTAGAGTTCTGTGTGGCTTCCCAGGGGGGATGGGGAGGGGGTTAGGACCCTTCCTTCACATGGGTACCAAGGGGAGGAAGCTCTGAGCGTCCCTCTAATCCTATCCTGGAGGCAAAGGGGGCAGGTGAGTGGCACTTTTGACAGAGGATAGTAGAGGGATGTGAGATGCCATCCAGTTCCCCCTTTGTCATCTCAGATGGGACAGCTCTGGATGCTGCAATTTGGTTATGTTCTTTTTATCCCACTCATGACAGGGATTGAACCCAGGGCCTCATGCACGCTGAATACACCCGCTACTGCTGCGCTACAACCCCAGCCCTGTCCTGCTCTTAAATGTCTGCCCTGCTGCGGTGCAATGGACTCAGAACCCCAGCTGAGGCTGCAGCAGAGGGTTGGACTGGGCCTCGCTCATTCCTGCAGAGGCTGATGGATACATTTCTGGCTCGTTCTTTCATTTCTTAGTTCAGTTTGATTCATTCATTTGTGCTTTTGTCCATGAGGTCATTTATTTATTCGTTCATCCAAACATGTTCTGAAACCCTCAGTGGGATGGGACTTGAGCCCATCTAGGGTTCCGGTTCCTCCAGCTTTCCCTGAGAACCTGTCTCCTGATCCCAAGCTCTCCCTCAAACGTGCTTGTGGAAAGAGGTCAGGGAAGCCCCCATCCTCAGGCAACCTCTCTGGAGAAGCAGTTCCTTGGTAACATGTTTGCAGTCACAGAGGGTGTTCAGCAGCAGTTAGCCTGAGAGTGAGGACTTGAGAGGTTCTCTGAAGCCATAATCTGGGGTGGACTCTGTCTCATGTCCCTGTGTCTGTTGCTGCAGGAGTTCCTCCCAGATCTCACGTGGGATGCTGAGAAAGGGGACACTGACCTGCCTCTCCTGACCATCTTAGGACATCCCAGGTACCGACTGGCTTCTGAGCTGCTACTCTAGAGCCAGTGAGAACCAGGTCTGAGAATAAAGTCCATTGAAGTCAACATGATGACCTGGTGACCTGGGGCTGCCCAGACCCAGACCTCCACATCTTGGTCTAAATTTCAGCTGTGTCCAAATGTCAGAGAACAGAATAAGAGCACAGTGCTTCTCAGCCCAGATGGGGAGTTAAACAGACCTGGGTTTAAGGTTCATCTTTGCCACTTTTATAAGCCACTATGTGGCTTCTTGGAGCCTTAGTCTTCTCACCTGTAAATAGGTATTATTCCCTTTTTAATGGGTTTATTGTGAGATTTAAAAGCAGGGTTGGGGAGAAGCTTGGTGGTAGAGCATATGTTTACCATGCATGAGGCCCTGGGTTCGATCCCCAGCACCAATACATAAATAAGAGCAAGAAGTAGTATAAAGTGTGTGGCAGGGTTAAGCAGGTGGTATGTGTTCATCAAATAAGAGCCATTATTTTCATCAGGCTGGGAAGTTCATGTGGGTGAGACCCTGGAGCACAGCCCTGAGCCGGAGTGCTAGGTTTGAATCCTGGCTCTATTCCTAATTTGCTCTGTAAACTTGGGCAAGGAACTCGAACTTCTGCATCTAAGGGTTCTTATCCATAAAGTAGTAACTCTAATAGTACCTATCTCATAGAGCTGTTCTAAAGGTTGATGGATTCCTATGTATAAAATTCTTGGTACAATATCTGGCATGGTAAATGCTCATTATTTTTAAAAATCATTATATTTTAAAGAGCCAAACAGTGTCTAGCTAGGGCATGCTTTTAATAAATGCGTTGAACAAATGAATGAAAATCCCTGGACATCACACTTCACAACCCCTTCATTCTACAGATAAGAACTCAAAGGCCCACAGTGACTTTCCCAAAGTGAGAGGCAGAAAAATAACTAGATTCCACATCTCTGGGTTCCCAGGCTATCACCCTCCCCTGACTCATCCTGGAGGGTACCTTGTCCTTGAGCCTTGGTGACATGACCAACAAAGCCTCCAGTCAGTCCTTTTTGCCCAAGGTCCCAGCTCTGGCCAGAAGCTGTCCTCTCTTCTCTAGAGGAGGCAGGCTGCACAGAGGGGATGGGAGAGCACTGAACCAGAACTGTGGTCTGATTTTTGGACTTGCCTTGACCTTGAGCAGGTCAACACCCTTCTCTGAGAATCAAGGCTGCAGGACAGATAAGCTTTGCTTTCCTTCTAGCTGGACATGCGGTAAGTTACTGGATGTTACTTCCCTATGGTCTCCAAACTGTTGAGAATAAACAGAGACAGGTCTCCCCTGGAGGATGCCACAAGCCACGATGACTTGTACAATTGTCTTGTACTAAGTATTCAATTTACCTAAGACCTTATTTGGTCTCAATGCACTTCTGTGCATTTTATATTTCCATGTGCACAATTCTTTTCCATTTCTAACAGAGACAGGTATGCACTCAAGGACACACAACAAACTGAGTTGAGAACTCAACTCGCAACTCCAGGTCTAGTGCAATTTTTACTATACCACACACCTCCTCCCAAAAGAAAGCACTGTTTGAAATTCATGGAACAAAAGTCAAGGAGTGTTTCTCTTTGCATGTGTGTTTATGTGTGTGTGTCTGTGTGTGTGTTTGTGTGTGTGTGTTGCTGGGGATCCAACTCAGTATCTCACACCTGCTAGGGAGTTTCTACCACTGAACTACATACCCAGCCCTTTTATTGTTTTTTGAGTCAGGGTCTTGCTAAATTGCCTAGGCTGGCCTTGAACTTGTGATCTTACTGGCTCAGCCTGTCAAATAACTGGAATTATGGGCATACATCATTGCACCCAGCTAAGGAGCATATCTTTAAAAGTCTTCCAGAATATCAGTCTTTTTCATATATATATATATACATGTATATGTGTATACACGTATATATAAATAAGGCCATTTTAGTCTATTGGCAAACTCTCTAGGAGGACCATTTGCTACTTTTTAGCCATATACAAATTTTTCACACAACTGATTCTATGAAGAATTATTTTGATAACTCTGCTAAATGACTATTTGTTCAAAGAATGCTTATGTAAAAAGGAAAAAAAAAATCCTACCCTCTGGCTCAGTAGTTTGACTTGTAGCAACTTGTCCAACATAAATTTTCAGAAAACTATACAAAGTTATATATGTTCAAGGTTGTTGATTAAAGCCAAGAAATGGATAACCTGCACCATACTTTGTATTTTAGACATTCTGTGTGTATTACTTCATTTCACCTTTGCAATACTGTTACAGGGTAAGTGCTATTGCATTGCTATTTTAGATATGAGGGAGCTGAAGCAGGGGAGGGTAAATCACTTGCCCAACATTCCAGCGCTATTTCTGGTAGAGCTTGAATTTGAATCTAAGCAGCTGCTACATTATCTCTTGTGGGTTATTCTTATAAATTTTTTAAAAGAAGGTGGTTCTGAAAATCAATCAACTGTATTCACCAATAAAAAGTTGTTTAAATTGTATAAACACAACAGACTATTATGTGATCGTGAAAAGGAATATGGTTGCTGTTTAGAGGTTCACATGGGAAGTTTTCCAAGTTTTCCAAAATATGTAACTAAATGAAATTTATAAAGTATGAAATGGCCTTTGTGTGATAAAAGAGATATATGACGTAAATATATTTGCATGGAACTTTCTGGACATTCAAAGAAGTGTGATTGGTTAGCTATGACAGGTAGAAGTGAGAAGTTGTCCCTTGATTGATGTTTCAATTTTTGCCTTTTTGCACCTTGTCAATATTTTTACTGTGAGTAGATACAACTTTTGTAATTTAAAGAGTAAAATTAGGATCACCTCACACCCATTAGAATGGCTGCTGTCAAAGAAAATAAATAAATAAATAACAAGTATTGGCAAAGGATTCTTGCCCGTTGTTAGTGGGAATGTCAAAGGGTGCCGCCATTGTGGAAAACAGCATGGCGGTTCCTCAAAAAGTTCAAAACAAAGCTACCCTTTATCCCAGCAATTCCACTTCTGGGAACATACTCGAAAGAATTGAAAGCAGCATCTCAAAGAGATATTTGTATACCTACTTTCAAAGCAGCAGCCTAGCCAAAAGATGGAAGCAGCCCAAGTGTCCACGGGCGGATGACTGATGAACAAGATGTGTTGCATAGGTTACAATAGGACATCGCTCAGTACTAAAAAGAGTGGGAATTCTGACGTGGGCCACAACATGAATGAACCTTGAGGACATTATGCTCAGTGAAATAAGCCAGTCACAAATGGACAAATACTGTAGAATTCCACTTATCTGAGGAACCATAGTCAAATTCATAGAAACATCAAGTCCAAGGTGGTTCCAGGGTCTGAGGAGGGTGGGGAATGGGAGCTGATTCTTCATGTACAGTGTGCAGTTTCAGCTGGTTGCCAATCAGTGTGAATGTACTCAGCATGCTGGACTGAACACTTAAAAACAGTTGGGATGGTAAATATGTGTTGGGTGTACTTCACCCTAAGGGAAAATAAAACTTAGAGATTTAGTTTTGTTTTTGTTTTAAGTGAGAAAAACAACATCTTTCTTATAGCTATTCCCTAAATGCTTAATGATACCCCTTGGGACCTTCTGACTTTCTCTCAACCACTCAGAAAATTTTATAGACAAGTCCGGAAACTGAGATTCCAAGTTTAAGTTATAAAAACCAACCATTCCTACTTACACAGCACTTCACGAGTTTGTTTGGTTCTCCTTACAGTCCTTTGAGGTGGGCAGGGTGGGTTTCCCGTCATTCTTTCGATGCGTTGGAAGGCTGAGGGGCAACTGTCCCATGTTGGAGAAGAGTTCAGACTTGAGTCCTTGGCTTCAAATCTTCAAAACCCTGGGCAGAGGAGGGGCAGGCCCTGAATGGAGAGTTCCACAGCCCTGGGTGCTGTGGGCTGGGAGAAAGGCTCTTGGAGGTGGATGACCACTCCCATCCTCTGAAAAACATATAGCAGAGAAATCTCCTCCTTCCCTCAAAGACCTCGTCTTACTGAGTTATCAACTTTTATATTTGCCAAATACATTAAAAATCAAGCAACCAATTATCATCAGCCATCATCATTTTAATACCAAAAGAGCAGTTCTTTAAATGGAGTCAAGTTTACTTTATGAAAAATTGCCATGTTGTTTATTGTTTCAGATTTCACATGCACCTACTGGTATTTGAGGACCTCTGACCAACATTAGTTGTACAGT
Source organism: Marmota marmota marmota (assembly GCF_001458135.2). Taxonomy (NCBI): domain Eukaryota; kingdom Metazoa; phylum Chordata; class Mammalia; order Rodentia; family Sciuridae; genus Marmota; species Marmota marmota. The sequence continues at coordinate 42,831,988 of NW_026000174.1, read as the reverse complement.
TATTCACTGTGTGTTCATGAAAACGATTAAAGCAACAATGTATGTGAGTGAATTTCAAATAGTGTTGGCAGATTCAGGATCATCCCATGTGGCAGCCAAAAGAATTGCTCCCACCAAAGATGTCTACATCTTAATTAGCAGAACCTGTAAATATAATAAGTTACATGGCAAGTGGAAATTAAGGTTGCAAATGGAATTAAAGTGAATAATCACTTGATTATGAAACAGGGAGTTGATCCTGATTACTGAGGTGGGCCCAGTGTTATCACAAGGGACTTTACATGGGGAAGAGGGAGGGAGAAGAGTCATGACCAGACGGACGGAGCACTCTGAGGAAACCATTGCTGGCTTTAGAAATGGAAAGTGGCCACAAGCCAAGGAGTGAGGCCAACCTTAAAAAAAAAGCAAGGAAACAATTCTTGCCTGGAGTCTCCAGAAACACAACCCTGCCAACACCTTAATTTTAGACCATCTAGATCCATTTAAAACTTTTTACCCCCAGAACTGCTAAGATAGTAAATGTGTGTTGGTTGAAGCCACTGAGTTTGTGGTTATTTGTTATAGCAGCCACCAAAAACCTAATACAGACTTCACGGAGCCTGGAGAAAAGTATGTCATCCATCTGCAGCGGAGGACCTGTGATTAGACGCTCTTCATACATAATGTGTTTCTGGTAATGACTAAATCTACGTGTGAAGGGCTGTCCAACAATTTTTGAACAGATCGAAGATGATTCCTGCAGCAATATCACTTTGTAATTGCTTCCCTGAGTAGGAGAGAAAAGGGGAGGATTCCATCTCAAAGTCAAAACACGCATAATTCATGGTAAGCTTTGTTTGTTTGTTTTCCTTTTTAATTTACTTGTGTTCAACACTGTCTTGTGTTTCACCTGTACAACCACATTACAGCCAGCCCAACAAACCAGCCCAACAAACCAGCCCAACAAAGCAAGGTAGGCAGCATTGACATTTTTGCTTCACTTGCCTAAGATAAGGCAGCTAGTGGGGGATGGAGTCAGGAAGGACACTGACTGGTCTTCAGGGTGTGCTCATCCTTGTGCCATGGGTCACCTGTGTTGTCACACCTCAAGGAGGCTGAGTACCCTGGCCTCCCACAACAGTTCTTCAGCTCTACAGCTGCAGACACCAGGGTTTCCCGTGGTAGCCAGGCCATGCCACATGGGTCACTAGCATCAGCAAGTAGCAGTGTTCCACAACTTCACGAAAACAAAATTGAAACTCAGGAATTGCCGTGGAAAGCCATTTCTCAACTTAGTTTCTTCTCTGATACTTTTTTTTTTATTATTAAAGTTTTGTTAGTTGGCTGCCAACCCACCAAGCCCCAGAGAGGAAAAAATAAATCATGGTTTGTCCTTTAGTCCGCACACCAATATCATTCGTCCCTTTAACAGATGAGGAAACTGAGCTGTAGAGATGTGAAGCCACTAGTTCAAAGTCAAACAGCTAATAAAAGACAGAATGTGGTCAGGGGTCTTCATGGCTTTGTAGCCAGCTGCAGCCTTAAATTATACATTTAATCCTTCAAACTTCAAACTTAAGTTTTCTGCAAAAATTCACATGACTTCCAGGCGCTCAGCCACTCGCTTGAAGGTTCCTGGTCTGGAATTTGCTCTTTAGGTCACCTTCTGTCTCAGGTAAGCAGATTCCTTAGTGGGCCTGAGCCTCCCAACTCCCCTCCCAGTTGCCTTGGGGCTATTTTCTTGAGACTTTGGAGGTTTTCAAGCAAAACAGGGATTGGCTAACAAAACATTCTAAACCCGGTGAGTCACGGTTCAGTCTTGCCCGGGAGAGGAAGCCAAGGGCAGAGACTGAGGGGTTCAGAGGGCTCCCTTCTCTCCTCCGTCCTCACCCTGAAACCTGGCTCTGCTCCCCGACGCCCCAGTGGAGTCAAAGTCGTGGCTATTGGAGCACATTAAAGGATGGACTCTGGGAGTGGTAAAGGCCAGAGAATGGAGGTGCCCCAGAAGCTTTTGTGTCTCTAAGGGTCCGACCCTTTTGATGAGACAGATGTTTGGGCCAGGCCCTCCTTCACAGGGAAAGTTAGACCTCATTAAACAGCAGGAAGACCTCCTCGGTGGCTGTGAACAACCCTCAGGCTGATCTTGCCGGGCGGCAGACGGGTTGGGAAGAGTTGGTCTCCTGTCACCAAGCCCTGCGCCCCCGCCCCCAGAGACTCCAGAGCTGGTGTCTGTGACAGTGGTCACCTTGGAGCCTTTGATTTATGGCTGACTTTGGGAAGGCCAGCCACTGGCTCCAGCAGCCTGTTGTCTCTCGGCCTTCCCTCTCTCTAGGTTGGGAGAACTTCCCATCAGAATCCATGAGCGTCCCAAGTCTGACCCTAAGATGGAGCTTCCGGAAACCCTTCTGGTTCCAGTGTGGCAGGAGATCTTGAAAGGGGGCCTTTTCCTGCTTCACCAACATCCCATGAGAACTCTTCGGACCAGCGAGAGGAAATCCAGCACTCAAATCCCCCCATGGATTGAAGCCCAGTCCAGCCTCTGAAAGAGAGTATGTATCATCCCCAGGCCCAGCCATCTTTCCCAGGTTTATTCCAAAGCATCATCCGCCTGGCTGCCCAGTCAGCCTGCTTCAGTCAAAACAAAGGCCTGGGAGTTCCCCAAGGATGACACTCTCTGAAAATTTGCCAAGGAGTCGATATAAAGTTTAGGGTGTGAGTTTCGGTAGGGTCAATTATGACAACAAAATTTCAGAATTAGCATTAACTTTCTTGACCCGGAAACATCTGCATGAGACATTTAGGTCAACAGGAAGTTAGAAATGGGCCTAATGGATAAGCAGAAAGAAGGGGAAAAAAATATGTGGGAGGTCTGCTCAGGTGAATAACAGTAGCCAATACGTATTGATCTTGGGCCACACACTGTAGATAACCACTTCACATTCTTGACTCCAATCTTGCCGTGAACTTCTGAAGTCAATACTCTCATTATCCTTATTTTATAGGAGAGGAAAGAAGATCAGAGAGGTTAAGTAGCTTGCATAAAATTGCACAGCTATCAGAGGGGCAAAACTGAGATTCAAATCCAGGGAAACTAGCTCCAGAGTCCACATCTGACCCACTACGAGTTTGCCTGTAAAAAAAAAAAAAAAAATGACATGAATTGAGAAGTCGCGTACCTCCGGGACCCCCATTCCATCCTCTGGGAGCCTTGGATCGGGTCTTCCCTGTCCTTGCTTCATGTCAGGCCCTGAACTAGGGGAGCCCTCCCGGCAGCCAGAGGCCCCGACCAGCTGCTGCCGGGAGGTGGCGCTGCGTCACTTTCCTAGTCGGGAGATTTGGTTTCTGTAGGCTGGAGGAGGTGGGGAGGCCGATGCAAACAGAGCCTGTCGCCAATTTCCCTGATTTGAAATCTCACTCTCTTCTGTCACTTCCTTCAAATGAGCTTGGAGATGTTCACCAGATGACAGGTCCTGGAAAGGAGCCACAGCCGTTGTCTTAATCCCATCTCAAGTTGGATTTGAAAAGGGTGTTTCCAAACAAGGGGCCGATTTCATCTGTCACAGTTACACTCAAACTGACCTCTTGGCTCTCCCAAGGAGAGAGGAAAACACACCCTGCAGCTCTCAGCCACCTGGAGAGCGGCTTCGGAGGGTGGGAAAGACGACTCTGGCGCTGGGGGGCCACCCGAGGCGCACCCACCGCCCATTCTCCAGGAAACCTCAGGTTGAGCTGAATGAAGGCCGGGCCTCAGCCTCTGCAGGCTTTGGTGAATCTGCCCCAGGCTGGTCCAAGGAGGGCACCTCTGGCCACCCTTAGCCTGGCTTCCTTCCAGGGAACCCAGTGCTGGAGGGTGCTGCTGACATTTACACATCAAATGAACCGTGTCCCGACTTAGGAAGGAAGGATGCCACAGCCTGGTGACACTCAGAGCAGGAAGGGCCTTTGAATAATTTTGACAGTCTCCCTCTTTTCCAGATGAGTAAACTGAGGCCCAGAGAGAGGAAGTAAATCCCAAACCTGGCATGCAGAGAGTGGCAGCTGGTAGGGTGCCCTGGTCAGGACGAATTCCATGATCTTAGGGTGGAGTTTCAACCTGTGAAGCACGCGAGGAGGGTAGTGTGCTGGATTCGGACAGGCCTGGGTTTGAATTCCAGCTCTTTTCATTTATCTGTGTGACCTTGGGAAAGTCGCTATATATTTCTAAGCCCGCTTCATCAGGACAATGGGACAGTATATAGCACTTACATCATGGGGCAGCAATGAGGAGTGAATGAGCTCGCACACACAGAGAAGGTGTTCAGTTCATGTTGCTGTTGCCCTTTGGGTGTTATTTTTAACCCTAACCAGAGAAGCTGGTTTCACAAATGTCGAATTTGTGCTTTGTGACTACCCTGCCCTCAGACCACAAAGCTACTTTGATCTTGACTTGTGAATATGGAGATTTGGCTTTTCTGTCCTTTTAGATCTGAAAACAAAGCCAGCCTTCTCCCCATTTCCGAATCTTCCTCCCGTCTTGGTACAACTCATCTCTTGGCGAACAGATGCCCTAAATACCCAAAGTCGACACTCCAATTTGGGTGCATATCCTTCCACCACCACAAATGTGGTGATGATATCGGTCACTAACATTTCAGTGTGAATTTTTTCAATCAGATTGCCTTCTTGTTAATATCTGAATTAAGGAAATGGGCATTTTTGTGGGGATGTAGAAGAAGCTAAAGAAAAGGGGGGATGGGTAATCTTTTGAGTTGAGCCAAGGGGGTACCCCAAGAAAAATCTTGAACAGCAAGATGTAGCATGAGAATATTGGGGATGGAGAAGAGATGCCAAAGGAGTTGGAGGGGCCCAGACAGAAACGGAGGAGGGCATCCGAGTGAACATTATCTACCAGAAAGATAGATAAGGTGGCAGGTGTCTCTGTAATGAGGTGACTTGGGAATACCTAAAGGTCCTAATGTCCTCCCTCCTCTTACTCCAGAGCTAATGAAAATGCCCAGCACCTGGCCTGACTGGGAGATCTCCCAAGAAACCATGAATTCAAACTCTTCTTGACTCACCTAAGGCAAGCTACTGATGGCGAGGCTTTCTTTTTTGGGTTGGGGTGGGTAACTGGGGCGCTCGACCACTGAGCCACATCCCCAGCCCCATTTTGTATTTTATTTAGAGACAGGGTCTCACTGAGTTGCTTAGTGCCTCAAAGTTGCTGAGGCTGGCTTTGAACTCGTGATCCTCCTGCCTTAGCCTCTCCATCTGGGATTACAGGCGTGCACCGCCAAGCCTGGTGGGAGAAGGCTTTCATTCAAGCCACTGTGTTTTACTCTATGGGGGGCGAGGGAGATGACTAAGACCCTGGGAGTGGGAGCTGAATCATACACACTCTGCACTGTCTCGTGGAGATGTCTTCCTGCCTCCCAAGAGACCCTGCCTGACCAGGCCTTGCCCAGCCTCTTCCTGCCTCTGACCTCTTCACAGGGTGGGCTCTTTCCCATGATCTGCGTCCAGCTCCAAGTTCATCTCCTCAGAGACACCTTCCCCAAGCCCCGAAATTTAACTGCACCCACCATCTTCCACCCAGTCCCCCTCTATTGCATCCTTTATCACCAAATATAAACTGCTGAGGTCAGGAAGCTGCCCTCTCCCCGGAGCAGCATTCCAGCAAAGGGCAAAGAGGCACTCGGGAGACCAGCCATCAATATCTGCTCTGAGTGGACACTCCTCTTCCTCCCTGCACATGCCCGCCCATCTCTTATCCCTCCCCCTTCCCTGTGTCTTCCCTTTGCCTAAATCATGTTCAGGTTTCCCAGCCCTCGCTGTAATTTGAATGGAAAGTGTCTCCCCTCAAGCCTTTGCAGACACCAGTTTCTTTTCCTGTCTTTCACTTCCAAACTCCTTCCCAGGGTCACCTTCACGGCTCCAGCTCCTGCCTCACCTCCTACTCGCGCCTCAGCTGATGATGGGGCTTCCGCCTTCACCCCTTGGCTGGCAGGACTCTCAGGGCAGAGCTGTCCCCAGTAGCCACGGGTGATGCACTAGGGAGGAGGGGTGTGGAGGGCGTCCCCTGGAGGTGTGCCTTGTGCACCTTGCACAGCCACACCCGGCCGCCCTGCTCGGGAGCCACCTTATTAACCATCCTTTTCTCAGTCTTCAACCCCTTTGGTTTCTGGGCGACGTGACACTTGGTTTTCTCTTCCCTGACTTGGTAACCTGCTCTATCTGCCTAATCTCCATCCTGCTCCTCCAACTTCTCCTCCCCAGCCTCCTGCCCTAGTTTTTCTTGCTAGAAATAAAAACTAGTTCCCTCACTAGCCATGGATTCTCCCAGCTGTCTATTTGACTCTGCAGAGTCCGCCTCAGAGGTCTCCACCTGCACTCCATGGTGTCAAACCACTTCTGCACAAACGACCTGCCTCTTTCCCCCCCCACACACCGGCTGGACATTTCCACTTGCCAAGAGAGAGACCCCAGAACTCAGGTGGACCTAGTGCCCGACCTTCCCCAGGTCTCTCTCTCTGAACCAGTATCAGGGTCCTGGGAGTAGGAATGTCCCAAGAGACATGGCACCGGGGACGACCCTGGCATCCATCCTTTCATGGGACCTCCTTCCTCACAGCTGGAACCTGGGCCCAACTTGTGAATAAATAGTTCCTCACATTCAAGAACAGACCAGTGAAAGAGAGGGGAAAAAAACTTCGAAGCTGAAACCGTCTCTGCTTGGAAAGAGACAGCCTGATTCCAGGGACTTCTCGGGTCACCGGACACTGTCACTGAGGAGGGAATCTGTCCACAGGGAGATTGGAGGGAGCTGGCTCTGACAGGTACAGAATAAAGAGATGGCAGGGACCGTGAGCATTTGAGAGAGAAGGGGGGGCATTCTGACAGCAGCCTGACCTGGGAGCCGGAGCCTTCTATTTACACTTGACTTCCAATGTGGACGCATGAGGAGACTGTGTGAGGCAAAGGAGGGGAGGGAGGGAGGGGGGAGATGTCTTGCACAGGCACCCACCTACCAAGCTGTGAAGAAAGTGCTGGAACCAGGAGGTGGATCTGAGCCCTGCTACCTTCATGCTGGCCCAGTGCCGCCAAGGCAAAAAGACACACGTCCCTCCTTCTGTGCGTCTCAGCTGGGAGCAGACAAGTTGGCCCTCTGAGGCAGCATCAGGTGCCACTGGAGAACTTCCTAGTTCAGCACCCTCCACGGAAGTCAGTTTTGAAGGATGCTACACCTTTTCTGCATGTTTGAGTCTCTGGAAACAGGAAGCCCAGGATGTCCTTGTTTTCCTTTATGTTTAAGGACTGGTCTGGTTTTTGTCGGACCCTCTCCAGAGAGGGAGCAATCTCCCAGGAGAGCTGGCCTTGTGCATCGGGGTCCTTTCTGGGACCCTGGAAACTCGACTCTTGCTCTACTGGGGGAGTCAGGACTTGCCTGCCTGTGTGGGCACCCGTGTTCGCCCTGACAGAGCTGTGCATCACACAGCAGCCAGACACACTACTCCCTGAACAAACTCAGGAGTCCACGAGTGAGTCGGAAGAGGACTTACTGGGGCGGAAGCATCGGTTCAGAGAACAACACCAGCCAGGTACTTCAGCACAGTGCTACTGAAAGTAAGGCCCACGTACTACGCCACACACTGCTCGCTAATGGACCTCAATGCGGCAAGTATAAAAACCGAGAGAAAGCAGGTAGGGACTTCCATAACAATTGCACTGGCTGGGACATCCAAGGTCATGACCTGTGAACTTGGCTCACTGAGCAGGGTTTGACCTGGTGGGGGTATTGAAGGCTGAGAGGTCAGTTGCACATCACTCGAAACTGCTATTAGTTCATGGCCAAAAGGACATTTCAAATATATGGCTGGACATTTAAAAATATATTCCTCATTACAAATACTTCAGCCTATTAAAATCTCTGAGAAGTGCTGCCATAAAAACCTGTTTACCTAAACACCAGTGTTTCCCTGACCCATTTAGCTATGAACTTCTTCTGGGATGGGAAAGGGGGTCCTATAGCATGCAAAGATCTGCTATTTCTCAGAACACACGTTGGAGAAGACACTCTGACACGGATGAGTGCTTAATCCCTGCCTCCAGCATTTCCTAAAATTTCCACCCCACAGGCCTCACTAGGCTGGGTGAGTCAGGGTCTGGGGTAACTGCTGTGTTTGGATTAACTGGAATAATTTAACAACTGCTCCTGATCACTCTGGGCCTTGTAAGACCTTTTCTCCCTGTTCCCAAGGGCCCAGCTTTTACCCAGGATGGGGCCACAGACACCAACAGCCCATTATCTCAAGTCTCTGGCTTTAATTAAATTACAAAATGGCACAACCCGGGGTAACAACAGCACAACAAGACCAGGGAAGTTGGTCACTGAGGGAAAGTGATGCACTCCTTCATGCCACAAGGGGCCTATTTACTGTAACCCAGAGCTGGACCAGGCATCCAGGACCTCCTACACCTCTGTACATTACCAGCAGGGGCTTGTGTGTTCTAGCTAAAGCTTCACTGGTTATATTTGCTACCTTGAGCATCAAGGAGAGACAATGTCATCATTTTTCTTTCTGTGCGGGGTGGACCCCTGATGCCTAGTGCTTGCCCATTTCCGTGGTGTAAATATTCCCACTGTGGCCTACTCCAAGCCGCTATCATGACCTCACTGACCTCAGACTAGGAAACCACTACCCAGTCAGCCCTCAGGAGCTGGTGCCAGCCAACCAGCACCAACAAGTGGCTTCAAAGTCTGATTCCCGTAATGATATCATAGCCTGATAATATCATAGCCTGATGCTATGAACCACAGAGCATCTGAGCAGGAAGGCACCTCCTGAATCATTTCTTCTAAACATCCCATTTGATAGTTGAAGCAACAAGCCCCGTACGGTGACTTGCCCAAGATAACTCAGCAAGCTCATGGCAGAAAAGATTCAAATTTCTGTCTCCTATTCTATGCTTCCCTTTACACATACGGCCTTATTGGGTTCTCAGCATAGCCAGGCAAGTTCGTGACATCCACCTGATAGAAGAGGAAACTATTATTAGAAGTTCTACCTTCTGATAGAAGGCATTAAGAAGTACCCAAGGCCTTGGAGCTAATAAATATACCCAGGTCTGTCTTGCTTCCAGATCCTTCTATTCCATTGAAACCTCTCAACTGCACAGTCCTTCTGACTAACAGATGCCACCAAAGGGACACGTACTCTCCACCAGTTTTCAGTGCCTACAGATTCTTGATCAGCGAAAGTCACAGAGGGGTAAATTTTTTTGTTGATTTTCAGTCTGTGCCTCGTTTTTTCCATTCTATGTATTATGGCTTTAAATATATATGCTTTATATGTATAGCTGAATTTAAAGATGCCAGATCTCGCCGGTTGTGGTGGCGCATGCCTGTAATCCCAGTAGCTTGGGAGGCTGAGGCAGGAGGATCACGAGTTCCATGCTGGCCTCAGCAAAAGTGAGGCTTGCTGAACAACTCAGTGAGACCCTGTCTCTAAATAAAATACAAAATAGGGCTGGGGATGTGGCTCAGTGGTCGAGTGCTCCTGAGTTCAATCCCCAATATCCTCCCACAAAAAGATGCCAGATCTTAGAAACCAGAACCAGCCAAGCCATCTCTGTGACTTAAGTTACAAATATGTTATGCTGTTCTAATAAAGAGACCCCCCAAGTACAGAGTCTGAAGCTACATTGAAGTTGATTTCTCTCTTACAATTTAGGATCAAGAATATCAGGGGCCCAGGTTTCTTCTATAACTGTTCCCTGCTCAAAACAGTTCAATATATCCTCCATCTCATGGCCCATAATGGTTGCTGCAACTCCTGCTATCATATCCATGTGCCAAATAGGAGAAAGGAGGGAGCAGGGGGTGGACAGGTCCTGCTTCTCTTGACTTTCAGTCCCAGAAGTTGCACATATTATTTCCATTCATGTACCATTGACCAGTAATAAATGAATATTTTAAATAAAGAGTCATGTTACCAAGCTAGCTGCCAAGGAGGCTGGAAAATATAGTTTTTAACTGAGCAGCTATATTCTTGGCAAAAATTTGAGGGGTCTTTTGAAAAAAGAAGAGGAAAAACAGCAGCTTGTGCTATGATGTCTGAAATGTTGAGCTAGAGGCTTACAGATGGGGCAGAGGAAAGAAAGTGGGGTGTGGGATATAAAGGCAACAGCCCAATCTATGGAGAATCCAGCATCAGGAGAATAATTGCAATTGGCCTATGTCCCCTTAAAGTCAAATGCCTATATCACCTTAAGAAAATTGCTTCATTTAGAAAGTTTCTGGTGATAAGTTTTAAAAGCCTGTTTTGAATGGGCTATCCAGAGGGTCACCATATGTCCATATGGAAGCCCATGCTCTGGGACATATGGGGTCATCTTCACATTGGGACTATGAATGGTAATGTCCTGTGGTAATAATAGGCAGGGAATTGGGTGTTTTAACTTCGGTTGTATGAACTAAGGTCAAGTGTAAATATAATTGTTACTCTATTGGCCATCTCTCTTCTGGTGAGCCTCAAGTGGCTCTTCCTTTGGAGACACCTCCACCCTTGCTCTTCCTGCAATTCCTGCTTCTCTCCACCTTCAGAAGGGCCATAACTCAGGGGTTGGAAAAGGGCTTGTGAGACAGAAACCAGAGGAAGAGGGAGCACCGGTCTCCTGAGTCTTGGCATGATTGCTGTGTTACGTAAGGAGCAGCACCTTTTGGGCATCTGACTTCCTTCATGGGTGATGGGAATCTCGGTGCCCATCTAGGCCAAAGAGAAGGACTCAGGCTCTTCAGAGGAAGAAAATAAACTCAAGGTTCCGCTTCTTTGAGAAGGGTTCTTTGGGGGCATGCTTTGAATCGCTCAATCCATTCAAGACCCAAGACTTGATTTCTAGGAAATCTTTCTTTTTTTATCCCCTTAGATTTTGCAGATATGCCTGGAGTGTGTGGCTCCGTTACAGGCTCAGGTAGTTTGCAAGGCTCAGGTAGTTCCAAACTAGAAAATGAATCTGAGCATGGAAGGCCACGTGGGGGGACAGATCACAGACGCCACGACACCTTCTGCAGGTATCTGGGTGTACCTCTTGTCTCTCCTGCTGTCTTGCTTGATTCAACTGTGTCTGAATCACTTCTGGGTCCCCCAGATCCCCTAACCCAGTGCCTGGTACACGGGAGGGGCTTCTACTTTGGAAAGCATCAGACAGACCTGTGGCCACTTTGACTCTCCCTTGAGGTCTGACTTTACCTTTTTGCAGTTTCCTCCTTAATGATGTTGAACTTTACCTGAGCCCTGTGCTCCTGGAAAGGGGAGCAGTTAAGAAACTATCTAGTGCCCCAGGAAATGGCTCACCGTAAAGAACCTCCGACTTTCCCTAGGCAACTTTGAAAAGACTCACAGACCCCTTGTCCGCCTGTGACTAGGCCTGACACAGACCATTCACGTCTCCAACCTTTGCTCATAAATGAGTGGCTGAACTGTTTGTCCCCAGTCACCAGTCTGGACAGAATGCCTGCCAACTCCACTTGACCAAACCACAACCAAGTCTGGCTTCTCTTCTTCCTCCAGGTCTACCCTTGAGCACTGGAACTGGAACAACCTCCCTTTAAGGATCCTTCCAGAAAATTGGCTGATCTTAAGGACAAACACAACCTTATCAACTACCCCACCACACACAACCCACTCACCCTGTTCCCGCACAGTGGGCTCCTTCTAGGTTTTATTTCCTCCTTTCTATAAAAGCAAATTCCTTTCTGCCTGACCATGGAGCTATTTCCAGATCTCATGGCCCAAGCATGCTCTGTTGCAATAATCTGCCTTCCTTTGTTGCAATGGTCTTTTCAAATGAAGTCTTTCTTTACCTAAATCCAGTTTTGTTCTTACTTGAAATCCTCAATACCCTCTGCCTCAGGGCCCTGGGCCCTAAGATCTTAGACTGGCAGCCTCTCGTCCTGCCCACAGTTATTTCTTTGAACTTGTCGCTGCCCATATTTCCTTCTCCAGAATTTTAGTGTCAGAATGCCTTCAGAGAATACCCAACCGAAAACTCAACTCAGACTATGCAACAAACAACACCATAAACAATAAAGACACTGAACCATTGCTCCAAAAGGGGAAGTTGAGAGACAAATGATCCTATCCCTAACAATGTCACAAAGAATTCGGGCTTTCTCCATCCACCCTGTCTGCCATCCTTAGAACAAATACATATGTGGTTTCTCATATTCACAAAAATTCTCCAGGAGAGCCCATCAGAGCAGGATCTTGTCCAAAGTAGAAGGAACTGAAGGCAGGAAGAGAGCTTTCCCTTTTGAACTGGGCAGGAAATCTTTCTTAGAAACCCCATTTCCAATGAAAATCTCCTCCAGGGGTCATGGTCTCCAAGGCCTCTACTTCTGCCCGTTGATATGACATAATCATGCCAGTTGCAAAGGGTTTATTGGGAAGGTTGGTGAAATGGTGCTGTACAGTGCCCTTTGCCAGACACATGGTGAGGGCAAAATGAGAGCTGGTGTCCTCCCACACTCAGAGGGAAGGGACCTCAGCCGCTAGCCTCAGAAAGACCACTCTGCCTCCCACTCAGAGCACAGCAGCAGGTGACAGGAGGAGCTTGTGCATTCCTGTGCCTTCCTGGGGAGTCTTGTCTCTGCCATTCAGTCTCACCAGGGTACATTAAGTGCCTGCTGAGCACAAAGTCTTCCCCAGGCGACGAGAAGGAGGAGTCAGACACCATATCTGCCTGGGCTGAGCGGGTACCTGACCAGGACAAGAGCCTGGTAAGTACAAAGCCAGGCAGACATTTGACACCCGGGACTTGCCTCATTACCTCTGAAAGCTCCTTCGCCTAGCAGGGAGTTAGCAGGATGTGGTTCTCATAAACCCCAAAGTGGTGATTTCCATATTCAGTAACTTTGGTTGTTTTTTTTTTTTTTTTTTTTCCCCCTTCACTACTATTTACATTTTCTGTTTCAAGAGATAAAGCCCTTTGGAAAATTTGAATGCATTCTCTTTCCCAGGCATAGAGTTGAACAGCCCGAGTTAATTGGAAATCTCGCCAAACATGCTGCACTTTCCAAAGCCATTTGAAAATTCATGACCATCCTTCAGATTGCCCCCATGAGTCCGGCCATTGAGGTCTTCACACCATTTAAAGTCATGGCCTGTTTTCTGAGTGCCAGGGACCCAGGCCTTATTAAACTGCTTATCTCTGAGTTATCCTTAAGAGTCACAAAAAAAAAAAAAAGACAAAGCTCTTGGACTAATGCAAGGCTCTCTCTTTGATCAAGAACAAATCCTCCATTACAGGAAATGAAATTACCTCTGTGGATGTCACTAGACTTGATATCAAGGTACCTTGCCACCTGAGGGGTCCAGAGGGGACATGGTAGCGCTGAAGAGGACAATTCTTGGGATTTCATTCCAGTAAGAACCACACACAGATGGGGACTTCACTTGATTCCCAGTAAAGTCTCTCTGACCTAGTTGCTGGGGGCAGAGCCTGACAGAGGGCCTGATTTATAGGGAACAGTCAGGATTTATTCATTAGATACATATATGAATGAGGAAACGAATGAAATAATAAAATATGGCCAAAACTGTCATAGAAAAGGGTGCTATCAAGATAAATCATGCCATGAAAGTCCCCAGTGGTCATGGTTCTATCACCAAGTGACCCAGTGGACAGGAATCCCTAATTGTCAAATTACAATAAACACATTTTGAAGTCTTTATATTCCCTGCTTTCACATCTTAGAGCCTTGATAAATCTGGAGGAACTCCCTACCAAGGTAGGACAATTCCTAGTGACAGTGCACCTTTCATATGTGAACTAATCCAGAGCCACATCCCAACCACCTCCTCTCTTGAGAGCTCTCATTAGGACTGCTATCTACCTGCCCCATGCACACTAGGGCCAGGCACCAACTAGGGCCAGGCACCAACTAGAGTCAGCCCCTTTGCTCCAGAGCCTGCAAAAATTACCTAGAGTAGCCAATCCCAAACTTGCTCGTCCTGCCTGTCCATTCCTTCCCTGCTGAAACCACAGTACAGTTCCTTGCCCATGTTTGCCCCCTGCTCTTGTTGTCTCCCAGATGAACCTAGTTTTGTTTTGTTTTAGTTTTGGTACAGGGATTGAACCCAGGGGTGCTTATCCACTGAGCCATCTCCCAGCTCTTTTACTTTTTATTTTGAAACAGGGTCTTGCTGAGTTGCTCAGGGCCTTGCTAAGTTACTGAGGCTGGCTTTGAACTCACTATCCTCCTGCCTCAGCTTACCCTGTCTCTGGGATTACAGGCATGTGCCATCGTGCCTGGCTGAACCTAGTTCTTATTTGTGTGCCCCACCACCTCATAGTGCAACCTGTCCCCTCCTCTTGGGAATGGAAACAAACTGTCTTTTCAATAACAGGCATTTCCTGATCTATTGACCTCGCTATATCTGAATGACAGTAAATTCTACATTTTGAAACACAAACAATAGACTTGGTTCTACAGATTGCAATGCCCCTAAAGCAAGGGAGACATGGGTGCATACACTCATTCATTCATGCACTCATCCACAAACATGTGTTGGGCACCCACTATGAGCCAAGCACTCTGCTGGGCTCTGGTGAAATTGACTACTGGCCATCTGAGTACTCTACGCTGCTTCTTTCCTCTGTGCCTTCGTCCCGGCTGTTCCCAGTGACTTTCCTTGCACTTTCCTGACTGGCCAACACCAAATCATCTCTCAAACACACCTTGAATGTTGCATCCCCTGTGAAATCTTCCACCTGCCTGCCTGTCTTGGCGCACCTGCTGACACACACTTTGTGCTTTTATTCTGTCTTCAGCAAGAGAGCTCTGATGAGCCAGACACGATGCCAGGCACGTGGCTGTACAGAGAAATTATAAATCGTTCCTGGCCCCAAGGAGTTTGCAGTCTGAGGAAGCAGACTAGACCTAAGTGCCATGGAGCTGGAGGTGCCATGGAGCAGGAGGACCATGGAGCAGGAGCAGGACTAGACCTAAGTGCCATGGAGCAGGAGGACCAGTCCCTAGTGACCCTGGCTGACCCAGCTCTCCCCCTCCCGCTTGCAACTCTTGGGAGAACACACTGAGAATGCAACATCCTGAGATAAAGAGGAAAGGTCCTGAACAATCCAGGCGATGTCCTCATTCCTCCAAGAAGAGGAAGTTGGGCAATGCTTGTGCTCAATGAGCCAAGGGGCATCCAGGACATATAAACCCAGGACAGAGTGCTTTTGAGTTTCCTCGGCTGTGGCGTGATGTGGGGCCCAGCCCGATGAGCCTCTGTCCACCCTGGACAGCTTCCCTGAGCCTTTGGGGACTGGCTCACGAAGGATCCGAGGTTTGTTTATCCTTGGTGCCTATCTGTGGGTAACAAATCTGCTTTGCCTGGCTTGTTCTGTCTCAATGGACTCATGCAATGGGTAGAGAACTTTTGTAACAATATGAATGCATACACAGAGCAGTGGGGACACACAGGAAAGAAGGGGCCAGGCTGCCTGGAGCAGGTAGGGTTTTGTAGTGGTAATTAGAGAGCCTCATCAGGCAGGTGGGGTAAGGTGGGGGTGGGGAAAGCAGCAACCAAAGGGGCCATCTCTTCCCTAACCACACGGAGCTGGAAGTAGTGAGTTCTTCCCCCTTTCCTATGTGCCAGGATCTTCCTTTACATCATACCCAAATTTCTACTCACAGCTAATGTCCTGCCTTGGTATTCAGAGAGTCTCCTCTGGCTCCAGATTCATTCATGGGAGTTTATGATCTTTAGGAATAATTTCTCAACAAATCCTGGCCTCAAGGGGACAGGCTTGTCAGAGATTCAAAAGTTTCCTTTTGAAAGTCAAAACTGGAAATCCACTCGGTGGAGCAGGTCTGTAATCCCGGTGGCTCGGGAGGCTGAGGCAGGAGGGTTGCAAGTTCAAAGTCAGCCTCAGCAAAATTCAAGAACTATACAACACAAACAGTAGCCCTAAGGAAAACTACGGGCTTTAGCTATTAATACTTCATCACTGTTGTTCCATTGGTTGTAACAAATTTAGCATACTAAGTGTTTTAGTCAGCTTCTTTGCTGCTATGACCAAAAAACCTGACAAGAACAATTTTTAACATTTATTTAATTATTTATTCTAATTAGGTATATATGACAGCAGAACGCATTTTGATTCATTGTACACAAATGCAGCACAACTTTTTGTTTATCTGGTTGTACATGATGTAGCATCACGTCATATGTGCAGTCACACATGTACCTAGGCTAAGGATGTCCATCTCATTGCACCATCTTTCCTGCCCCCATGCCCTGCCCCACCTCCATTTTTCCCATGCCCCCCCATTATTGATCAGCATCCACTTATCAGAGAGAACATTCAGCCTTTGTTTTGGGGGGGATTGGCTTACTTCGCTTAGCATGATATTCTCTAACTCCACCCATTTACCTGACAAGAACAATTTTAAAGGAGGAAAAGTTTATTTGGGTCTTCACAGTTTCAGAGGCCTTAGTGCACAGACAGCTGGCTCCATTCCTAGGGGCTCGGGGTGAGGCAGGACATCATGGTGGAAGAGAGTGGTGGAGGGAAGCCACCAGGGACATGGCATCAGGAAGCAGAGAGCTCTGCTCCACAGGGACAAAATATGTACCCCAAAGGCATGTCCCCAGGGACCACCTCCTTCAGCCACACCCTACCTGCCTATGGTAGGATCCGATTGATCCCTATCAGGGAATAAGCACACTGATTAGGTTAAAACTCTTATAATACAATCATTTTACCTCTAAACTTTCTTACACTGCATCACACATGAGCTTTTGGGGACACCTCATACCTAGACCATGTCACTAAGCAAGACATAATAGAAAAAACTGTGGAGGAGGCTGGGCATGGTGGCGTACTCCTGTAATCCCAGCAGCATAGGAGGCTGAGGGAGGAGGATCACAAGATCAAAGCCAGTCTCAGCAACTTAGTGAGGCCCTAAGCAACTCAGCAAGACCCTGTCTCTAAATAAAACACAAAGAGGGCTGGGGATGTGGCTCAATAGTCAAGTGTCCCTAAGTTCAACACACACACACACAAAAAAAAAAAAAAAGAAAAAGAAAGAAAGAAAAAGAAAAACTGTGGAGGGGAAGTGATGGGAAATCTTTGTACTTAATTGCTCAATTTTCTTTCTAAATCCTTTCTAAAAATATTTTTTAATTAAACACACACATGTGAAACCTAGCAGTGAACATCCCCATGGAAAGAAATGACCATAGACATTCTTTTTTAAAAATTTTATTTGTTCCTTTTAGATTACATGTCAGCAGAGTACATTTGACACACCATACACACATGGAGTATAACTTAGGATCCCATTCTTGTGGTTCTACAGAATGTGGAGTTTCACTGGTCGCGTATTTATATATGAGCATAGGAAAGTTACGTCAGATTCATTCCACTGTTTTTCCTATTCCTATCCCTTCCTATCCAATGAACTTCTAATTTTCCCTCCCTTCCAGACATAATTCTTAATTGTTAATGCAAAAATATTGAAAACATTCTGCTTTAGTCAGCTTTTTTGCTGCTGTGACTAAAGGACCCCCACCAGAACAATTTTAGAAGAAAAGTTTATTTGGGGGCTCACAGTTTTGAGGTCTTAGTCTACAGGAGGCCAGCTCCGTTCCTTGTGGCTCAAGGTGAGACAGAACATCATGGTGGAAGAGTGTGGTGGAGGAAAGTGGTTTACATGGTAATCAAGGAGCAGAGAGAGACTCCATTCTCCAGATACAAATATTTACCTCATAGCCCTGCTCCCAATGAACCACTTCCTCCAAACACACCCCACTTGCCTCCAGCCACCACCCAGTTAATCCCATCAGGAATTAATCCACTGATTAGGTTAAAGCTACCACCCAATCATTTCTCCTCCAAACCTTCTTGAATTATCTCACATGTGAGATTTTGGGGGACACCACATCTAAACCATAACACATTCCCATTAAAATGAGGAGCAAGACAAGAATTATCCACATACCTATTCAGCTTGGTAGTGAAGGTGTCAGTCAGAGAAGTAGAGAACAAACAACTGGAAACAAAACAAAAACTGTCATTCCTTACAGATGATTTTATTATTTACCTAGAAAACATGACAAACAATCTACAGAGATTTTAGGTTGAGCTTATCAAAACTCTTTTTTATAAAAGCAATATTAAAAAGTCAACTGCTTCCCTAAATGTGAACAACAAATTAGAATGCCATTTAAAAAATATCATTTATAATACCAAGAGAACATAGAATAGCCAAGCAGAGTGATAGTGCAAACGTGGTAGAATGTCAATATTTGGAAGATCCAGGGTAAAGGAAATTTTTGTATTACTTTATATTTTTCCTTAAATCTGTAATTATTTTAAAATGTAAAACCTTTTGCTCACAAAATAATGCCCTGAAGAAAATAAAAAGATAAGCTAAAATAAAAGAAAATAAAAAGATAAAACAAAAATATATTTACAACTCACATAACTCTTAACTAACATTTGAAAGGCATAAAATTTTTCTACAAATCAATACAAATGAGAAAAACCAAAAGAAAAATGGTCAAAATGGTTGAATACACATTGTGTAGAAAAGAAGGTACAACACGTCCATAAATAAATGAAAAGCTATTTCAACTTGTTAGGAATCACTAAATGCC
Organism: Marmota marmota marmota; assembly: GCF_001458135.2. Taxonomy (NCBI): domain Eukaryota; kingdom Metazoa; phylum Chordata; class Mammalia; order Rodentia; family Sciuridae; genus Marmota; species Marmota marmota. The sequence goes on along the minus strand of NW_026000174.1, from coordinate 42,813,362 downwards.
AATTAGCATTATAATAAAATGCCACCAGAATGCCAAAATTTTTTACATTAGCCAATATCGAGATGGAGATGTTGGAGAATTATGTAAGCTCTCACACACTACTTATGGAAATTAAAATATTAAAATTAAAATTTGAACAGGTCCTTCAGCAAACATTTCAGCATTATAAAAAACTGAGCTAATGCATACACTAAAATTTAACAATTCCACTGGAGGTATTTACCCTAGAAAAATTCTTACATTTATGGATGTACACTGAATGTTCATAGTAGCTCTGTTAGCTAAGCCAGAGACCACCCAAATTGCCATCAGCAGTAAAATGAATAAATAAACTGACATATTCCCATGTGCGAAAGCCGGATAGCAGTAAAATGGAATAAATCACAAAGATATGAATCAACTTGAGCAAATCACCAAAATATAATGTTAAAGAAGTTGAGTTACACCGTGGATAACCAAGTCAAAGCCAGGCAAAAATAACATATGCTGTAAGAAGTCCACGTAATCCATAGGGTGGTCATAGTAGGAAGATGGTCCAAAGTGGGAAGAAATGTTCTAGTTTTTCATTTTGCATGTCACTTTACAAGTTGGGTAACGCTGTCCATTTTTGATTTGTGTACTTTTCTCTATGTATATTCTATTTTAATAAAATGTTTACTAATAAAAAAAGGAAGTTGAGTTACAAAAGAACATATAATGCAATATTTCACTCAATATAAACAGTCAAAACTAACACACACACACACACACACACACACACACACACACACACACACCACACGTTAAACAACCCTAATCTGAAAATTTGGAAACCAAAATGCTCCAAAATCTGAAACTGTGTGAGTGTTGACGTGTTACTTACAAATGGGAAATTTCACCCTTGACCTCATGTCAAAGTCAAAAGGCAGATCCACTAAAAATATTATATAAAATTATCTCAGCCTATTTGTTTAAGGTGTATATGACAAAGGAATGAATTTTATGTTTAAACTTGGGTCTCATCCTCAAGATATCTCAATATGTGTATGTAAATATTCCAAAATCTAACTAACAAAAACCAAAAATCTGAATCCAACAATCTGAAACACTTTCAGTCTCAGGCATTTCAAATAAGGGCTACTCTACCCGTACAGATGGTAAAGGAAAGGATCAAGGGCCCTCAAATAGAATGCTAACAATGTTCTATTTCATAAGTTTCATGGTAAATACATGAAGTTGTATCATCATTTTTACACTACATATACATAATATACATTTTTATAGTGATATATATTTGTATAATATATTTCACAATTTTTGAAAAAAATCAGAGAGTACATAAAATCCCCATGGCACCTGCCTTGAGGTGGGAGTGGACCTTGTTTTCTCTGTGCAGATGTCCTCAGTGAGCTAGCTCAGCCACACACACTTCCTTACCATGTCCCTTTAAGCAAGTGTCTTTTTTCCAATCTGTGAAGAAGACAACCACACCTACATCACAGGACAATGACAATTCACAAGCATTCAGTGAAGTCACTGGTATATACAATACCCATCACTCAGTGGACTTTTGAGAGGTGGTGGCTTTTTAAAGTGGCAAGAGTATCACTCATGGGTAGAGTGTTTGCTTAACATACAAGAAGTCCTGGGCTTGATCCCCAGCACTGGGGAAAAAAATGGCAACCCTAATAGAGGCGTTAGGAACTTTTAAACACATTTCCAAATGTCCTTTTCCTGGTTATATTGACACCAACCAACCAGCAGCTCTCTCAGAGAGCTGGCGATGGTCATCTGGGGGTGTGATCATTCATTTGTGATGCCAGGGCTCCAGCAGGCCCTGTGTCTCATGCTCCCCGGGGGCACCAGAGGTTTGCTCCTTCATTAACATCTCTGCAGTTCTGCTGAAAGGAGCCCCAACCTATCATTTAGTCTTGTTTTTAAAAATACACACTGGGCGCCTGGAATTGTCTCTCATTAGCAAGAAATAACAGTAATGAGACTCTGTGTTAACATTCAGGGGGACTTTTCTCTTTCAAAACAAAATTTTTAAATTCCTTGTACCCTTGAAAGTTAAACAGATTCACCCTAAGTCTCCCTGAACTAGAAGGTCCTTGGATGGATTTGATTCCAGGATGCTGACCTCAGGAGGGTCATAATGAGAGGTCAGTGGTGCCTTTCATTTGTCTGATTTCCCAACTAGACTGCAAGCAAGCCTGCATGTCTTACTCATTTTCACATTCCCTCCTGCAGGTTTGGCATGCAGTAGGTGCTCAATAAAAGTTTTCTGGCCTGAAATTAATTGCCTAGGGAAAAAAAATGATGCCAGGAGTCTACAGGTACATCCAAAGGGTCAGCAGCAACTTTGCAACCATGGTACTTGGCATCATGAACTAGTGAATTACATGATGAATTAATTGTTTAATTAACTAACTGATTAATGGGGGGAGTTGGGAACTGAAGATTACTGTCAAATAAAAATCAAACAAAAATCAACCTTGCTGACTGCAAAAAAAAGCAGTAAGTGGACTTTCCTAGAGTATGAGTTCAAGAGAGAGAGAGGGTCTGGGTGCTGATGTCTAGAAAGGAGACCCTCTGTCTCACTGAGCTACTTGTCTTTGATGGATGTTATCTTCCAGCAGTCACTGAAGAGTGTTGTCACCACGAGTAAATCATCACCATGTTCAAGAACAGTCTATGTTCATAGACCTGGCTCTTTCCCCAAATCAGAAACCCCTGGGTGAGCCAGGCTTGTAGGGGGATTTTTATCCAGAGGGGCTCTGCACATGGCTAACTAGATGAGTGGTAGGCTGATGAGACCTCCCTTATTAAGTTTGAACCAATGAAGAACCTTCAGCTCAGACTGAAGGCCAGGATGCACGCTGGGAGCTCAGATGGAGTCAGCTCCCCCCTTGCATAGGAGGGACAGATTTCCAAATAAAAATTAGGCTACTATCAGCAATTGGAAGGGATGATGTGCTGTCGAAAGGGGCCAATGTCTGCTACCAAAATGGGATGTGTGTCTGAAGATGAGTAATTTGGACTGGAAGGTTGAGGGTCACAGTATCTCCTCAGAGAAGGAACACAGCCCAGCTGAAGCTCTGGGGCCCAGGCTAGCCACTAGTTTGCTACATGACTGAGCCAAATGCTTCTCTCTAGTTCTCGCCATTTCCTCCTCTGTAAGAGGAGGGGCCCAGGCTGGGTGATCTCAAAGTCTCTCCAAGTCCTGAAACAGGTCTCTTATTTCTCATTCTTGCCTGGCACTTCGGGCAGGTAAAAGAGAAAATAGTTACTAACCCTGGGACCACTCTGGCTGTGGTTCATTTGCACAACAAATATGAGCTCCTTTCTTGTTACTTGGGAGGAAGCAGCTTCATTGGAGTCCAAAGATTTTGAGGTTCTTTTTGTCACTTGACTAATGGTGATGATATTTTAAAGGATGGTTTGAAAAATTGAGAATTTCAAGTTTCTCTCTAAGCTTTTCTCAAACACTTCTCAGACTGTAACTCCTTCAAATTTGGTAAATGGAGCAAAAACATGCCTTCCTGTGTAGGAATAGATATAACTGAATTAAATGAATGAGTCTGATTTCTTCCAGAACAGGACTGCATCTTAGTTTTGTGTTCCTGATTCTACTGCAGAGCTTAGCATATAAGGAGATATTTTGTTAAGTCAGCAGACACGTATTAGGTACCTATGATATGTCTGGGACCTTGCAAGACTCTAGGGATGGTTACATAGTGTTCTGGCCCTCAAAAAGGCCCTGGTCAAAAGGGAGATATATAGGTTAACAGACAAATATGATATTGGGGCATCTGTGAAAGGGGCAGTAAGACGGGAAGATGGCTGAGAGAGCACCCAGCCCAGGAGTAGGGAGTCAGGGAAGGGTTTATGTTGCTGGCAAGGAGTGGAACAGGAAGTTCAATCCGGGTGGAGCCCCACTGAGACAGAGACAATGAGAAGCAGAATGTAGACCTTCGAGGGCCCTGATGTCTAAATAAGGCTTCACTTTAAGGGCAGTGAGCAGCCAGCTGCAGATTTGAAAAAGAGAATAAACACATGTGCACTGATTAATAAATGCTGGTATAAATTATTACGCATGGAAATTTCCTCATCTAAAAAATACAGGGGTTGGTTTAGATGATCACCAAGATCCTTTCCTGTTGTGACATTCTGTGAGTCCTTTTAGGTTTCCACCACGATTCCGGTCAAAGTCTCTGGCTTCTTGCCTCCTCTCACCAGCAGCAGAGGTTACAGGGAGCAGAATAATGGAATCCTGGGCGCACGCGGCCTCCCCCTCTCGCCCTGCGCTAGACAGATGAACACGTTCCATTACAGGGGGTGAGACGGCGTCCTACGTGACCAGCCTCGCTCCTATCCATCCATCAGTCGATTAACGGTGGCTGAAAGCCACTTATCGGGAGGGCTCCTGCCCTTATCACTGTCACCGGCTGCAAATAAACATCGACTTTATGCCGAGTTTCCATATTTAACCACGTTTAAGTAACTGCTGATACTTTCATTACATGACATTTGCACTTCAGAATTTAAAATTAGACACACGCACGCAGCTTCTCCACCAAAGAGAAGAGCCTCGGTGGTTTGGGGGCCTTCCTGCCATTTGTTTTCAAAGAAAGGAAGCTTCAAAGTGAATTCTGCAGAACACGAGAATTTCTTGTTCTCTAAAAACAGTATCGACAAGAAACAGATTAAGACGAGGGTAGTCTTGTCTTTATTTTAAAAGGTCAACGCCTCATGTAAAAACTGTAACACATCAATAATGGATGAGATGCATAAATGATATATCAAAGTCAAGAAATCCAGTCCTCTGAAGAGCAGAGAAATCTTTCTTTTTGAGCTGTGTTTCACAATATGAAAGCTTAATGCCACACGAGTTCATTTCTTGATGATGAAAGATAATGTAGATCTAGACTGAGTGTTAATTAACAAGCACATTTTACTGGCTCAGGTAAGGTGGATGCAAATCCTGGGCTTTCAGAGTTGCAAGGAAAATACTTAAATATGACTTTGGGGAGGTTCAAAGATGAGTGCTGAAAATCATAATATGATAACATACATATGTCTTTGAGTACATCATTGGGGCAGTTTTACAACTCGCAATAATGGGTCTTCAGGTAATTTTATCTGAATTTCAGAAATTTCCAAGATTTGTTTCTATTTGGTTGAGTTTTAAAATTTTAAACGGACTTTCTGCCAACTTCTCCTGCTCTGAACTGCTATAATATTGAAAAGGAGAAAATAAGTTAAAGAATCAACTATAGCAGATTTAATGAGTTACAATGAAGCATGCAAAATATAAAGTCAAAAGCTTAAATAAGCAATGGAAAGTGCAAATTTTTGACAAATGTAAAAAATTAAAACATATAAAAAATACCTCTAAAGAAACAAAGCAGACATTGAGATGAACTGAAAATAAATGAGAAATGAACAAAAACTTTTATTGTTTGAAATCTCCAGGTTCTTCTTTATATTATTCCTTTAATCATTAATTACTTAATTTTTATATCAAAACAAGCACTTATAAAAAATCAGAATATAATATTAAAAGTATAGATAATATTTAAAGTATAGTTAAAGCATCTCCTTTGCCTAGAGACATCCTCCATTGTTAATTCCATCATTTATTACCTATGATATCTTATTTAACCAATCCTCAATTTAGTACATTCAGGATGTGGGTTACAAATAGAACAAAATGAAATATGTGAATGAGAATAAATTTTAAAATTCAAAATTTAAAAAGATGGTATATAAAACCTCATTGAGGACAGTAAAACCTTCCCATTGTTTACCAGAGTTGCCTGTATTAAACCAAGAAAGTAGCAAGTCCAATGTCTGTGGAAATTACTTTCACCCAAATCATTTGTTCAGCCAAATGGTTGTCTCTTGGTTTTGACCAAGATTTTTTCCATTAACTTACTTGGTATAATTTAGTGCAACTGTTAGCTTAGAATAAAAACCAACCATGAAGCTGAGCCCTGTGAAACTTCTCTTCTGCCCCATCATTAACAGATATCTATCTGAGGAAAGATAAAGTAACCATCACACGAAATTGTCCCCACATTAGTTTTTCTTAAACAGTAAACAGAGTTAGTTCTCATCTCATCCATTTCAAAGCCCAGAAAGCAGTAAATAACCTCAAGAAACTCTGGTTCTTAAAATTCTTAAAATCATAAATATGATCATTAAGTAATTGTTTTTTATTGAAGAGGTAATAAACACTTTTAATACAATTTTATATTTAAAAAAGAAAGATTGGGGCTGGGGATGTGGCTCAAGCTGTAGCACGCTCGCCTGGCATGCGTGTGGCCCAGGTTCGATCCTCAGCACCACATACAAACAAAGATGTTTTGTCTGCTGAAAACTAAAAAAATAAATAAATATTTAAAAAAAATTCTCTCTCTCTCTTTAAAATTTTTTTTTTCTAAAAAAATTTCTAAAAAAGAAAGATTGAGCACATCCATTAAGTAATTGTATACCTCTAATTTGGTTAAATTACAGGATAAAGATAGGAGATGCATGAGAGATTCCCCCCCCCCTTTCTTTCTGCCAGCAAGGGACTTTTGGGATACCAGGGATCACAATTATGTGACATCAATGCTGACTCTCCCTAGTCCTTACTCTGAGCAGACATCATCAATTGATCGCAGCACTTTCTCCCCAGTTCTTATCTTATGCCATTCTCTTATTTGTTGGTTACCTTCTAGCCAGCCTTTGATCCCTTCATGCCAACTTATTTCTGCCCTGGTATCTTGGTGCTTGCTGTCTCCCCTGACTTGAAAGTCCTCCTACAGCTCCTCGACCTGGCTGCTGTCTTCTCAGCATTCACTTCTTAGGCAAAACGTCTTCCTGTCAAAAGATGCCCTGAGCCGGGCATGGTAGCATGTGCCTGTAATCCCAGTGACTTGGAAGGCTGAGGCAGGAGAATCATGATTTCAAAGCTAGCTTCAGCAGAAATCAAGGTGCTAAGCAACTCAGTGAGACCCTATCTCTAACTAAAATACAAAAAAAAAAAAAAAAGGGCTGGGGATGTGGCTCAATGGTTGAGTGCCCCT
>NW_026000174.1:42772016-42806294 GCF_001458135.2 Marmota marmota marmota | reverse complement strand
TCAGCAGTGAAAAAAAAAAAAAAAAAAAAAAAGATGCCCTGGAAGTATCACTATCTGAAACTACATTACTTTTGCAATTGTTTGTTTGCTAATTTGTTACCTGTCTCTCTGCTAGAATTCAAGCTCCTTGTCAGGAGCTACCTGTCTGTTCACAGCTCTGTCCCCACGGTTAGAGCATGCCTGCTATACTGCAGGACTCACTAGACATATATTAAATGAAAAAATGAATTCAGCCCCTACTGTAATAATTAAAGTGGTCTCTAAAATAACACAACAACAGCAGCAGAAATAGTGGTCATAATGGTAGAAGTGGCAGCTCTCATGACACGCCAGGCCCTAGGCAAGGTGCTTTTTCCCCTTTTTTTCTTTCTTTCTTTTTCTTTCTTTCTTTCTTTTCTTTTTCTTTTTCTTCTTTCTTTCTTTCTTTCTTTCTTTCTTTCTTTCTTTCTTTCTTCCTTTCTTTCTCTCTTTCTTTCTCTCTTTCTTTCTTTCTGGTACAGGGGATTGAACTCAGAGGCACTCAACCACTGAGCCACATCCCCAGCCCAATTTTGTATTTTATTTAGAGACAGGGTCTCACTGTGTTGCTTAGCGTCTTGCTTTTGCTGAGGTTGGCTTTGAACTCATGATCCTCCTGCCTCAGCCTCCCAAAGCTGCTGGGATTACAGGCAGTAATTACTGTGCCCAGTGGTAAGATGCTTTAAATGCAGTATCTCAAGTGTTTCTCACAACAAATCTATAGGAGAGACTTCTTACTAGCCCCATTTTATAGGTGCAAATACCAAGATAAAAGGAAGGAACTCATTCAGGTTACACAGCTACCAAGTGGGAATGGGGAACGGAGCACACGAGCCTCAGAGAGTATAATCATCCCATCACTTGTCCTCCCAGCCTCCACATTTCCCAGCCTCCTCTTTGCCTTTCCTTTCTCTGCCTCTCAGATTACAAGATCCGACAAAATGAAGCCTGGGAGACAAACCAAATTGCCCAGGATCACACAATTGATATATGCCAGTGAAGGGTTTCAGAACCAAGGATCAAAACCTCAGACTCCATATCCAGAATGCTTTGCTGAACCCTGTTAAAATTTGGAGACATTGTGTCTTGAATGATTTGTCACTGAGGGATCTTTGCTTGGCTTGAGAACACTCAGAACAGTGCCTGGCAGAGAGCTCGATCAATATTTGTTGAATGAATGAACACTTAACACTAATTTCAACACATCTTTTGGTTGCAGTGTTCCATGGTCTTATGCTATGGGAAGATGTTTCTCACTGAAATGTATCAGGATATTCAGGCAAAATTACAAATAACTATTATTCAAGTAGAAGCACAAATGACTGCTCTCTATTTTGAAGAGAGTTAAATGTGAATGGATAGCAGCAAGAATATTGGTACAGGAAATTAGGTTATGCAAATACCTTCAGAGGCTGCGTGAGCTGCTCTCTTCATATGGGGATTTATTGGCAATTTGTACCTATTTTCTTTTCCATGCTCTATTTTACATTTCTGCTGAATTTAAGTTGAATGTTCCATCCAGACAATCTTCAATACAAACATAACAGCCAAATTCAGGCTAGTGAAGAAGCTATGTTTTGTGGGTTTTTTTTTTTTTAATAGTGAAGCTTAAGTGCCTGAGCAAATTACAACCCAGCCAGCCAGAGCGTCAATGAGCCATTTCAATTGTAAATAAACACATGCATGACCTACAGACAGCCTGGGTGCTTCAGAGACATTTTAGGCACTTCATTAGGTCTCTCAAAAGGTTAGATCCAAAGGTAAGATTGTATGGGAATCCTTGTTGTGTCCCCAGCACCTAGAACATCAGCAGTTCAGTAAATGTTGAATTGATTCATGGTAGGTGCGGAAATAAATATTTGCCAAATGAGTTTAGTTTTTAGAAATGACAAGTGGCAGCCTGTTTACCTGATGCTAACAATCATGTGTTCCTGTCCAAGATCAGGAGGGCTCAGCTCCTTCTTTACTCAAGGCAATAATACCTTGTTTGGGATTCATATCCTAGGGATCACCCTAAAGAGAGGCACTTTTTAATGGGCACGTTGTTCCTGTTTGGCTGGTATTCACCCCCACTTCTCTGAGTAACACCTGCCTTGTTCTCTTTTGGTGGGCTTGCTTTCTCCCGTCATCAGTCAATTTTGGTTTAGGTGAGAACACTCCTTGTCTAGCTCTAGGGGAAAGCCTGTAACTCAGGCCCAGCCAAACACAGCATCATGTACTTGTGGCCACAGTCACATGACTCACACTGGGCCAATCAAAACCAGTAAGTAGAGACCCTGGACTTTTGTTGGGAACTTATGGGAAGAGGTAAGCTTTCCCACTAGAGTGGCTGGGAAGAGGGTGAAAATGGAGCTCCCAGCTTATTCATATAGAAAAAGGGGAGACCCTGCCTGAGAATTCAGCCAGTAAAGAAACAAAACCAAAGGATGGGGAGAAGAACACCAAAGGCCCTGGATTCAGTCGTGCCTGGATGCTTCTATCCTCTAGCATTTTAATCAGATGAGCCAATAAATGGTCTTTTATTTTTGCTGTGGTGTATTTGATTTAGGGTTCTAATATTATTTATATATACTGCCTAAAGGAACCGTTTTAGATGGATTTGATTATTGAAATATTCAGTATTGAAAAACCAGTCTGGCAAGCCTCTCTCTTGTAGTGTCCTGACAGGTACATCAATACAGGGGAGAAAGGTCTTAGAAACATAGAATAGCGGTGCTAGGAGGGGACTTGGAAGCCATTCAATCTGCCTCCTTACCAAGATAATAATTTCTACTTTGCATTTTGGATTATGAGTTGTAAAATATTAGTCAAGCACAGGCATATGACTATAAACCCATCTACTCCAGAGGCTGAAGCAAGAGGATCACAAGTTCAAGTCTAGCCTGAGCAACTTAGGAAGATCCTGTTTCAAAAAACAAATTTTTTAAAGGGGATGTAGCTCAGTGGTAGACTGTTTGCCTGGCAAGTGGGAGTCCTGGGTTCAATTCCGAGAGAGAGAGAGAGAGAGAGAGAGATACAATGTTTCTCCCTTCTGACCTAATAACTCCAATATTAGAACACTTCCCTAAGGAAATAATCTCAAATAATCAAAAAGCTATATATGTGTAGATTTTTATATCATTATTCATGATAATAGAAAATCAGAAACAATCCATGTCCAACAACATGGAAATTGTCAGATAAACTTGACTCCAAAAATGTCATGTAGCCACCCAAATTGCATTTATTTAAAAAAGTTTATGATAACATGTTTACAGCAGAATGTTAAAACAAGCAAGAGCAAATTTTATGTGTTATGTAATCACATTATGTTTTTTTAAAAATGGGAAGAAGCATTTCCAAATGTTAACACTGCTTATCTTTATATGGTGGAATGATGGATAATTTTCTTCTCTTCTTTCCACTTATTTGTGGCGTCTAATTTTTCTGTAATCAGTAGGTACTATTTTTTAAAGATAAACATTATATTCAATTTTTAAAATAACTCTTTTACCAACACCCTGACAGAAGTCCTCCAGCCAATTTATATACATCAGGGCCACTTCCTTTGGACCATGGAAGCCAGTGGCTGCCCACAGAAGGTCAGACGTACAGCCACGGATCCCTCACAGAACTCAACTATGGGCATGTGTCAGTCACCCATTCTATGAGCTTGAGAACAGAATGCACAAAAAGCTCTCACCACTGATCCACTCTTATCTCTACGGGGGCTTGGCAATAACAGCTGTTATTGGAAATCCCATTTCATTATTAACCTTATTAGTGGCGAGCTCAAGGCAAAGCCTTAAATGCACATTCCTCAAATGATGCTTTTCAGCTACTCCTGTTCTCCAGGGTTCCAGATGGAGGTCTCCTAAGGCAGAAATGGGATTCCATTGCCCAGAGCACTCACCCATCTTGAGCAAGCCAGTAGGGTAGGCCCTGAAGGGACCTCAGAGTTTGATCTTTTCCTTGTTCAAAAGAATGACTTCAGAAAGAAAGAGAACAGAACAGAGAAGGAGAAGCTAGTGATGATATCAGCAGGGTCTTGGCTATGTCTGTTGTTAGTTGATCTGGACACCAAAGTTGGCTTTGAAACCATGAACTTCTCACTCAGGATCCTGGACAAACATAACTCTTCCTCCAAAGGCCCAACTTGCTATCTCTCTCAGGCCATGGGAAAGCCATTTCGACTGCCATTTTGTTTTGTTTTATTTGATTTAGTAGTAGGGATTGAGCCCAGGGGCACTATACCATGGAGATACATTCCCACCCATTTTTCATTTTTTATTTTGAGACAGGATCTCACTAAGTGGCTGAGGATCTCAGTCTGTGGCTGAGGCTGGCCTCAAACTTGCAACACTCCTGCCTCAGCTTCCTGGTTGCTGGGATCACATGCAGGCTCCCCAGGGCACAGCTCATTGTGTTTCTTGACAAATGAATAGGAGGCGTGTTCTAGGTCCCGCTGCTGGGATAGTATTCTGAAGAGATACAATTGTGTCAATTCTTGATGAATCACCTGGGCAGGGATTGCAAGCAGGAAAAAGTTGTGAAATGAGTATTTGTTCCAAAGATGAACAGGTACTGGAAGGGATTTGCTTTTTCGTGCTCTTGCACCTATCTGGAATAAAACAGAGAAGCATTAGGTTCTGTACAGAACCGTGAGTGAGGCAGAGCCTGGCTTTAAGGTTCAGAGACTCCTTATGGAAGCTTTATTGGTCTCTCCTCTTTCATCCAAGGTTTATATTTAAAATGAGTGTGATAGCAATCACATCAACCTCCGAAGACTTCACCATTCAGCTATTTCTATACATTTAGGGTTTGAAATGTCTGCAGCAGACAAAGGTATCTTAGTCCATAACAGAAAAATGATCATTAGGCACTTATCAAGCAGTAAATGCAAAGGACTCTCCACCTACCCAAGTCTCATACCTAACCCTCTGAAATAATTATTAATAACCTTCCTCATTTTACATGTGAATACATTGAAGCTTAGAGAGTTTTTAAAAACTGCCTGGGATTACACAGTCAGAAACAATTAAAAACTTAAAGGCCCTTTGCCCTCTGGAAATGTGTCACTTATGCATCCCACTTCGCTAAACTCTAGACACTCAGTTCAAAACCAAACCACAAGTCCAGAGGAAACACGGTGCATGAACACTGTCCCCACAGCACCCTCTGCTCCACTCAGCACTCAAAGCTCCTATTTTTTCAATGAGTGCTAAAAGGCATCAGACCCCGACAAAGGAGCAGCAGACAGAATTGTTTGGGGACTGAAGGGGCTCCTGCGTGAACCTGAGACCTCGCTCCATAGGTGGCCCACCCATGCCACCTTCCTAGGGAGCCAGGGGAGGGATCGTAGGCCACCAGAAAAGGACTAGTAGTGGGCCCAGGGGGGAGTAGAATTGGGTGAAGAATGAACCATCCCCTTCCTGGTGTCAGCCTCTCTAGCAAGTGTACCTTCCAGAAGATTCTTTGCAGATTCCAGTGCCGAGTTTCTACCCTGGCAGTGGCCTTTCTGTGGCCTCAGAGGTGCCACTGCAGGTACCACTAGGAGACTAAGATGTGGGGGGAGGAAAAGGAGAGCAAGGTGTACAGGCCTCTCTCCCACAAGACTGGTGCCTTCTACCCTGAACATGAGTGCAGAGGACACAGGCCTCCTCTGGCCCTTCTCTTAGCATCTCTGTTCCCTAAAACAGGAGGAAAATACTGGAGCTTCCTACGCAAAAACCCATTCTTCATTCTTTCCAGAGTGCATTTCCTTTGCTGGGCCCTTGCCACGTTCAAAGAGAGGACTTGGGTGAAGACGACCGTGACCATGGGCACCCCGGAGGAGGAAGGGGTATCGGGGTGCTGTCCCGGCCCATGATATGATTGCTATCCCTCCCCAATGCTCTGACGGTACATTTAGCAAACAGCGGTCTTGAATTCTGGGGTGCAAGGAGGCAGAGAAATGTTTCTGAAGCATCGGGCCATCTCCCCCTCCTGCTGTCCCTTCTCAGAAAGGATAGTAATGTAAACATTCACCCATTAGAGGGAAAAACTTAGCCTTTCCGCCACCCTCCCTACCATTAACAGCATTGGCAGCCTTATTAAAATACATGTCTGATTTGTGTTTAATGATCTTGAAAGGAAAGTAATTGCTTGAGTATTACCATTCAAATGTTCTCAGAAGCGCAGATAATATTTACAATCGGATTGTCCCTTCCAAGGGAGCCGGTAGGCATCGCACCCCAGGCCATCTGAATCTGAGGCTGGGGAGAAGTGACCTCAGCAATTGGCTTAAGGATCTTGAAGCTCAGCATTTTTTTTTTCCTCTTTCTTCTTTTCAGCGTCAAGAGACTCCCGAGTAATGACCCTACCCTCTTTTTAAATGAAGGAGATGCTGCAGGGAACAAGTTTGAGTGTAACCAAATTGTTCCTCCAACAAAGAGCAGAAGGTGTTTGTACAGAGTCAGTCTTTCAGGAGCTTGGGGAGAGTAGACGATATCATTCCTGAGACAAGAGTGAAACCACATTAAAATGCAAGAATCAGGGAGAGCTCAAATAGAGTCATAACCCAGACAGATGGATCGACACGTAAGCCAAACTGCACGGCGATGGCAGTTTTCCTCTGCTCCAAGCCTGGAGCATCAGTTTATAGATTGATGAGGCCAGCTCTCTCTCTCACAGGAAATACCCCCACATAAAGGAGGGAGGCCAGACAATAGCTCACAGTTTAACACTGGCACCAACCATGGAGACGGTTCTGGGTTCAAATCCCAGTTTGGCCATTAGTAGCTGTATGACCTGGGGAGAAAGTGATTTAACTTCTCTCTGATTCAGCATCCTTGTCTGAAAAATGGAAATGATAACTTTACTTATTCCATAGGGTAATCATAGGAATTCAGAGACATTCTGGAGGCAAAGGGCTCTGCACAGTTCCTACAAAGAACCAACGCCCTTGGCTGTTATCAATGTTAGAAAAGGTGAACGAGATTCCAACTGCCTTCAGTACCCGGCTTTTCGCAGTCACTCCAATGATGCTTGAGTGTTTTGCCCACTCAGTATCAGCAGCCCCTCGGCCCAGGCTCCTTGCTTGGTTCTGGGGAACCCTGCATCCAGGTGGAGGTAGGAGCCATAGCAATTCTGCCCATGGACTAGAGGAAGACCCTGCTGAGGACCTTGCCGAGGCCACATCCCTCAAGCAGACGTCAGAGGGGAATGGGTTTGGGCTGCTCAGCACCGCCTCTGCCAGAGCTCAGACTTCCCCCCTCCTGCCATTTATGGGCAAATCATCCTTTTGAGCTAAAAGTCTCACCACTGACAGTGACCCACCCTAGTGAGAAGAGGAAAACCATCTCCCTCTGAATCAGCAAGACAAGGAACTGAGAGAGGAAAATCCTCTCATCCAGGGCGATGATCATGGGTCCCCGCCCCACAAAAGGCCAAACCATGGCAGTTGGTGCGGCTGTGGGTGGGGTGGGTATGCACCGTCCACATCCTGTCCTCTTCCATCCCCTTCCCTCTCCCTCTTCCCCACTTCATAGGCTGGAAATTGGTTCATTCCTTTCCACTAAATAGCCGTATTTTATGGAGAGCTCCCTCTTTCACCAAACTCCACAATAAAAAATTTAAAACTATCTTCTGTGGGTCATGGTGGCCTCACATTAAGCCTGGAACTTTTCTTTTATTCATAACCTTTGCTAACCCTGGAGAAAGCATGAGCTGTGCCAAAGTGCTTTCTTGCCAAAAGAGAGAGACCTTGGGAATCAAGTCCCATCAGCTCATTTTTTTCAAATGAGGAAATTGGCCCAGAGAGGTTAAATGACTTGCTTGGAGTGCACCGCTGGGAGGAGCTGGGTCAGGTTGACTCAGGGTCCCACCTTCTCAACTAACATTAGATTAAGTGTTAACTGAGGTTACATTTGTTGGGAATTTGTTGTGTGTATGTGTATGTGTGTGTGTTTGTGTGTTGAATAGAGAACAGTTAGTTCTTTTAAGGGGAGTTGGGAATAAATTCTCTTAAACAACAGCAGAACCCACAGGGCTTTCTCTTATGCCCATTTTGCTAAGTGAGCTTTTCTAACGGTACGTCTCAAAGTGTGATACTACCCAGCAGTATTGGCATTTTCTGGATGCTTGTTAGAAATACGATTTTTCAGACCCCCTGGAGTGAACAGGGCTTCAGAATCTCTGTAGGCCTGAGAATCTCAGGATAACAAGACCACCCTAAAATTTCTTTTGTGTAGAAATGTGAGCAACAAGGAGTGAAGACTCATCCTGTGGTGATGGGACTGAGCCACAGCAGAATGATCTTAGCAAGGTCCTACAGTCTTGAATGTCCCCCAACAGCCCCTGTGTTAAAGACTTGGTCACCAGGGTAACACTATTGGGAGATAGCGCAGACTTTAGGAGGTGGGACCTTGTGAAGGTCCTTAGATCTGTGGTAGATCCCTTGAATAATGCCCTTGAAAGAGATTAGGGGACCCTGGCCCCTTCTTTGCTACCATTTTTGCTTCTTGGCAGTGAGATGAGAGGTTTTGTTAGGCTATGTATTCCCACCATGATGAGTTGCCTCACCCCAGACCCAAAGCAACAGGGCCAGCCAATCATGGACTGGAACCTCCAAAAATGTGAGCTAAAATGAACCTTTTCCTTTTATAAGTTGATTATCTCAGGTAATTTGTTATAGTGTTAGAAAACTGATTAACACACACAAGGGCTTATGTCAGACAGACTTGGGGTCAAAAACTTTTCCCAAGCTCTAATACTGTTCTCTCTTCCAGATTTCCACCTAGTTCATTCCCTCCCACCCTTCAGGTATTTGCTCAGATGTCACCTTTGCTGTGATACCTCCTGTTCACCCCATTGAAAGTAGAAATCTACCCCTGTTTCCATAGCTCCTTCTCTCTTTCCTCATTTGCTTTTCTCCATGATACTTCTCACCTAACAAATTATGCATATGTAGTATTTGTTTCTTATTGTCTGTCTTTTCTGTTCCCTACTCAAATGCAACCTTCCTGAGAGCAAGCTTATTTGTCTGTTTAGTTCACTATTGTAATCTCAACTACTAGGTCAATGCCTACGCACTTAGTAAGTATTGTTGAATGAAAGAATGACTGACAAGCTACATACTTTAAGAAAGTTACTTTATTTCTCTATCAGTTCCTTCATCTGTAAAATGGGCACAAACAGTCTCATCACAGGGTAAGAGGCTTAAATAAGATAATGTCTGTAAGTCACTTAGCACAGTGCCTGGCACACAGTTAATCAATAGTTAACTACATGACTACTTTGGTAAAGTGACAGGAACACCTCTGGGGCTTAATCTATCTCCTGGTATAAGGTTCAGGTTATGGGAGCAGAATTCTGCAGTGTTCATTTGGTGGTGACACCGTTTTTAAGCCAAATGTTTAATAACTCAGTTTCAGGGTCACAGAAGAAATCTGAATGTCAGAATGGTCATGTCAAATGTTATCTATATTGTAATTATCACAAGACTGGACTCAAATTAGAAGCTGTCCCATAATGTGTCTATTAAATTGAGGGAAAATATTGGTTTGCATAGAATTACCATGGACCTTTGGTCTCAGGAAAGGAGGGCTCCCGTGTTCCCTGACTTTTTATCAGTCTTCACCGTTATGGCTGCTCATGGGATCCATTTAGGGAAAATGAGGTAAACGCATTTGGGAGCCCAATTTTGGAGCCATGGAAGTTTGACATCTTTGACGTTCCTCCCGCTGGGGGATGGGGTTTAGTGGCTGCCTCTTAAGTCAAGGCAGGCTTGTGACTGCTGTGTCCAGCAGAGTTTGGCTGATGTGATGCTGTGACCTCTGAAGCTATGTGTAGGTTCTGTCGCAAGTCCCATGGAGCCAGGCCTGGAAGCCATCCTTGTGAAGGCAGGGACATGTGGGTGAAGCCTTAGGAATCTCACTTAGACCCCCCGAGACCAGCCCATCCACTGCTGAGTACCACCAAGTGACCACGCCCATGCCACCTGAAACACCGCCCTGCCCGGGTTCTGACCCGCCCTCCCAGGAGTGCAGGGGAATGGCTGCTGCCTCCAGGCCTCCCACAGTGGGGTGGTTTCCCAAGTAGCAGTCAATAGCAGGCACCTCGGAAAGCCAGGCCGCCAGGGTACTGGAAGAAGGCCTCATCCGAATCACCCCGGGACACAAGGCACACACAAAGAGAACCTAATCCTTCTCTTCTTTGTCCTCAAGAATATCCTTGGTTGGAGCTGATTTTCTGAGTTGTTTGAAAACACTCCCTGTATCCTCCAAGTTCTGCCGTCAGAAAGAGCTCAATTCCCTGACACAGGTCTCGGGAGAGTCTTCTTCTCTCTTCTTCCTCCATCAGTTGCTTCCCTTCTCGGTCATCCCTCTCCCCCCAAACTGAGTCCCACTTGCAAAGCTCCCTAAAATATAGGAAGAGGGTTTATTTATTATTTATTTATTTATTTTTTATTGGTTGTTCAAAACATTACAAAGCTCATGACATATCATCTTTCATACATTTGACTCAATTGGGTTATGAACTCCCATTTTTACCCCAAATACAAATTGCAGAATCACATCGGTTACACACTCACATTTTTACATAATGGCATATTAGTGACTGTTGTATTCTGCTACCTTTCCTATCCCCTACTATCCCCCCTCCCCTCCCCTCCCATCTTCGCTCTCTACCTCATCTGCTGTTGTTTAATTCTCTCCCTTGTTTCCCCCCCCTTTCCCCTCACAACCTCCCAATAATCCATTCAGATTATTAATCCATCAAATGGATTAATCCACTGAGCTGCCAGAGCCCTCATGATCCAATCTCTTCCCAAAAGCCCCATCTCTAGCATTGCCACATTGGGGACCAAGTGTTTAATACATGGGCTTTTGGAGGACATTCCAGATCCAAACCATAATACTCCCTGTGCATTCTTTTTCTTCATTCATATCTTTACAGGAATTTACTGTTGCTTCCAAATGAGACAAATGGGATGCTACTTGACTGGATCAAAACCATGCTTTAAACTGTTGTTTATAAACAAGCTATTGCTTTAGTATCATGCCTAAAACAATACTAGCCAAGGTTCCGACAATCCCCCACCAGCCAGAACCATCACGCCCTAACCTGGCAGCCAAGCTCCTTCCCTTCCTCAGCAATTAGCCCTCACCCAAATTAAGGCGGCCCTTGAACCTTTGTCTCTGTATGCCAATGGCTTGTTTCTAAGGAACTTTCTTTCAAAGTTTTTTATTTTTCCTTTCTTTATTCTCTCTGGGTACTTACCTGTTTGTTTCCTAAAAATCATCTTGGTGTTTTGAGGGGGGTTCAGGGCACAATTTGCCCCACTAAGATTTTCAACAGTTTCCTCTAGAGCCTAATCCCAAGGTCTTGTTCTTTTTTATTTCCTTCTCCTGCCTGAGCTAGACACAGGGAGGGAAGTAAGGCCTTCCATTCCCTAATGACCTCAGATAGAGCTGTGGCCCAACAACCAGCATGGTGATCCACCAGGCAAGACGTAGAGTGATCTCAGGGGTACATTCAGTTCTGGTGAAGAAAGACCCCCACGGAGAGTGAACTTCCTGTCTGTGGGAGATTCCATTCTTGTTCCCAAGTTGTGGCTGCCCTTCTCTATGGTACTTCCCTGCCCAGCTGACATGAGGTGTGGCTTTACGGCTTGATTTGGTCAAAGGTATGCAAATGGTGGTGACATATGTCACACCCAAACCGAAGTCGAAAGAGCCATTGTGCAGTTCTGTTATTGCTCTCTTCTCTGCCAGGAAGGCTGCATGACCCTTGTAGCAGCCTGGATCCCAGAGAGAAGATTCATGGAGCAGAGATGCTACTCGCCTGCTGCTGAAATGTGATGTCAGCAAGGAAGAGGTCTTTTTTGTCATGAACTATGAGATGGTAGGGCTGTCGGTTACTGCAGCCAGACCTAGGAAAAGTGGACATGCCGTTCTGAAGGGTGAAAACAATGCTGTTCTGGAAGGTCTGGAACCCTCCTCCATGTATGGTACAGACAATGAACAGCCATGTGACTCTTCACAGCTTCCCAACGTCTTCCTAGTTGCACACTACCTCATTTGACCCAAATCACAGCCTGGTAAGGTATACTGGACAGATATTCATTTTATGGGGGGGTGAGGGGGTACTGGGATTGAATTCAGGGGCACTCAATCACTGAGCCACATCCCCAGCCCTATTCNTTTTTTTTTGTTTCAATTTTGTTGATTTCTGCTCTAATTTTAATTATTTCTTGTCTTCTACTACATTTGCTGTTGTTTTGTTCTTCCTTTTCTAGGTTTTTGAGGTGTAGTGTGAGTTCATTTATTTGTTGTTTTTTTTCTTTTTTTGAGGAAAGAACTCCAAGAAATGAATTTCCCTCTTAAAACTGCTTTCATTGTGTCCCATAGATTCCGGTATGTTGTATCTGTATTGTCATTTGTCTCTAAGAATTTTTTTATCTCCTCTTTTATGTCTTCTGTAACCCATTGATCATTCAGTAGCATATTGTTCATTTTCCATGTGATGTAGGATTTTTCAGGAAGAGGGTTTATTTAAAAGTATGTCTACATTCATCAACGACACCAACAAAATGACAAGAAGAAAAACAGCATCCAGAGACCTGAGTTCAAGACCAGGGCTGAACCCCATGTCCTCTCTGTGCCTCCATGTCTCCAACCATAAACTGAGAGTGTTGACCTCTGACCCAGAAAGAATCCCCCTGCATTAGTGCCTCGAATGTCCAAAGGCGTGGAGGACCTATGAGAAGACACATGCTCATTTGCTGGATCCCAGCTCCACGGGGGAGGGGAAACACATTTAAGTTTTTATAAATATGTTCCAGTATCTGAAAAATAGCATTATTTTAAAAATAATAACAATCGGGATAAGGCTGTTCTGGGAGAAGAGTATAACCGAGAGCGAGAGAAAAATAACAATAGTAATTGATAGCATAGGAACCCTGTCCTGTGTACTACGGAGAGTGCTATCTCGGTAGCCACAGGAAACTTTCATAGCATATTTTTCTAGACTCTGTGGTATGTGCAGTCTCTTATTAATTCTCACAACAGTCTGAGTAGGTACTTTGTGCTTTTTAGAAGATAAGAGTACTTAGGTTCAAAGAGTTTGTGTAAGAGACCCAAAGATACAGAGATAGCAAGCATTAGACCTGGAATTGGAAGCCAGCTAGTTTAAACAGAAATCTCCTGCTCTAGATCATAACTAACCTCCCAACCTAAAACCTCTTGGTTATGACTGTGGATCAAAGAGAGCAGAAGAAGCTCAAGCTAAGGCCTCGTTCTGTCTCCTGAGCCGCCAGTCTCCTGAAATTCAGCACTGCCCCTTAATTAGCCATGCTCCTAGGCCTCAGGTGACTCCCTCCTCAACACCTCTGGCCCCATGGACAGGCCCTTAGTTCCCTCCTATTCCCCACACAGAGCCAGGGCCAACTGCACTGGCCCCTCCCAAGGCAGCAGGAGGCTCAGTTCAGCACATGGGTTTGTGTGAGGGGAGCCATCATTTGAGATGGCACCTGGAAAGGCCCTCCAGAAGGAGCCACTCCCACAACCTGACAGTCTTGTCATTAGGAAAAGTATTTAAGTAGCTCAGGGGTAGAGCGCCTGCTTTGTACATGTGAGGCACAGGGTTCGATCCTCAGCACCACACCAAAAAAAGAAATAAATAAAGATATTATGTCCATCTACAACTAAAAAAATATTTTAAAAGTATTTGAATTATGCTTGGAAAAAGAACCCTTAGGACTAATGAGAGGAAACTGCTGTGATACAGGGTTCTGTGACCTGGAAGCCAGGACACCTTGGTCCCTTCCTAGCTCTGACACAGATTTCCCATGTGGATCTGAGCAAGCCCCTTCACCCACCGGGCTCAGTGACCTCAAGGGTCTCTCCTTGCTCTGAGATGTTCCTTCATGGCTCATGATTTGATTCCAAATGTCCCCATAATCAACTTGAAGCAATGACTCAATTTGTATCACAGAGAGCATGCAGAAAGCTCTGGCCCTTTGACTAGAACTTTTTAACAATTCAGTTAAGAAAAACCAGGCAAAGCCTGTGTTTTTATGGCAGCCAAGATCTTTTCCCTAAATCTTCTTCTCTGTCAAAAAGTTGTTCAGCCAAAAGAGCGCCAAGGTATCATTTTGTTCATCTTGTCAACCCTGGAGGGCTCCTGGGAGGAAGTAGGGTTTGGGGTTTGGTGGGTCATTAGCTACTGATGCACACAGCTCTCTCACCCTACTCCACCCCACCCCATTTGCTTCCTGTGTCAAAGCCTTTTTGTTGTTGTTGCTGTGATCAAAGCACCTGCCACAACAGCTTATAAGAGGACAAATTTATCTTGGCTCATGGTTTCAGAGCCAGTCCATGGTGGGTAGGCGCCATTGCTCTAGGCCTGAGATGACGTAAAACATCATGAAGGAAGGACATGGTAGAGGAAAGCATCTCAGCTCATCACAGCCAGGAAGAAGAGAGAGAGAGAGAAGAGGGTCCCCTGGACATGATAGAGTCCCCAAGGGCATGCCCCTGGTGACCAACTTCCTCCAACCATGCTGTCCCTGCCTACAGTTTTCACAACCTCCCAATAATCCATTCAGATTATTAATCCATCAAATGGATTAATCCACTGAGCTGCCAGAGCCCTCATGATCCAATCTCTTCCCAAAAGCCCCATCTCTAGCATTGCCACATTGGGGACCAAGTGTTTAATACATGGGCTTTTGGAGGACATTCCAGATCCAAACCATAATACTCCCTGTGCATTCTTTTTCTTCATTCATATCTTTACAGGAATTTACTGTTGCTTCCAAATGAGACAAATGGGATGCTACTTGACTGGATCAAAACCATGCTTTAAACTGTTGTTTATAAACAAGCTATTGCTTTAGTATCATGCCTAAAACAATACTAGCCAAGGTTCCGACAATCCCCCACCAGCCAGAACCATCACGCCCTAACCTGGCAGCCAAGCTCCTTCCCTTCCTCAGCAATTAGCCCTCACCCAAATTAAGGCGGCCCTTGAACCTTTGTCTCTGTATGCCAATGGCTTGTTTCTAAGGAACTTTCTTTCAAAGTTTTTTATTTTTCCTTTCTTTATTCTCTCTGGGTACTTACCTGTTTGTTTCCTAAAAATCATCTTGGTGTTTTGAGGGGGGTTCAGGGCACAATTTGCCCCACTAAGATTTTCAACAGTTTCCTCTAGAGCCTAATCCCAAGGTCTTGTTCTTTTTTATTTCCTTCTCCTGCCTGAGCTAGACACAGGGAGGGAAGTAAGGCCTTCCATTCCCTAATGACCTCAGATAGAGCTGTGGCCCAACAACCAGCATGGTGATCCACCAGGCAAGACGTAGAGTGATCTCAGGGGTACATTCAGTTCTGGTGAAGAAAGACCCCCACGGAGAGTGAACTTCCTGTCTGTGGGAGATTCCATTCTTGTTCCCAAGTTGTGGCTGCCCTTCTCTATGGTACTTCCCTGCCCAGCTGACATGAGGTGTGGCTTTACGGCTTGATTTGGTCAAAGGTATGCAAATGGTGGTGACATATGTCACACCCAAACCGAAGTCGAAAGAGCCATTGTGCAGTTCTGTTATTGCTCTCTTCTCTGCCAGGAAGGCTGCATGACCCTTGTAGCAGCCTGGATCCCAGAGAGAAGATTCATGGAGCAGAGATGCTACTCGCCTGCTGCTGAAATGTGATGTCAGCAAGGAAGAGGTCTTTTTTGTCATGAACTATGAGATGGTAGGGCTGTCGGTTACTGCAGCCAGACCTAGGAAAAGTGGACATGCCGTTCTGAAGGGTGAAAACAATGCTGTTCTGGAAGGTCTGGAACCCTCCTCCATGTATGGTACAGACAATGAACAGCCATGTGACTCTTCACAGCTTCCCAACGTCTTCCTAGTTGCACACTACCTCATTTGACCCAAATCACAGCCTGGTAAGGTATACTGGACAGATATTCATTTTATGGGGGGGTGAGGGGGTACTGGGATTGAATTCAGGGGCACTCAATCACTGAGCCACATCCCCAGCCCTATTCTGTATTTTATTTAGAGATAGGGTCTCACTGAGTTGCTTAGCTCCTCACTTTTGCTGAGGCTGGCTTTGAACTCATGATCCTCCTGAGTCAGCCTCCCAAGTTGCTGGGATTACAGGCGTGCACCACCATGCCTGGACAGGTATTCTTAACCCCATTTATACAGTAAAGATGTGAGAACTAAATGATTAAGGCACTTTCCCAAGGTGAGACAGCTCTTCAGTAGGGCAACCAAACTGGTAGCCAGGCCTTACGCTTCTCAGACCATTTTTGCTCCACTGAGTGACCAACACTGATGCTATGTGAGGGGAAATTGGAGTACGGCCTGGGGCCTCCCATGTTCAAGTGCTCCTGAGGTCATAGGACGCATCTTCTCTGTCCAACAAGATCAGGCAGAACTTTCTGGTTGGTTGTTCTCACTCCACTCAGTCAGGTGCATTTTGTATACCACACACAAAGTAAATGTGTGCAGGTTTTAAGTTGGCTCTTAAGGAAGGGCAATTTCATTTTGAGACATCTTATCTGAAAAATAAATTGATCAGGAACTATTCAGATATTTACTTAGAACAAATAAGCATTATGCATTCTGTAAAATTTAGACACACACAAATGAGACTTATGCTAGGAGGTCTCTGACAAAACCTCTGACCAATCAGTTCTTGTACTAGTGCAACCAATCAGAATTCAGCAATGCCCTAGAAGGCTCTTCAGATGATGCTACTCAATATCTGAAAACATGAATGATCCATGGATAGTGACTAAAGATAACATGATAAGTAACATGTTTATTTAATTCATTTGTTTATATTAATAGAATTATTCTTGTTTTTATAATTACTATAAAATAATTAATGGTTAATTAACTTTCAAATCTTACACTTGGTAAAGAAGCTTCAAACCAAGTTATGTGAAAAGACAAAGGCAGGTGATATAAAAAGGGTGCTTATGCCTCATGGAGACTTGGGCTTCCCAAGGGACTTGCCAAGTTCTGAGCCTTAGACTCTACAGTCCCCCAAAAGGAGTGAGTCCACTTAAAACTCCAATCCAGTATTGCTCTCTGTAGCAATTGACTGTCAGTTTAAATGTCCAGGCTAGAGCTATTTCTGGACCAACCTGATTAATGTGCATATTTACCAGGTGGTTATTATAGACTCAGTGGTAAACTAGATGCTTGGAGATTTATAAATGAGAAGTAGTGCGGTAATTTTATCAGTAGCCTCCATCACTTAGAATTCAGGCTTGGTTCCTTACATTTGTGCTTTTGCCTCTCTTTGGTTTGTTTTGTGGTGCTAGGGATTGAACCCAGGGCCTTACGTGTGCTAGCCAAGTGCTCAGTGGAGCTACCTCTCTAGCCCCTCCCTTTAAAGGTTTGACTCCAAATGAGTTCAATTTAGATGGAACAAGATAAGAATGAAAGAGAGAGCAGTCAACAACAGCAATAAAAAAGTTGTTGAGACATAAATCTTTGGATTTGTGCCATCACTCAATAAAATAATCAAGGAAGTCTTGCAAAGAAATCCATTTCTCTTTTCTTAACTGACTTGGGTAATATTTGCAATAGGGTCTGCTCAGAACCCATACTGGGATATTTCTTCAGAGCAACTTTAACACAAATAAAGTACCTGCAGATAAAGTCGTATTCACATTTTCATCAATACATTTAAAAGAAGCCATAATTTCATATGCCATTAAGTAGACTAACTCACATCTTATTCAAACCAAAAAGAAGAGGAGGAGGAGGAAGAGTGTTTTCAAGCAATAAATATGATGGCATAATACTTTGTAAAATTAATTACTTAATTTTCCCTAGTATTTTCTGTTCTGTCCCTTCCCTACGTAAGCAGACAGATCATGTGACATTTATTTTTTTCCTTAACATAATAGTGTACCATACAGTAAGAAAAAAGAGCCTAATATCTTGGCTTTGCTGTTTCAAAAGTCAAAGCTTTTAATTGTCAAAAGTCTAAAACAGTCATTTGACAATACATCCCTAGTGGGCTATAAACCAAAGGCAAAAAGAAACACTTTAAAATGTTTCCTATCATAATATCATTGGCAGAAAAGCTAATATTCTAACACTGGTATTCTAATAGGTATTATGAAATGAAACAAATGAGTAATTATATTGGGGTCCTTAGATCTGGGTTTGTTTGGTTTTTTTTTTTTTTTTGGCACAAAGGAGAAAAAGATATAAGATTGACACAATTAAGTACAAGCCATGTAGTCTTGAATTTGAAATGGTGTTTCTATATGCGCACATGTGGTATTTTATCTTTATGTCCACCTTTGTCCACCAAAACAAAATCAACCCAATACCAACTCTCACCCCTGGAGCCTAGGTTGTGATTTGGAATCACCACTTCCTAATGAAAAGAACCAGGGATCTGTAAAGAAATGATGCTTCCAGGTTTCCAGCTGGAAGAGAGGCCTGGAAACGCTTTATCCAGCCCAACCAGGAAGAAGCTATTGCAGATTACCCGGGTTCCGTCCAAAAGACTCAGAGACTGATTTAAAAGCAGATCCCATTGGCCAAAGACGGACCAATATGAAGTTCCATAAAACAACAGCAATGTAGTTCAACACTTCAGATATATTTAAATCCATGAGTTTATAATGATACTTTTTAAAAAAAGAAAGAAAACTACCTTTTGAGGATGTTAGATAATTATTTTGAAAATCAGTTTTATAGAAAAAGGTAGAATCAAATACTACTCTTACGTTTTTGATTCAAACTGCACCTCTGCATAAAGGAATAGGTGAGGAGGGGGAGTTTCCTTGTATTGAATTATTTTAGCTAGTAATCAAAAAAGGAACCATAGAATTAGAAAAATGCCACTTTACATGCTCTAATAGAGACATGGATATAGACAGTCATCACCAGTGGCTGCTGCCTTCCTAGAAACAGGGACTTCTGGGAACAGTGCCTCCCCTCAGGAGCCCAGCCACCGTTGTGAAGCAGGCCTGCCAATCTAGTCCCACTTCTGTACCCAACTGCCCATGTACGAGTGGAAAAGAGGAGCATATTAAACTCACACCACAGAGCTGCAAATAGCAAAATCCAGACTGGAAAACTCCAAATGATCTTCAATTTTCTTAAAAATAGTAATAATAATAATGAAAGAGAGGGTAAGACATTTTCAAGTGCTGGAGGTGTAGCTACGTAGAAAACACATTTTTATGTCAAGAGCTTTGTAATGTTTTGAACAACTAATAATAATAAAAATAAATAAATAAAACATTATTATGGTTCTCTGAAATAAAAAAAAAAGAAAACACATTTTTAGCATATATGAGGCCCTGCACCCCAGCCCCCAAAGGATATTTTCAATGGACTGAATGATGTGTCCTCAAGATTCAAACATGGAAATCCTAATTGGCAGTGTCAATGCATTTGGAGATAAGAGTTTTAGGGGGTAATTAAGGTTATAATGGGGTCATATGGGTGGGGCCCCAACCAATAGAATTGGTGGCTTTGTAAGATGAGGAAGAGAGAGCTCTCTCTCTCTCTCTCCATGTGCACTTACCCAGAAAAGGCCATGTGAGGGCCTAGCGAGAAGGTGGACATCTGGGAGCCCAGAAAAGAGCCCTCAGCAGAAATTAAATTATGAGCCCCTTACCTTGAACTTTTCGGCCTCTATGACTGGGAGAAAGTAAATTTTTGTAGTTTAAGTCACCCAGTCTGTGATATTATTTCACATAGTATCTGAAATTTGATGCAAAATCGTTAGATGGGCCAGGAGCAGCAGTGCACACCTGTAATCCCAGCAGTTTGGGAGGCTAAGGAAGGAGGATCAGGAGTTCAAAGCTAGCTGCAGCAACTTAGCAAGGCCCTAAGCAATTCACTGAGACCCTGTCTCTAAACAGAATACAAAAAAAAGGGGTTGGGGATGTGGCTAAGTGGTAAGTGCCCCTGAGTTCAATCCCCTAGTACCAAAAAAGAAAATGAAGTCTAGACTGGGATGATGATGCAGGCCTGTAAACCCAACTTCTCAGGAGGCTTAGGCAGGAGGATCCCAAGTTCAAGTCCATTCAGGGCAACTTAGCAAGACCCTATGTCAAAAAAAAAAGAGAGAGAGAGAGAAGGTCTGAAGATAGAGCTCTGTGTTAGAGCACCCCTGAGTTCAATCCCTAGGATGGAGGCTGGGGGAAGTAATTCTATTTAAAAGGTGGGAGGAATACCATTAAACAATTTTTCTTATCCCAGATGAAGGACACCATGAGCTGGGGATGAAAGAGGAGAAGAGAAGGAATAGTGAATGGAGGTGCCAAAAAGTCCCTGAGGAGCCAACTTCAAGCTATGAGACTGGGGAGGGGCTGCACCTGTTCTTGAGTAGAACCTAGGAGATGCCCTGTGTGTCCTCGTGCCCAACCATGTGCAGGAGAGGAAGTGGTCTGAGCAGCTACAGGTGGGTCTAGGTCAGCAAGAGTTCCCACAGGTCACAGAGCTGCAGGGGGTGAGGGAGAGCCCAGGAGCTGCATGGAGATCATACAGAACCTCAAACAGCTCCCCAAGCTTCCCACAGCCCCAGTGTGGAGCAGAGATGACTGAGAGTCAAGCCAGCAGGGCCCTTGAGGTCAAATGAGAAGTTCGCAGAAGCGATAAATGCACCCAGGGCCATCGCCGAAAGCCTGGAGGAGACAGAAACCTCGTAGCAGATGCTAGAGGTGCTGCGTGGTGATGACTGAGGACAGAGGTCCCCACCTCCAACCCTGGTTCACCTCCTGCATCCCTGTCCAAATAAAAATCTAACACCTACCTTGAAGGGAAATCTCTGAATTGACTGTGATTCTGATTCTGCTGAGTGGAGCGAAGACAGCTCAAAGTATCAAAAAGGAAAAAAAGAAAATAAGTTCACTTACGGTTTTGTTTGATATGCATCTGCATGCACCTGAATTTAACTTTGTGCTCTTTCTCTCCTTCTTTCCTAAAAGGACATGTGCTGACCCATCCTAGCATTCTATGACACATGATTTTCATGACAATGAAGAGTATTCTGAGGAATAAAGGAGACCCAGTATGAGAATGAGGGCTGTTTTATTCTTTGCCAAGTTATGAGGACTAAGTGGCATATGTTTAGAATGCTAGCTATGAAATAAGATACAAAGATCATAGGTGATACAATTTTTAGGTCAAAATAATAATGGTGGCCAACCTGAGTGACTTATACATGCCATGGACCACATATGAATTTCTCATGTCAATTAACTATTATCAGCCCTACAGACAGGTGCAGTGGCATTCAGGAATGGAAGTAGCTATTTGAGAACCTCATACTTCCTACTGAGTGGACACTGGGTTGGGATACAAGCAGCCTGGCTATAGGACGTAGGTTCCTGGACACTTTATTTGAGGACCTCTGACACCCAAGTGTGGCACACATGCCCAGCTGTCTCTAGTTCACTCCAGGCCTCCCCTCTTCGAGGGTAGATCCACAAGAACTTGCTCCCATTCGCTGACTAAAGCGAGGAAGACCCCTGGCTTCAGAAACCTGCCCTGGACAAGTTCCAGATGAATCCTGAGTTTGCTTTTACAAAAAAAAAAAAAAAATGTTTGTGTCACAAGTACAAGTGCCAGTGACTATTGCAGAAAGCACAAGGAGGCTCCCTAGGATGTGAGGGGCCAGCCAGGGTCACTCTACTTTCCTGGCTTTACTCAGGGTTGACAGTGAAAAAGCAAATTATGCTTGGCTAATGGACTATTTCAGTCCCCGAAGAATCTATGCATGAGAAAGTGGGTCAAAGTTAATTCCTTTTAGATCAAGTGGGAGAAGGAAGCACAGAACACCTGGTTGGGGTTGGGGGAGTCTTTGCTCTATAATTTAACATTCCGAATGAGTATGAATAATGTGATAACAGGAGTGAATAAAATTAATTAATGGCCCCATTTTCGTTACTAATAAAAGAATATTACATACATAAAGTCTGATGATGGATCTTCCCTGGGGGAGTCCAGGCTACTGGGCCTGAGGCCCAAGTATAAATTCGTACTGTTTGTCTTGCTGCTACCAAGCACAACGTTCTTACCTGCTGCTGGGCACTGGGGATGGGACCTGACCGGCTTTTGGGTTATTGTTGGACATAAAGTGGTCTGGCTCGGCGTCAAAACAAATTTGGCCCTTTAAAGCCTCTGAGGGTTGGGGCGAGTCCTAGAAACAGTGGCAAGACCATAATAGGTCCTTTATAAGCGTTTCTGGACTCAAATGACATTGAGCTTGGCGTTGAGCAGGCTGACCTCAGGAGTGCCGGCTCAGAGGCAGCCTCGCTGCAGAGAGCCTGAGCTATAAATGGATGCTGTGCAGCTGTGAGGGAAGCTATTTTGGGATCCCAGGGGGTCTCATTTGCACCTCAGGTTAGGAGGCTTCCAAGTGAAGGAGGAACTTTTAGTGGGGGGGAGACCAGACACAACCCTCCTTCCTACCCAACCCCATCCCCCTCTGGCTTCAAAGACTTCACTCCCACAGGATCCTTGAGCCTTGTGGGAATGGAGGAGAAAAACAAAGAGAGAAAAGGGAGCAAGTTGTTTCCCAGCCCAGAGTGTTGAGGGAAATTACTTCCTCAGCTACATTCTAGATAAGACTGTGCTGACCTTTTGCAGGCTGGGCAGGAGGTGCCAAAGCCTGGGGCTTTTGTGGGCTTTTACATCCACTTCAGTGGCTTTCAAACCGGAAGAAACCTGGGAGCTGAGGTGAGGTGAGGTGAGAGGCTGTGGGATTCGTCCTCACAGCTCAGCTTAGCTCACTCTGAGGAACACAGGGGCTGAGTCCTGCCTTGGCTCAGGTGCCTCGGGCATGAGGTGGTATGACCTAAGAGTCCCTGAAGAGCAGTTCTCCTTTCCCTCGCCTTCTACCTAACCTGAAATTCCCTCATTGCTCATGTTAGGCTATGCAGATTTATGTTCTCCTCTCTCATTAGCCCATGCTGAATGGATAAGATTAATGGCCGCCATCTTGAAGACAGGGGATCGAAATGAAGCCAGATTTAAAGTTAGGTAGTCAGTGTAGTTAGATAAATCGGGTCTAATGCCGAGTGAAATCTAAAATGGAGGCCATGCTGGCAATGATTCCGGGAAACGCAGGACAACTCATGGAATGTTAATGAAGTCCTGAAAAGGCCCTAGGCCAAAGTCCACCTCAAAGAAATGTTAATGAACAGCCCCCAGCAAAAAGGTGCTGACTCAGAAGTCCTTCCTGACCAGATTACTTCTTTGGCCCACCTGTGTCCCACCCCTCGGGCCTTCCCACCTACATTCCATCACTGAAAGAACTATAAAAAGGGGAGACAACATCCCTTCCACGGATTCCACCTCTTGGGTCCCCTTCTTCCTCCGGGAGAAGTCTTTTCTGCTGTCCTTTAATAAACTTTTAATTTCTACTCTGACCTTGCCTCGGCGTGCTTCTTTGGTGCAAGAACTCGTCACCGGTCAACACCGGTAACAGAAAGGAGCAGCTGACATGACTTAAGCCTGTGTGCTTCAGAGTTACAGTTAGCTAGGAGGGAGTGCTGCATTGTTACATCCCAGCTGTGTGGCCTTTGGTAAGCCTTTTCAACTCCATGAGACTCAGGCCCTCACTCATGAAACAGGAATAACTGTTTCATATCATATTTGCTTCATGGAATTGTTGTAAGAGTTAAATGTGGCTAAATACTTGGCCCAATGCATGTCACATGGTCAGTGTTCCACAAAAGTAATCTATTTTTTTTTTTTGGCTGGGGGAGGGGGGTTACTGGGGATTGAACTCAGGGGCACTCAACCATTCAGCCACATCCCCAGCCCTATTTTGTATTTCATTTAGAGACAGGGTCTCACTGAGTTGCTTAGAGCCTCGCTCTTGCTGATGCTGGCTTTGAACTCACGATCTTCCTGTGTCAGCCTCGCAAGCTGCTGGGATTACAGGTGTATGCCACTGCACCCCGCCAGGTAATCTATTTTCATAATGAATATATTACATCCATTCTTACTAATGAATGAGGAAAGAGAAGTGATGACGGGAACTCTTGAGTTTGGGGTCTGCAAAAGGTCCTGAGTTCCAACCGACTTTGTCACTGTACAGACTGACTGTGTAAAACCTAACCCCAAGGTGACGGTATTTGGAGGCAGGGCCTTTGAGGAGATTAGGTCATAAGGATTGGAGCCCTCATGAATGGGATTAGTGTCCTTTCTTCTACCTTCTGCCGTCTGAGGACTCAGAGAAGATGGCCATCTATGAACCAGGAAGCACGCTTCTGCAGAACTAGGAGAAATATTTCTCTGTTATTATAAGCTGCCCCGTCTCTGGTAGTTTGTTACACCACCCCCAAAGGGACTAAAATACTCCAGAAGCCAATAAAAAGAGAAGGAGAGAGAAGACAGATAGAAGGGACCAAGGATATAGCCAAACTCTCCTTTCTAAGTAAGCATCAGGCTGACCCTGTTGGTTGAGCCATGAGAAACTCCTGGCACCGATGGCCCAGAAAGGCAGGCATTTAAGAAATAAAGACACCTGCCACCTGTGCCCAAGCTATCACTTCTGAAAAAACATGTTGGCTGCACAGAAAAATAGCAATGAGGCTACAAGGGGCTGTAGAAACAGAGGCCATATCCTCTCTTTCCTCCTATGAGGAAATGAAGTCTCCCTGTATGATCTTAACCAAGGTCATACAGTCAAGAACATTAGAGCCAAAACAAAAAGCCAAGTCTTTTGGTCCACTCAGTCCAAAACTATAAACTATTGCTATAAACCCAGACAATAGGCTGTATTTTTACAAAATGTCTTTAAGTTTGGCCAGGTAGCATTTTGTTGTTGTTTTTTGATACTCCCCAATTGAAAGATGTGAAATGAAGGATTTGACTTCTCATGGGGAAGCCCATAGTTTGTACATGTAGCACATGATTGTTTAGATTTTATTACTTCCTGAAAAAAGAATATCTTGTAGGTGGGAAGAGAACATGTGCTCAGGATACCTAAATATATACAGGAAGCAGTAGATGCAGAAATTCCCTCACAGAAATTCCACATTTTTCCCTTCAAAAATGAATTCTCTCATTAAGTAAACACTTTGAATTATTACCATGCACTAGGAAAGCAACAGGGATATTATCAGTGAATAAAAAAAAAAAAAATTCTTCCCTTTTGAAGCATATATTCTAACAGAGGAGATGCACAGAAAATGATAAGCCCCACAACAAGCAAATTTTATAACTGACTAGAGGGTGTTCTATGCAATAGAGAAATGTAGAATGAGGTAAGGTCAATTGGAGTGTCAAAAGTTGGGGATGCAACTTGAGTGGGGTGATGAGGGTAGGACTCAGGGAAAAGGAGACAATTGAATAGGATGAAAATGCGATTTATTATCCAAGTTGAAAAATATGTAAGAATACCAGGGAGAAGCTATTTGTAATTACACTGAGATATCCGTCAAGCTAGAACTGCCCTGAAAAAACAAGGACATAGGGTCACCCTACATATAAGTAAAGATTTGAAACAAGTAAAGAATCCATCCAGAAGATACCTAAGAGAGGAGTAGTTCAAGCAGGGGAATAACAAGTTCCAAGGCCCTGTGGTCAGAGCATACCTAGCAAGGCAGAGAGGAATGGTAAGGGCTTCCAGTGGCTTCAGGAGAGTAAGCCAGGGGGGAATGGTAGAAAGGGAGGTCAGAGAGGCACTGGGAACCCCGGATTATGTAGGCCATGTAAGGGATGTAGCTTTTCTCTGGGAAAAATAAGGAGCCATTGTTGGGTCTTGAGCCAAGTAGTTATATGATCTGGCTTTTGTTTTACCAAGAGTCACCTTGACTGCTGTGTTGGAAATAGACAGTGGGGTTGGTGAGCAGGAAATCAAGGATACCAGTTAGGAGGGAGCAATGGAAGTGGTGAAAAGTCAGATTCTGGATATATTCTCCAAATGGAACCAATAGGATTTGTTGTTGCTGTTGTTGAATTGCACATGGAGTGTGTTTGACGAGCCAATAATGACTCTGGGGTTAGGCCTGAGTAAGTAGGAGGGTAGAGATATCCTCCTACTTGAGGGGAGACTGCAGTGGGGCAGGGAGAGGGCAGTGGTTGTCAGGACCTGGGGAATTTGAGGTTCCTCATGATCTAGAACTGCCAAGCAGGCCGCTGGACAGGCAGGTCAGGGAGTTCAGAGGAGAGACTCAGGCTGGAGATTCCCAGCTGAGAATCAGTAGCCAGGAGAAAGATGGGACTCCCCAGTTCATCCCAAAGCAACACAAAACCCTTGTGCTGATCGAATTTGTGTTTCTGGCCAAAATAAATAAAATAAATCAGAACGCTCATCCTCCAAGTCCCACTACACACCTTAATTTTTCATGGAGTCTTTTCTAATTACTATAGTCCCTAGGGGACCCTCTTAATTCATATAATTGTCTGCCTCACTGATTCATCAATAACTCTCTATTGAGTAAATTCTGCGTACATGGCTCAGTGCTGTGGGTTCTGGGGGACATGAAATGAGAACATTTGATTCCTACCCTCAAAAAGTTAGTGCCCACCTGAGCAAACAACAAATGTGCCCAAGCGCAGGTCCTCCCAGGTGTTGGCGTCAGCGGCAGGGAGGAGCCGCCTCTGAAGTTGGGTCTTCAATAAGAAAGGCAATTTCTGGGAACATGTTTTTGGAATATCTGAGTGGACGCTCTCCTAAAAGTCACCTCGTTCTAAAAATATGGGTTTTTATGGATCTAGAGAAACTGAATTTTTTCTTCAGAAGAGGAACAGTGGGGTGGGGCGGGATTGGAAGTGGCAGCACAGGTAGAAAAATGTCACATGTGGGCAAAGTCTGCAGGGGAGAAGTGGAGTGGGAGGAGATTGGCCAAAGATAAGGTCAAGGGCAGATATTTCAAGTGAGTTGAATGCAAAGGAGCATCAGAAGGAAGGCAGCTTGGGTTTGATGTCAGGGTGATATGGAGTGGTTAGGTCACAGGAGTGGATTGAAAGAAGCAGGTGGGCAAAAAGTAAGAGTGAAGCCCTCATCAGTTAGCTGGGCACAAGGTCATGAAGGTGTGACCCAAAGAAGTGGTTAGAAATGAAGAATAATTATAGAATGAAGAGACTTTTCAAAGAAAGGACAGTGGTGACATGAGAGGCCAGGAGTCAAGAAAGGGACGCCAAAATGTCATGTCTTGGCAGCGGGGAGCAGTGGAACCACTCACTGAAGTGGGCATGGAGTGGCTTTGGTGGGGAAGAACTCAGCTAGAGTCAGCCAGTTGCAATACTGGAATGTCTAAGGGTAGGAGAAGGTCAAGGTCCAATATGGAGAAGCAGAGTTGGCTATGGGAGCCATGTTTAAGCCCAAGACAATGGGCTTTGTGTTTTAGTGACCTTCGCATATCTGCATATCTCCCCAGCTAGATGCTTGGCAAACTTCTTTCTTACATTCTGTCAGTCTATTGGGAAGCAGAAGCATGTGGTAGTTACATACATAGGGACTGGTATCAGACTACCTCCATGAGAGTCCTGGCTCTACCCAGCACCAGCTGTAGTTCTGTGACACTGGACCAATTACTTGGTGGCTCTAAGCCTCAGTTTCTTCAACTGTAAAATGGGGAGTACTTGCATCATAGGAGTCATGAGGATTGAAACAGATAATAATTTGGCACTTGAAAATAATTCGGTCATGTTGCCATTACTTCACATGGTCAAATATCTCAATAAATATTTGTGGACAGCAGTGAAACAGGAGCCCATGGAGCCACTATTTAAAATCATACCATCTCCTAAATTAATTTGCCAGAAGGAAGATCAGGAGAAAGAATGAACGCTTATTTAGCACTTGCCATACGCAGACAGTCTGCTAAGAGCTCAGTTTATTCTCACAGAAGCCCTTACAAGGTCATTATGACCTGTATTTTATCGACCTGGAAACAGGGGCTAAGAAAAGTTACTGAGCTTGCATAAAGTCAATTGGTTAATGAGTATGTGTTTTTTTTTTTAATTCCAAAAGAATATATTTCAAATGTTCCTTTATATCTCCTTATATTATTTTAAAATTTCAACAAACACCTGTTATTCCTAAAATGAGAAAAAAAAAAAGTTTTTTGGTTTTTTTTTCCAGTTTGCATCCCCGAGGGGAGGTGGGGAAGGCAGGCAATCCTGGGTGGGTTACAGAGAAATGCAGAGCCATGGGGCCTCCTTGTAGAACAGCCAGTCCCTGCTGCAATGTTGCCCTGAGCCACTAGGAGAAGGATAAACTATGCACAGGACTGAGAACTTGAGAAGCCGACAGGCAAAAGGCAAGAAAGGAAGATGGGTAAGCGTGTAATGTGTTTGAAAGAGATTTTCCATCTAAGATTGTTAAAATAATAGAAAACTTTTCATGCTTAAAGGGATAAACTTCCTTAATCTGACACATACTCTTAACCCCTAAATAAAATGTCTCTTCTTGGAAAATGGACACCACTTCCTTATATATTGACCCCTAAGGCCCTGGACAAGGCACAACGGTGATTAATTCTGTAACATTGATGTATTTTTTAAAAAAACACAGAGGATTCCAGAATCCAGGTTAGCTCCAAGGTTAAAATTTTCATCTTATCATATCAGATAATAACCCTCTGGGGATGGGGGGATGGGCGGGAGTACTAAGGAAAATCTATTGTTGAGGGGGGAAAATCACCCCTGCAAAGAGTGGCTTCAATTTTGGAATCCAGAGCTTGAAAGACATGATTCCATAGCCTCCTGAACTTTAGAGTTTCTCCTCAGAAATCTGCTGTTTTTCTGATAGGTTTGCCTCTATAAGTGATGTAGCTTTTAAAATTTTTTATTTTATTTTGGAACCAGGGATTTTTTTGCAGCTTTTAAAATTCTTTATTTTATTTTGGTACCAGGGATTCAACCCAGGTGTTTAACCACTGAGCCACATCCCCATCCTCTTTTTATTTTTTACTTTAAGACAAGGTCTCACTAAATTGCTTAGGACCTTGATAAGTTGCTGAGGCTGGCCTTCAACTTTCAATCTTTCTGCCTCAGCCTCCTGAGTTGCTGGGATTACAGGCATATGCCACCAAGCCTGGCTAAAATTCTTTTTATTCTGATTTTTTTGTCATTTTAACTATAGTATGTTGTGGAGAAGTCCTTTTCTAGTCCTGTTTGGAAAATGTTCCAAATATCTCCAGTATACCTGTATGTTTATCTCCTTCCCAAGAGTAGAGAAATTTTCTACTATTCTTTCACTGAATAAGTTTTCTTTCTTTCTTTTCTCTTTTTCTTTCTTTCTTTCTTTCTTTTTTTTTTTTTTTTTTTTTGTACTGGGGATTGAACCCAGGGGTGCTTAACCACAGAGCTACATCCCCAGACCTTTTTAGTTTTTATTTTAAGGTAGGGTCTCAATTAGTTAGGGCCTCTCTAAATTGCTGAATCTGGCTTTGAACTTGAAGTCCTCCTGCCTCAGCCTTCTGAGTCTCTGGGATTACAGGCATGCACCACTGGGCCTGGCCTAAATACGTTTTCTATTCCATTAGTATGTATCTCCTCTCCTTCCTGAAGGCCTAATATTGAATACTTTATCTCTAAAGCATTTCATCAGTCTATATCATGTTCTTTATATATTTTGAGCCTGATATAATCTCAGATATGTCAGACATGTTTAAGGAAGTTACTTCATTTTTAAAATAATTTTCAAATGATTGTGCTATACTTCTAAGAATGCCATTGAAGGGAATTTTTTGGCAAGCAGATGGTTTGCCCAGGTACCAGGGGGAAGCAGAGTGGTCTTTAGAAAGCAAGAGAAATTGGTTTAAAGAAAAACATAACAAACAAAAATAAATAAATAAGGGAAAAAGTGTCTCTATGAAAGTTTATGCTTTGTATATTCTAAAGAATTTATGCTTTCTAAAGAATTTTGCTTCTGGCAGGTGCATAAAAATATAATTCAAGACAGCTGACAGTTAATTACTAAACACCTATTGCTATGGGCATAGGAAAATAGTCACTCTTGTTAAAAAGGTTATGATTGATTGTAATACAGTGAGATAATTCTATTTATACACATAAACACATTTACACACAAAGTACAAAAAGATGAATTAGCCCAATCATTCTTCAATGGGCCTGAAGGATGTAGAAGGCCAAAGAAAATACCAAGCAATGTCTTTGAAGATTTCTTGCATATCCATGATCAATTTAGCATTCATCTGCATCTTGCTGCCCATTGTCCTCTTGAGAGTCAAGAAATCATTTCTGCTATTCCTAACTTTGCTTTAAGAATCATGCTTGCTATTCTTAGCTTCCAAACAAAGTCTGGTGGGAAAACAGTGGAAATTCTGAAACTTAAGAACAGATTGAACAATTAATAACAATAATTAAAAAACAGATTGAAGCCATTTTTCTCAAAAGTTGGACAAATTTTTAAATTTTCAGTATATGACAGGAGGCAGGTTAAGAAACAGCTTCTTCCCTCCAAGAGGAAGCTGGTATTGCTTGGTGGAGATGGAATGGAAAGGTATCACAAATTCCACACCCCACCCCACATTGACCTTTACTCCTTTCAAAAGAACATTGTCATACTATCGAGAGTAGGATCCCCTAAGAAATAGGGGATGGAGAAGATAAGGGTCATCTCTGCAGTATTAGGGGTTGAATGCAGGTCCTCACATGTGCTTGTCAGGTGCTCTATCCCTGAGCTGCATCCCCAGCCCTCCTCATCTCTGCATACTTAATGCCTCCACCTGCCTTCTTCCCTGGAGGTCTACCACATTCAAAGGTGGTTGACAAAGTCAAGAAACCTGATGTTATAACTGACTGACTAACAATTTCCAAGCTCACCTATAATCCAACCTGGGTCCACATACCCTGACATTGAAAATTTGTTTACTCATAAGTTCACTGTGTTAGTCAAAAAGACCCAGCCCACATTATCTGAGGTGACTGACCAAGCTTACCAACCCAATGACAATGATCCAAATGATGAGGGTTAGAGTTTATTGTCCTTGAAGATTCTGGCAAGTTCATCAACCTCTCATGGTCTGCAAATATGACCAATGGGTTTTTCTTTGCCCCTTTTTGCATATTTTAAACTATAGATTCTCAAGGTGGGAACACTTCCAGTCTTTCCCAGGGAACAGACCACTGATTGACCGCCTGCTTTCTTCCTCCTGGTCTCTCCACCTCACTTGCTGCTTCTCAGGCATTTAGATAATAGCTCTTCTTATTTGACCAGAGAGAGATTAAAGCACAGAAAAAACAAAGCCTTAGGAAGCTGACCTGTTTTGGCTACCAACTTCTCCTCTGCCTCTAATAAAGGGATGATGTGTTTCGTTATCAGCTCCTCATGTGTGGCTTAACTAAAGGACAGTCGTCTATTGTCTGCAGGTGTTTGATAAATTGGGGCTCTGTCTTGGGCTGTGGCACAAAACCAACTGCTTCAAGGGCAGATTCTACCAAAATGGTGGACACACAACATCATTGCATAACTGCAACCACTCTAGCTGGTGTTCTTGGAAACAGCCCCTTCAGAGCTTATCTTGCACTCATGAATGCCTTTTTTTCCCATTCCTGTCAGATTATCAATTTTCAAGTTACCACTCACACTTTTACTTCCCCAAGACACCTTTTCTATACATGGAGCTCAAAAAATCAAACTATTAACCTGGTAGCTTCCAAGAAAACCTGCTATCCCTCAAACACACATAAGCATGAATCCAGGGTGAGAGTAATTTGAGAGTCAGATGGCAACCAGTTGTCAACCAGAAAATCTCTTCAAGACCAGGCTGTCATACTGGGGCTCAGAGAAAGAGCCCAATGCTTGAGAAGGTTAGTGGTAAGAACAAAGTAGGTAGTTAGAACTTCATCTGCAGCCCACACATTTCTGGGTGATTTATTTAAAGACTTGGTAGTAAAGACTTTTACAAATTCACACTAGGAACTAGGAGCCATGGGAATTATAGAGCTATAATTTATGGAGTAACTAGAGCCTGGAGAACATCAAGGACACAGTCTCTGGCTTCAATAAGCATAAATGATGACCCAAAGAATGATATAGAAGTTCAGAGACCAGCCATAGTGACAGAGAGTGGATTCTGGTTACAGATCCTGACACCTTCCCTTACAGGCTTACTTAGATCTTAGCCACAACTTCCCCAGCCAAAAACAGAGACAAGTATACAATCTACCTCCCTGATTGTTGTGCATATTCATGAGATAATGGGTAAAAGGTACTTTTCTTCATGTACAGAGCAAGTACTCAATCAACGTGAACTATTGCTGTTTTTATAGCTCATAGCACTGTACTTGGCTTATACTTTGTGCTCAGTCGCTCTTCGTGGCTGGACACACAGATCCTGGATCTGGGTGAGAAACTAACAAGGCCTACTGGAAGGAAAAGATGAGAGCCTGTCAGGAGTTTTCTAAATTTGACTTGCTCTGATCTGGAAATAAAAATGAGGAAAGCAGGGGATGGCAGTGGCTATGGCAAAGGCAAAGGAAACGGGGCAGGAGAACAGTTCTAACAAAACCCACTGGTTTCTAGGTTGCCCGAAAGATGGTTTTGGTTTTTAGATTGTGACAAAGGGGTTTGGGGAGTGGGAAGGCACGAGGATAGAAAGAGTAACTTGGCATCAAATAAAGGAAACACTACACGAATGAAAGGAGAGACAAGAGAATTTGTCCATCTAATTTTTTATAATCAAAAATATTGATTGTCATCCAGATCAGAGTCTGATATAAAAGCAGGATTCTTCATCTGCAACCCACACATTTCTGGGTGATTTATTTAAAGACTTGGTAGTAAAGACCATTCAACTGTATGCAAAATTTTGTATGCTCATTTGCATGATCTTTCTATGTAGAGATGGAGAAAGATCGTGGATTCAGAGCAATTATCAGACTCTCAGTAACCTGTGATCCCCCAGATTTTAAGGACCCCTGAGTCTCCAAGTGCACATGGACTTTATAAAGTCAATAAAAGCAACATTGGGAAAATCCACGTTGTGAAATGAGACTTAGGTACCACTTACCATATTGTGAGCTTCAGCATAAATGATGCAGCAACAATACATAACTAGAGCTTAATAGTTAAAATGGAATTTGCTGGAATATTAGTTTTGCTTCAAAAATGTGGCTGCCCAAATTACTAGTTGTGGGACCAGGGGCAAGTTAATTAAACGCTATTTATCAGTTAGCCATTGCTACATAACAAATCATTCCAAAAACAAATGACTTAAAATAACAGTCCTTTTTATTTCTCACAAGTCTGCAAGTCAGTTGGATACTGGTAGCTCTGCTTCATGTGTGTCGCATCCTCTTCTTGGAAGATGAATAGCCCGCATACATTCTTCTCTTGGTGGTCACAAGTGAGCAAGCAGAAACTTGTGAAGTCTCCTTGACCTGAAGTCTCCTCATTCTATTGGTTTAAAGAAGTCATGTAGCCAAATGCAGTCTATAAAGGTAAAGAAATAAACTGCTGAGGTTCTAGATATGGTCTCCAATACGTGGCATCTGTGCATTTTTAAGTAATTGCTAAAGCAGGAGGGCTACTCTCACCTTCTCCCTGCCCTTCTCCCTTGAAGCACATCAGAAAACCTAGAAAGACT
Source organism: Marmota marmota marmota (assembly GCF_001458135.2). Classification (NCBI taxonomy): domain Eukaryota; kingdom Metazoa; phylum Chordata; class Mammalia; order Rodentia; family Sciuridae; genus Marmota; species Marmota marmota. The sequence continues at coordinate 42,772,751 of NW_026000174.1, read as the reverse complement.
TTCCTCTCAAACAGGTGATGAGACCCTCATTGGAAAGTGCCCTCTCTACAACTGGAGGAAAGAAATATGCTCATCTCCAAAGACATGGCCACATGTCTTTGAATCTGACCCAAGAGCCCTTGCTAAGTTCTTGCCGCAGTCTGGCTGGGCACAAAATCACGAGCCACTCAAGCAGGAACAAAGTTTATTTTTTGAAACTGCCGCCAATGTCCGGTACGGCCCGGGAAGATTTTTTTTCACCCACGCGGCCTCCTCCCGGACCGCAGAGAGAGCTCCTCCCCCGGAACTCCCTCCTACTGTACTTCCCCAACCAATGGGAACTCTCCAGGAGTCCCTTAGCCAGCCTAGGTGAACAGCAGGAGTCCAATATCCATATGAATGCAAATCTTAACATAATCATATCATCTCAATGGCTAGCTGGCGTCACCTTTCAACCAAAAATGCCATGCATCATATACTTGGCTCTTAGCATCTCCCCCCTTCTGTTTAAGTAACAAGCAATCTGGCTAGGGACCGTGCCTGTTAGGTTTGTCCAATTCTACATATGGTTCTTACCCGTCATCGGAAAACTGACTTTTAGGCGTCAGCCTCCTGTCTTAGGTTGATACCACTGCAATTGGATCATACCCATCACTGGCTACCGGTCCAGCATATAGCCATACTTGTGGATAGGCCTATGTACCAGCGGGGGGGTGAGGTTCTTTGCCTCACCTCTGTTGGCCCCCAAATTTGGCC
>NW_026000174.1:42767321-42768710 GCF_001458135.2 Marmota marmota marmota | reverse complement strand
GTAGCAGCCTCCTGTTGTAATTCCCCGCCTGATGGTTGTTTTTCCTCTAAGCTTTCTTTCTTCAAATCTTCCTCTGTCTGACTAGCTTGAGAGACCTTCTCTTTCGCTTGACCTAACATGTTTTCTACCATAGTCTGGACCTCTAACAATTTACTTAACAGTCTTTCAGTTTGTTTTTTACTAGTTTCTAATCTACTATAAAGGTATCGCAACCCAATAAGATAGCATAAAACAAAACCGAAACAGAATGAAATAAAAACCGAACAAAGAATAGTTGTATCAATTTTCTCTTTCTCAGGGCCCAACAACTTCAAACCTTGAGCCAACCATTTTTCCCAGTTTGCCTGAGAAAATTCTAGGGATAGGCAGCTTGAAACAAAAACAAGATAAATCAAAACGAGAACACATTGTTTTTTGAAATGGTCACCCATTTTGTTGCCTTCCCTCAGGGGCGAGCAATTTTACTCACCTCCAAGCTTCAGGCGTTCCCCGTGCGGGCTGCCAGTTGCCGCAGTCTGGCTGGGCACAAAATCACGAGCCACTCAAGCAGGAACAAAGTTTATTTTTTGAAACTGCCGCCAATGTCCGGTACGGCCCGGGAAGATTTTTTTTCACCCACGCGGCCTCCTCCCGGACCGCAGAGAGAGCTCCTCCCCCGGAACTCCCTCCTACTGTACTTCCCCAACCAATGGGAACTCTCCAGGAGTCCCTTAGCCGGCCTAGGTGAACAGCAGGAGTCCAATATCCATATGAATGCAAATCTTAACATAATCATATCATCTCAATGGCTAGCTGGCGTCACCTTTCAACCAAAAATGCCATGCATCATATACTTGGCTCTTAGCAAGTTCTCCCCTAGTTTTTTATACCATTAGATCATATACCTTTTGTCCAATTATTTTTCCTCATTACTGCCCACTCTTCATCAAAATTAGCATAAATTATACAAATCTGTTTCAGGAACTTGTCCATTTTTTATGAAGCTTACCTTTCCCTTAAAACTTGTGTTCAAGGGCTGGGGCTGTGGCTCAGTGGTAGAGCGCTTGCCTAGCATGTGTGAGGAACTGAGTTCAATTCTCAGCACCACATATCAATAAATAAAGATCCATCAACAACTAAAAAAATAATAATAATTAAATAAATAAATAAAACTTGTGTTCAATAAATAATACCTCATTATTGTTACTGATAGTTATTCCTATCGATACATTTTGTGTTGTAGCCAGGCTTGGATGCTGCTTCTCCTCGCCCAGTTCGCTCTGCTCCTGTCTGTGGAGTTACTTCTTATTGTGTTTGAAACTGCTCAAATCCCTCATTTTAAATAGCATCTGGTTCAACATCAATAATGGGACCAAGCTGCACCCTGTGCCTCCTGCTGTGATGTGATGA
>NW_026000174.1:42751912-42767148 GCF_001458135.2 Marmota marmota marmota | reverse complement strand
GGGGGGGGCGGGGGGCAACATCACTTCTGGGATATTCCTGCCAAAATTATATAACTTAAATTTAATCGTGAAGAAATGCTAGTGAAAACCAATTGAAGGACTTTCCACAAAATAACTGTAGTCTTCGAGACTATCAATCATAACAGACAAAAATACGGATTGAAATTTCAATCAAAGGCATGGCCCTCGGGCCCAATCTGGACTGCCTTTTGTAAATAAAGTTATATTGGAACACAGCCATGTCCACTCATTTATGTACTGCCTGTAGCTGCTTTTGATATGAGAAAGGCCGAGATGAATAATTCTGATGGAGACTGCCTACCTACTGAAAATAGTTACAATCTGACCCTTGGCAAAAAACATTGCCTGCAATTTTTTCACAATTGGATAAAATTGTGCTGAAATGTCTAATTTTAATAATTGTCTAATTTAATAATATGGACTCTAGGAAGCATCCTACGTGTCACAATAAATCATTGACCCTGGCCACTGTAACTCATAGGCATTTCTGTTCTAAGAGTTTCACTCCTTCTGTCCTGGAGGCCATGAACCAACCAAGTCAGGAAAGCATGCAAGGCCCAGCCCCACCACCCACTTCATATCCCACACATCCGTCTCCCTGCAGCCTGGGAAGTCTCTGCTTCAGGTGAAAGGAGCTGGAGCAATAGTTGTTGATAGCTGTTATTTTCTTCTCTGCAGGGTCTCAATGGGCCAGAATTTCGTGCTAAGGTGTTGGCTTTTTTTCTTCTTCTTACTTTTTTACTCCTCTACCTTGAGATGTGCTTGCACAGAGCATAAAAACCGGATTTGTGGGCTGGGGATATAGCTCAGTTGGTAGAGTGTTTATCTCCCATATACAAGGCCCTGGGTTCAATCCCCAGCCCTGCAAAAAGAAAACAAACAAACAAACCAACCGGATTTGTTATTCCAGAATCGCACCTTATCCAAAGTATTCTCTCCCCACACACAGAATCATTCTTCCCTTGACTGAATTGGGTAGGACTTGCCTGAAACCCTAAAGAGAGGATAGGAAAGGCATCTCCCTGGCCCCGTCTCATGTATCACCTCATTTTGTCCATACAGCAACCCAGGGAGGGCAGTGGGATGATATTGTTTTTCTATGGAATAGGTTGGATACTGAGGTTTGGAGAAATTAAATAAAGAAGTGAGTAGTTACCACTAACTTAGGTCACATGATTAGGATAGTAGCAACAGAGGAGGCAGAGCACAGAATGAGAAGCTGAACCTCCTGGTATTATCCTATATTTCCAGTGAATTCCAGTTCTGAGGCTATGGAAGCTTGGATATTCACTGGCTGAAAACCTCAGTCTCCTCATCTGCAAAACCAGGGTAATAAAATCTACTTCCTGGATCGGTGGGGAGGTGTAAGTGGAAGAACACGGGAGCACCCCCTCCAGAGCTTGCTAGGTAAACTCATTGTTATTTCCCTCCCCCTGCCTTCCTGGGTCTTCTGTGCTGTCTTCACACTCTGGATAGGAATTAAAATCAGCACCTGGGGAGGGCTGTCCTGCACCAGCTGGTGCAAGCTCAAGCCGTCCTTCCCATGTTAAGTACTGAGTTTACAAATGGAATCGCGGGAGGTTTTACTGCCAAATAAAAGGCAGCACTCATGAGGATTGTATTTGCTAAGCACAGCTTGTGAAATAGGTGCAAGTAAACCTGGGGCAGCCTCCTTAGATCTTTATGAATTTTTTAGGACAGCCTTGGGTATTATTCACACTCTTCCACACTCTAAATATTACTTAAGCTAAAGACCCGATAACTTGGTTCACAATAGAGACATAAAGCCCTAATGAAGAGGATAAATCAGACTCCATTTTTTAAGAATAACCAGAGGTAGACCCTGAATTTTTATTTTTATTGTTAGACTCATAAACCATGAACTATAAAGATTTCATAAACATGGCCCACCAGATGTGTGCTTTTACTACAGGGGAGCTGAGGAACAATCCTGCAGACTAGGCTTGGGCTAGTGAGCTGCGTGGACAGAGCCCTCATTCCTCAGTCACATGTAAGAGGCGAACCAGCTCACAGAGCCCTAAACTGAGTCACCCGTAGGAAGTACTGGCTGGTGGCAGGTGGCTGGACAAGTGCTGCAGATGGTACGAGAGCTCAGGCCGAGATGAGCCACTGGATTCAACTTACCCAGACCCAGGCAAACATGCCCCTCAGTGTTCTGGAATGTTCTGTTAGCCATAGTCCAACAGAGAACTCTGTCCACCCAGGAGACCAGCAGGCTGGACTTCTTGTCCAGTTGGTCTGTTGATCCGAGATGTGGCCCCAGGTCACAGAGGAGAACATTTTTGGTTGTCAAGCAGAGACTTTCTTCAGAAGGCTGCTGCCCTCACACCAAAAGGACAAAGTCTCAGCCTGCTCAATCCCACAGGCCATTTTTAAAGGTTTCTGGGGACAGAACTGATGTTTGTGGGACGAAAGTGACCTAGTCGGTGTGTCTCTCAAGCTGATAGGGAAGTGCTTTATCCCTGCTTTGGCTTCCCTTCCGGCCATCTCTCTCTTCCCTGCGGCTCCCTGGCAATTTTCTAAGGAACAAGAGCTGGAGCTGGGGGACCCTGGGGCAGGGCTCTGACTCATCTGTTGTGTGTGGAGGACATTTAGAGACAGGGAAAAGCCTCCTGCTTCACTGCAGATCCCCCTACTCGAGCTCTGGGGCAAAGCAAGCCCCCGGGGGGACTCAAGCTTATTACTCCCCTCCTCCTGTGTGAGGAGGCAGGCCAGGAGGTTGATGGGATGCTGCCATTACACAACTGCTTTTTTAAAATTTTAATCGTACAAATGTATGGGGTCCAGTGACCCAATTGAACGCATCTACACAGCATGTGATCAAATTGGAGTAGTTAACATTTCCCTCTGCTTAAACTTTTTTTTTTTTTAAAAAACTAACACATAACTGTTTATGTGGTACAATGTGACATTTCAATACATGTATGTCATCTATACCCAGCCAAATCAGGGTGATTACCATTTCCATCACCTTAACAATATGCTTTTGAGCTCCTCTCTTCTATTCATAAAATACATAACAGGTTATTAGGAAGGATCGTCACCACTCCATACTGCAGAACACCCAAACTTAATATTCCTACCTGGGACTTGGTACCTGTTTTCCTGACTCCTCCTACCCACCTACCCCCGCAAAGTCAGCCGATAGTAAAGCAGAAAAGATGGGCTTCACACCTTCCTGAGGCTGGGCCCTTCCTCAGGCTCTGTGATTCTGGATGGGTCTTCAAATTCCAGAATGACTTCCAATCTTCTATTGGGGATAGATGAAATAGAGAAATTTTTAAACATTTTTTAAAAAGAAGTTTGTTGGGCTGGGAATGTGGCTCAAGCGGTAACGCGCTCACCTGGCATGTATGGGGTGCTGGGTTCAATCCTCAGCACCACATAAAATAAAAATAAAGATGTTGTGTCCACTGAAAACTAAAAAATAAATATTAAAAAAAAATTCTCTCTCTCTTTAAAAAAAAAAGTATGTTGATTTTTCTTTTCCTATGGGACCAAATTTGAGTTGGAATAAAAAGTCTTATATCCTAATAGGCAAGGTGCCTCAGAAACACACTTGGTCCTGCCCACTCCATGCTCTCCGGCAGGTAAGAGTTGCCCAACCTATTTCAGAAAACTCGGAGAGGTTAAGGAACTTGCTGCAGATGGCACAGCTACAGTACCAGGGGGTTGAGAGAAAGAATGAGGTGGGGCTTACCTTCTTCAACTCAAAGCTTTTCTTAGTCTCTGTGTGAGGTGGGCAGGCAGCTTCAGAAAGGAAGATTCTCTGAGTCCAAGTTCTTCCTGATCACAGACAAAATCAGATAAAGAAAAAGTGGGAGAGGACCCATGCCGTCTCCATAGTCCTCCTGAGAGATCTTCAGCTGCAGAGGTGCAGAGGAAAAGCCTGCTCCCCACATGTCACCAGGACAAAGCCCTGGATCTGCCCCAGATGCAGTTTCTTACTTGTCCCTGACCTGGGCAGGGCGTGGAGGGCACTGCTCTCCTTGTGCCTAATAAAGGGTCTGGGAGATTCCTCTCTCCATCACTCTGGGGACAGCCATGAATGTTGCTGTCTCTCCAGAGGATATGCAGCTCCATGTAATTACACCTTTTTCAAGCCATGTAGAAAGGAATTGTTGGAAAGGCCCCATTGATTGTGGGCTTGCGAATCGCTGGGCTCCAACTGGGACAGCTGATAATGATAATGATCTTGCATTTATACAGACCTTTCCATCCAGATGGATCCATAGAGCTCAGCAGAATTTACAACCGATTGTACAAGTGCAGAGCCAAACTCTGCCCTCTGCGAGGTGCTGCCAGCTCCCACAGAGGTCGCACTATTCCTGGGGGTTCATTCGACATTGTCCCTCCAGCAGGAGCATGTTCCGGGTCCATGCACTTGAGCTAGAGGAAGAATCTGCAAATCACAATCGCCCCAGCACAAAACAGCTGGAGAGCTGGGCCAGGAGGAGCTGCACCCGCCTGCAGGACACAGGACTCCTCAGTCCCTTGCTGAGTGCAGAACCCCATCCCCCTGCACCCCAGCATGAGAGGTAAGGGGTTCCCCCCAAATACACTGCCTCAAGATCAGCATTTCCCAAAGTGTATTCCACAAGATATTCATCCTCCTTATATGATGCTCATCGAACAAATAATTTAGGGTTGGTTTAGGAAAGGCAGGGCTGGGTCCTCCAAGGGAAGAGTCACCATGCACATTAGCATGTTAAAGACTCAGAGGAGTCCTGAAATGCAGACACCTTAACCTAGTGTGTCCCAAGCTGACTGGTCCCTGTTTGCCTTTGCAACTTACTGCTTCCACGCTCAGAGCTAATCTGCTGCAGATTCAGGCCAGCCTGTAGGAAGGTCTTCCATTTTCCCTTTTTTTTTTAATTTTTAATTTTTTTTTAGTTGAACATGGACACAGTACCTTTGTTTTACTTATTTATTTATTTTATGCGATGCTGATGATCAAACCCAGTGCCTCACATGTGCAAGGCAAGCGCTCTACCACTGAGCCACAACCTCAGCCCCTCTGTTTTCACTTTTTCAATCAAGCCCCTATCTCTCACCATGCACAAAACTCAACTCAAAGTGGAGCAAGGGCCTAGGAATTAGACCAGAGACCCTGACGTAATAGAAGAAAAAGTAGGCCCCAATCTTCATCATGTTGGATTAGGCCCCAGTTCCTTAACAAGACTCCTAAAGCACAAGAAATAAAATCAAGAATCAATAAATGGGATGGACTCAAACTAAAAGCTTCTTCTCAGCAAAAGAAACAATGAGGTGATGAGAGAGCCTATAGTATGGGAGCAAATTTTTAGCACATGCACATCAGATAGAACACTATCTCCAGGATATATAAAGAACTCAAAAAACTTAGCACCAGAAAAACAAACAACCCAATCAAAAAATGGGCTAAGGTACTGATATATCTCAGAAGAAGATATACAATCGATCAACAAATATATGAAAAAAAAATGCTCAACATCTCTAGTAATTAGAGAAATGTAAATTAAAACTATTCTAAGATTTCATCTCACTCCAGTCAGAATGGCAGTTATCAAGAATACAAACAACAGTAAGTGTTGGCGAGGATGTGGGGGAAAAGGCACACTCATACAGTGCTGGTAGGACTGCAAATTGGTGCCACCAATCTGGAAAGTATTGTGGAGATTCCTTAAAAGACTTGGAATGGAACTACCTTTTGACCCAGCTATCCCATTCCTTGGTCTATACCCAAAGGACTTAAAAACAGCATACTACAGGGACACAGTCACATCAATGTTTATAGCAGCACAATTCACAATAGCCAAATTGTGGATCCAACCTAGATGCCCTTCAATAGATGAATAGAAATGAAACTGTGGTATATATATATACAGTGGAATATTACTCAGCAATAAAAGAGAATAAAATTATGGCATTTGCATGTAATGTTATGGAGTTGGATAATATCCTGCTCAGTGAAGTAAGCCAATCCCTAAAAACCAAAGACCAAATGTTTTCTCTGATAAGTGGATGCTAATCTATAATGGTGGGGAGGCATGGGATGAATGGAAGAACTTTGGATTGGTCAAAGGGAAGGGCGGGGAGGGGGCATGGGGATAGGAAAGACAGCGGAATGAGATGGACATCATTACCCTAGGTATATGTATGGTTGCACGGATGGTGTGACCCTACTTGGTGTGCAACCAGAGAAGTGAAAAAGTTTTGCTCTATTTGTGTACAAGGAATTGAAGAACATTCTGCTGTCGGGTAAAACCGATTAGCACAAATACATAATTTTTTTTTTTAAGAAAATGGATATACCCTACTTAGACCTAAGACAATGACAAAGAGCTGCACACAGATTACATATCATTTGATTTACTAACCAAGGGAAGATGAGAGCCAGAGAGGAATGTCACATGTCAGACTGGCACAGCAACTTGGTGGAAAAGCCAGGACTAGCCTTATCCTGTGACCCAATATAAACAATACAGCTCTCAATGTAATAACCTATTTTTAAAAAACAAAACATACACAAGATGTACAGCAAAGAAATTCTGCATGATCTCTTCCTTATTTCCAGGGTTCCACTGTGTCTTCTGCTTTTTTTTCCAAATAACTGTTTCTCTGCCTGGTGTGGTCGCACATGCCTATAATACCAGCAACTCAGGAGGCTGCAACAGGAGGAACACAAGTTTGAGGCCAGTCTTGGCAATTTATCAAGACCCTGTCTCAAAATAAAAAATAAAAAGAGCTGGGGTTATAGCTCAGTGGTAAAGTGCCCACGGGTTCAATCCCTAGTACTTTAAAATAAATAAATATAATAAAAGGTTTTCTTCATGTGATAGGATGTTTTATCATTTGGGGCCTTAGGTGTTTGTGGACTGAAATAAGTCTTAAATCCAAGGGAAATTCTGCACATCATTTTGTCTATGCATTAATGCATGTACCACTGCTCCATCCCATGCACACACAAGTAAACTTTTCAGAGACCCTAAGGTAAATAGAAAAGAATTACGGAAAAATATGACCCTAGACCCATGCTGTCCAATAGAGTGGCCACTAGCCATATGCAGATATTTAAATTTGTCCATTCAGGGGCTGGGGTTGTGGCTCAGTGGTAGAGCGCTTGCCTGGTGCATGTGAGGCACTGGGTTCAATCCTCAGCACCACATAAAATATAAATAAATAAAACAAAGGTATTGTATCCATCTACAACTAAAAAATATTTTTTAAAAATTTGTCCATTAGATTTATTAAAATAAAATGCAGCTTTTCAACTGGGTGTGGTGGCACATGCCTATAATCCCAGTGGCGTGGGAGGCTGAGACAGGAGGATTAAAAAGTTCAAAACCAGCCTCAGCAACTTAACGAGGCCCTAAGCAACTCAGTGAAACCTTGTTTCCAAATAGAATATTAAAAAGGGCTGGGGATGTGGTTTAGTGGTTAAGTGCCCCTGAGTTCAATCCCTGGTACCAAAAATAATAATAATAATAATACAGTTTTTCAACTGCTCTAGTCACTTCAGGTTCTCAATAGCCACACGTGGCTGCCATGTTGGATAGTACAAATCTAATATGGATCATCATTCACAGTCAGTTCTGCTGGACTGTGTTGCTATGGACTCACACAGACATTTTATTCATAGCAACCCTGGGTATAGGTCTCCTTGCTGCATTGTCTTCAGGGCAATAGATAATCCTGATTTTCACCAAAGAGCAGGAAACTTTGCTGAATGAGAGAACGTGCAGATCATCAAAATGTAACTGTACCTCCCAAATTCTGAAAGACAAAGATCATGGAATAACCTAAAAGCATACCAGTAAGAGGTAGATAAAGCAACGGCAATATGTCTTATTTATTGCCTGCCTCCAAGTTCTAACTTAAACTACCATCCCCATCCAATGGACCACGCAACCTCAAGATGTGAGCATTTCTGCTAGCTGGTTGTTTTGGGGTCTCCTTAACCTCTTTTACTACATTTACCTTGGTAACTTTGACTTTTATAACCTTATAGTTAAGCATGCTTGATTTCTTTTCAACAGCTATTCAGTAACTGTTTCCTCAGCCCCAAGTTGGCAATATTACTCCCAAAGTCAATATCTTTGCCCCCTCCCTCCCTTCCTTCCTTCTATAGACTTTATTTTTCAGTTTTAAGTTCACAGCAAAATCAAGGCAGAAATACATCCACCATCAATACCCCCCACCAGAATGGTACCTCTGCCACCCCTGAAGAACCCATGCTGACACATCAGTGTCAACCCAATGATTATATTAGTGTGGCACTTTCTAGGGATTTGGACAATATGTGGCGACATGTATCCACCATTACTGTACACCAAATAGTGTCCCCGCCCTAAAAATCCTGTATTCCACCCATTCATCCCTCCCTCCGCCCAAACCCCCAGCAACCAAACCCCTTTTTCTTTAAAACTCCATTCCCTTCCCACACATTCCTAAACCCAGCTGCTGCTGCTGTGGTTTCCATCTTCCAACTGCAGAGACTGAAGTCCAAATCCACCCAGGCTCCTCTGCCATCGCAGAGCAGCTCAGTGGCAGATGCGCGGCTCTGGGCCCTGAATGCTGGCTTTGCTCTGGCTCGTGGGCAGACTCCAGAGTCCTCCCCCACCATGACCTCATCCTCCCCACTGCGCGGCCTCCCAGCCAGACCCTGGTTGCAGGAGCTTCACCACTGCGGATTCTGTTCTGGGATTCGGATGTTTATTCTTTTCTCAGGATCCCCCAGGTTGCTCAGACAGAGTGGCTGCCAGTCAGCCCCAAGAGTCTTGGAATTTGGCCTCAAACCAAGTTTGCCTGGGGCCAGTGCTCTGCCTCTCCCCAGCCCTGGCTGGCAGTCAGAGAAGAAAGACTGAGCTAAGCTCCTTGGCTCAGGGGAGAGAGCTTCAGACTAGGGTTTTAACTTCTAGCTTTCTTAAAAATTCTGGAGTTGATTTTACATTCCTCAGGTGGCAAAAGATACATGATATTTCCCTTGAAGCAAACGCATGGTTTTCTCTGAGCTCCGTCATCCAGGGTGAGCCTAGCTACTAGGGTCCTTTCCCACAGCCCTGCTATAGCAGAGCCTACCCTTCCTCCACAGGAACAGAACTTTTAGCTGGGCACCATGGCCACCCAGAATAACACAACATTTTATCATTTCCCTCAGAGTTAGGTGTGACTTAAATTCTGGCAATCAGAGTTATGTAGGACCAGGGTATGCACCTTCCAGGGAAAAAAGGAACATGAACTTCTCCCCTTTCTTGCTTCCTTCTGGCTAGCATGGGACATGATAGCTGGATCTAGAGCAGCCCTCTTGGGCCATGAAGTGACCTTGATAAAGGAGCTGTGCATCATAGATAATAAGATTGATAGAGCCTGGATACCCTTGATACTAGGTAATATCATACCAGCCCTGGATCTCCTTTCTAGATTTTTGCATAAGAGAGAAATAAACTTCTATTGTATTTACACTACTTTGGGGAGAGGGGCCTGTTATTTCTGTCATTAGTTAGCCTAATGCTAACTAATTTACTCACTTCAAGTATTAATAATAATAATAAGACAAGGAAAAGCCCAGCTACAACCGGTGGCTCAGCACATTAAATACAGAATCTCATTTAATCCTCACAATAACCCTGTAAGGTAGGTGTTATCATCTCCATTTACGAATGAGGACACCCAGGTTTAGAAAGCATAAATAATCTGCTGAAGGTGATTGTGAAAGCTGAGGATAGGGTCCAAATCACTACTCTACAAACAAGAAAAAAAAGGGAGAGAAGCTGCAGGTCAGGCAAGGGGAGAAGATTACCCCACAACCCTCTCTCCCCACCTGTATGATGGTGCGCCCTGGGGAGCCACAGAGGGCATTTTAAAATTTCAAGGGAAACACAGCCATGTTTGACATCTGTCAGACACAGCACAAACCTATAGCTGGAGGTAGCTCATGGTTTCAACATCATTTTATTGTGCTACTTTTCTTTAGATGTACTCTCTTTTAGTAAAGATGCTCAGAAGTAAATCTGGAGCCACTGACAACCATCCCTGACAGGGGTAAGAAGAGCAAAAAGAGAGGTGAGACATTTTGAATACCATCATTTGAGCACCTGTAGACAGCCATACCTGAAGCCTTGCCTTTTTAGTTCCATGTTCCATTTTTGCAATAAAACCACTTCCAATTGAGTTTTTTCGGCTTGCAACAGAAAGGATTCTGATTGTTAGACATTGAGTGGGCTTTGACAATTGGCCAGTGGGAGACGCTGAAACAAAAATTTCTTGCATTTGAAGTGATTCCTTAGAAACTGAAAGAATCCAATCTTATGAGTTTCCATTTGCAGGTGAGAACTTCTAAGAATCGGGAGGATGAATTGGGAGATGAAGCAGTGATGCTGTCTACAATAGTCCTGAGTCATTCCAATCTACTAGGACCTGGTGGTTTCTCTGACAGAGACAGAAGTTATCTTCCTGCCTTGCCAATATAACATCACCCAAGATGTCCTTCCCACCAGTGATCTCTCCTTGGTACATTTTAATCCATCTGTTCCATAAGCCAGTTTAAGGCTAGAACTGAAAGCTGTTGCTGCTACCTCAATCTCATACTATACATGTAATTTTGGAGTATTTCCTTTTAAAACCTTGGCTTCCTTATCTCTAAAATGGGAATACTAATTCTTCCAGGGTTGTTTGGGGAGTTATTCTGCAAAATGTATGCAAATGTACCTGCCATTAATACCCAGTGCATAGAAGACACTGTGCAATTATGAGTTCCCTCCCTGCTTCATAGATGTATGTAGGGTGATGTTTGGTCCCTACGGAGATCAAACCCAAATTGTATTTAATTTACTTAGTGCATCTACTCATCAAAGCAAATGAAGACTGCATCTTATTAATTTTTGTGCTTGTATTGCTGAGGATTGAACTCAGGACCTTCTTTTTTCTTAAAAAAAATATTTATTTTTTTAGAAGTAGTTGGACACAATACCTTTATTTTATTTATTTATTTACTTCTATGTGGTGCTGAGGATCAAACCCAGGGCCTCGCACGTGCTAGACTGAGCGCTCTACCACTAAGCCACAACCCCAGCCCCAAAGGACCTTCTTTATGCTAGGCAAGCGCTCTACCACTGAGCCACAGCCCCAGTCCCTTTTTTATTTTTTATTTAGAGACAGGGTCTCACTGAGTTGCTTAGGGCCTAGCTAAATTGCTGAGGTTGGCTTTGAACCCTCCATCCTTCTGACTCAGCCTCCTGAGCTGCTGGGATTACAGGCAGGTGCCACTGTGTCCTGCTCCTAGATCACATTTTGATTTAGGTGATATCATCAAGTCCTAAATGATCTCTCAGTTGCAACAACTAGCATCTATCCAACACCTCCCATATGCCATGCATTATGCTTAATGACATGGTGAGGGGGTGGTGAATGTGACACAGCCTTGACCTCAGGAAGTCCCCAGTCCAACCCTGACTAGGAGGTATGAGCGGAGAAGGATTTTTACAGGACAAAATGTGCCTGCCTTACAAAGACTTTGACTTTGGGAATTAGAAATCACATCGAGGGTCATTTATTACAAGGATGTCTCCTCTCGCCTCTGACATTCGCAACCTTGATACAACATACTGTGATTGTTCAGCCTGGGCTTGAACACTTCTCCTGATGGGAGACTCACCTCCCCCTCAGGCTGCCTAGTGTGTCTTTGCACAGCTCCAACCATTAAAAAGTACAGATAGGAAGTTTTCTCTGACCTGAAAGTGTCAGCTATTCTATCAGCTCTCTGCCTGAATCTGACAGAGAACAAAATGGGAATTAGATACGTGTGGTGGTTTCAGCATGAGACAGTTACTCGGTTTAAGGCCAAATACAAAACAGAGAAGAAGGGAGAATGCGTTTGCCAAAGGGAGCCCTCCCCGTGGGCTTTGGCTTGGCCCCAAACTATTTGACAAAGAGCCACAAAGATGGCATGGTCAGAGCACATCAACCGAATGTATGCGTGGCTCCAAGGGTGGAAAAATATTTGGCCTCCATGAAACCCTTTTTTATTATCATTAGCAGATCCTTTCAAATTAGAGTCTGCTTTTCTTTTCACTTTTTTATTTTTTTAAATTCTCGCACTTTCCTAGACATTGAAAACTTTTATCTTCAACATTATCCCTTCTCTTCAAATTAGTTTCCTCTGCCTAAACTTATACTGTCTAAAATTTAAGACTCAGTTTCTCACAATTGCCACATTTCAAGGAGGCACATGTAGCTAATGGCCATCATGTTGGACAACACAAATATAGAACTAATCTGTCATCAAAGCAAATTTTCCCCCTCTCCCCCCAGTACTGGGGATCGGAGCAAGGGGTGCTCTACCACTAAGCCACATCTCTAGTCCTTTTACTTTTATTCTGAGACAAGTTCTCACTAAGTTATGGAGGATGACCTTGCACTTAGGATCCTCCTGCCTCAAGCTCCTATGTCACTAGGACTATAGGCTCAAAGCAAGTTCTATTAGACCTTAGTAGAGTGAGTTTGGCCTCGTATCTGGAGGGGGGAAATGCATTTTTTAAATCAGACAGTCCTAGAGTCTAATCCCAGCTCCCAACCTTAACAACTGTGTGACTTTGGACAGGCCACTGGACTTCCCTGAGTTCCATTCCAGTCCTCCTTCCTTCCATCAGATATGGCTTGAGATGCAGGCACTGTTTGCGCCTCACATCATACAGCTGGGAACCCGCTATTTTTGGATATAAGTCACGGATGCACATTTCCACCTTTCCCGTTAGCCAATAGACTCATGGGAGCCCCGGTGTCTCTGCTTCCTCTATAGTGCATAACACAGTGCAAAATTTGTGTCAGGACCTTGATCGATATTGGATTAAATTAAATCATCTTTTCTATGGTGTAGGCAGGTTTAAATAGGAGGCAATTAGTGGTTTCTCTTGAAGCCTCTAAGAAAAGCCTAAGCCCTAAACAACTGCAAAGTTGATTAATGCACATTGGTGATCAACATGATAATAGTATAGTAGCAAATATTTCCTGAATATATACCCTGTATTTAAGTATTTTATTTATGTTTAATCTTCACTGCAATAAGGTAGATAGTTTGCAGGTGATGAAACAGATTCAGAGAGGTTGGATGATTTCCTTTAGGGCACACAGCCAGATTCAGAGCTGGTGCTGAATCTGGGTTGACTCCAGAAACCACAGACTAGGCACTCAATTGCTTTCTGTGGGGCACTAATGAGGTCAGCTCTTTCCTGAGTTAAGTCCCTAAAACTGCAAGTGCAGAGCAATGATTTACCAACAAGAGCACCAGAAAGCTGGTGCCAAACTTGGGTTTGTACAATCAAACCAACCTCAAGTATCAGGCTTAGATGATGGAGGGGGAGGATATTCACATGGGGTGGCAATGGGGTCTGGGGTTGAAAAACACAGCTTTCCAAAATAATTTTTGAAGGTCATAAAGAATACTCGGGATTTCTTCCTTCAAAATGTGCAAGTGTATTCACTTTGGCCTAGCAATTTCTCTTAGAGAACTTATTCTAATAGAACAGTTGGAAATGTGCATGCAGCACAACTTAATACAAAGAAATTCATCATAGCATTATTTGGGAAGAGAGGGAAGAAGCAACCCAAATGTCCACCAGTTGGGGATTGATTATATAAGCATACTATGTTTCAACCATAATTGCAAAACTTCATATTCAAAGTATTATGTTGGAGAAACACATAAAACACCATTGAAATATTTTTGAGCCATGTTAAAGAAAGAATAAAAGCAAGTTACACTGAGTGCTGTGGCACTTGCCTGTAATCCCAGTGGCTCAGGAAGCTGAGACAGGAAGAGGGCAAGTTCAAAGCCAGCCTCAGCAATGGTGAGGCACTAAGCAACTCAGTGAGACCCTCTCTAAATAAAATACAAAATAGGGCTGGGGATGTGACTCAGTGGTAGAGTTCCCCTGTGTTCAATCCCCAGTATCTCCCCTCTCCCCCCCAAAAAAAAACAACAAGTTGCAATGCAGTTTGCATCTAATGCCCCTATTTTTGCTAATTAGTGGTGTGGAGCCCCTAAATGTTTACTCTAGGTGGAGGGGTTCAGAAGATGTTTCTCTTTCTTGACTTACTTGTATTTCTAGTTCTTCCAATTTGATTTATTCTAGAATTGAGCATTCACACCAGGCACAGTGGCCTGTATCTGTAAATCCTAGCAACTTGGTAGGTTAAGGCAGGAGGATGGCAAGTTCGAGGCCAGCCTCAGCAATTTAATGAGACCCTGTCTCAAACTACAATTTAAAAGAGCTGGGGCTGTAACTCTACTGTAGAACAATTGCCTAGCGTATGTGATGCCCTGGGTTCAAATCCCTAGTACTGCCCCCCCTCCCAATTTTTTTTGGACATTTGCTATTTTGAAATCTTTCCAAGGAGCCATTTCCACCCGTGGCCTCCCCCTTCCCAGGACATCTCCTGGAGAGAGGCCGCCTCCCCGGAGGAGTCAGGCTCTGGGGCTCGCTCACACTGGTGTACACAACATTTTCCCATTCCCGGGCTAACAATTGGCCTGTGGTTTTTATGAGCAAGGCTATTTATTTTCCAATCAGAGGCATTGAGTCGGGACTTCTGGGGGTAAACTGGTAGCTCTGGGCAGCTTTGAAGCGTCACAAGTGGGAGGTTTTGTCTCCTGAAGATTTAGGAGGGCAGGCTCTCTGGACTGTTTTATTGGCTTCTTTTACATATGTATAGCCCAGAGCAGGGGTGGGGGCAATGCTAGATGGGGACAGACCTCCCGAAAGGCAAAGAACATCCGAAACCAAGGGGACCGTCCTAAACTCCTCCAACACTGGCCCCTGGCCCTCGACCTAAACCTTCTGAATTTTCTTCTGATGGAAGTGGAACTTAGAGATGGGAAAGGTGGACTTCGGAGTCAGACAGGGGCTGGGGAGCCACCAAATAAATTCCTCATCTAAAAAGGCACCCAAAATAGTTACTCTCTCATGTTACAGACTGTTGTAGAGAAGGAACAGGAGGAAGCCCATGAGGTGCTAAGCGCATGGTAAGCTCTCATTCAGTGGTAACTTGCTAGCCTCCCTCCCTTTCCTTTCTTCCTCCCTCCGTCCTTCCCTCCTTCACCCTTCCTTGCTGTCCTCCTTCCTCCTATAGGCTAAGTCTGATCTAACAAATCCTGCAGGAGAAGAGAGATCCATCGCCATCTACTGCCTAACCCCCTCCCCTGCCCCAGAAATTTT
>NW_026000174.1:42724598-42751888 GCF_001458135.2 Marmota marmota marmota | reverse complement strand
CCCCCCAGCTCCAAACACCACCACCCCCAGCTCAGAATGCAGTTCTCAGTGTGGCCTTCCCATTTCCCGTTGACTCAGGCCCTGGTGCAGGGACAAATTGGGCGAGCAGAGTGTAAATGTTACCACTTTGGCTCCTCCTCAAGAGGGGCTGAGCACAGATGTTTGCAGGGGCAAGCACGGCCCTCGAAGAATGGGGGCATTGTGTGCGGGCTCACACAAAGGCCCAGTGGCCCCACTCGGCTGCCAGCCTCCCGAGCATCCCCTCTTTACGCATTGATTTATTAGGCCAGGGATGAATGAAAACGTAATTAATATTACTGAAGCATTAGAGTCTATTTAATTTAAATGCCACTGAATATTTCACTTTCAGCTGGGAGTGACAATGTGCTCAGGCCCGGCTGGTGAAAGCCAGGGCCATCTGTTACCCCGGCGAAGGAGAGAGACAGGGGAGGCCGAGAGTGCGGGGGCTTTGTGGACATTCCAAAGGTCCATGATCATCATTCAACTCAAGGGCAGCCAAACTGCATTCCTCCGCACGAGTCCGTAAGCCCCTCGCCCCTTGGCCCGGAGGGGGCTTAGACAACGTGCAGGGGGAGGATGCAGAAGTCCAAGAGTCCAGTGCAGTACCAAGAAAGCCAACCAGGAAGCCAGGAGGCTTCGGAAAAGACGCTCATGCGGGCTGACCAGGGAACTGCTGCACAGAGGATGAAGAGCTGACTAGCTAGAACCACGTTGTTCAATGAGGTAGCCACTAGCTCTTCCAATGAAAATGAAGATGAAATGAAAAGTTCATAGCCTCAATCCCACTTGCTACATTCCATATATTCAATAGCCACACGTGGCTAGTAGCTACTGCATGGTACAGGGTGGTAGATCATTTCCATCATTGCAGAAAGTTCTGGACAGCCCTGTTCTAGAAGGCAGCTGGACCTGTGTAGTGAGAGGGAGAGTGGCCCAGAAATTTGCCTGAAGAATCCCGATTGGCCTTGGGGGATGGGAGGCTCTCTGATCCTCCAAGAAGCATCTGGGGGTCCAGAGCAGGAGCTGTAGTACTAGATCATAGGCATTCAAGTCCAGTTCTGCTTGACCTTGAACAAGTTTTTTAAGCTCTGTGCCACTCGGTTTCTCCATCTGTAAAATGGAGATAATAACGGGCCCTGACTGTGTTACTGGGGGAAATAATTATAAAGTGGTTCTAACAGGGCCTGGCACATAAGAAAAGTACTCTAAATAGGCCATTTTTCAAGAACTAAAGGGGAGAGGGGTCTTGAATTAAGGGGGAAATGTCACCCTGGTGTGTCTGAGCTGAGTGGTCATATGGGTTTTAAATTCAAGAGAATAAGTCTTGGGGCAGTCAGCTGGGGGCCCAGATCCCAGGTTTCAGGGTTTCCGGGGCTGGGGAGAGGGGTGGGGATCCCAGGGCACTCCTTACAGCCATGCAGCCGCAGCAGGAGCAGCAGGAGGGGGGAGGTTCTGTCCTTAGTGGGACGATAATTAGCCCGGTGGGTTCTCTCATAATTGGGATCATTTGTTCTCCTGGCTTTTTCTCTGACAAACTGATTCCATGCCAGGGGAAAGCTGTGTGACTCACACCTTGCCATGCCAATTAGCTGATAAACATCAAACGTAAACAAAGATGGCCTAATTAAAACTAGTCACTGAACCTCTGTGAGCATCTTGTCAAAATTGCACCAACATTCCGCACCCAGGCTTGTGCTGGGTCTTGGGAGCTAAATGAGGGACTCCGTGGAGAATCCACAGATGTCCCCTCAGGAGGGGCCCCAAGGTGATGGAGGAAGCAGGCAGAAGGCAGAGGAAGGGATTAGCTCAGCCACTTGGACTGGCCCCTCCGGCTACTCCAGCTGCAAACCTCCGCATGCACGCAAAGGGTCTCCTGCGTATAAGAGGCAGGCCCAGGCTGCCCCTGTGCGCCCAGAAACCATCTCGGGGCTTATTTTTGTTTCCATGTGTGGTTTTCACATAGGCTACCTTTTCTATGCTTTTGAATGTATCTAATCCTGAAATTCTCAAATCTGCCAATGAGCCTCTCTGAGATTCCCTGTTCCTCATGAAATTGGGGGATGATGACCACCACTCAGCATCATGATAGGAATCAAATGAGACTTGGTACATGAAATCAAATGAGACTTGGTACATGAAAGCACTTTGCAAAGATAAAAGCATGAGTCCATGTTGAATCATTCTGTCTGGCCTACTCTAAATAGGCCATTTTTCAAGAACTAAAGGGGAGAGGGGTCTTGAATTAAGGGGGGATGTCA
Source organism: Marmota marmota marmota (assembly GCF_001458135.2). Taxonomy (NCBI): domain Eukaryota; kingdom Metazoa; phylum Chordata; class Mammalia; order Rodentia; family Sciuridae; genus Marmota; species Marmota marmota. Next base: position 42,749,609 of record NW_026000174.1, on the reverse strand, counting down.
CCCTGGTGTGTCTGAGCTGAGTGGTCATATGGGTTTTAAATTCAAGAGAAGAAGTCTTGGGGCAGACAGCGTGTAGGGGATAGGGGTGTCGTTCAGTGGTAGAGAGCCTGCTTAGCCTGCATGAGGCCCTGAATTCAATCCCTAGCACCATAAAAAAGGGAGGGGGGAGTGACACTTTTGGACTTGAATGCACTTCAGTCCAAACCTCACCTCTGTCACTTACAATGTGGGTGATACTTAACTACTCTGAGCCTCAGTTTCCTCATCTGGAAGGATTAAAGGCAGCAAAAAACTTAGCTTAGGACATGGTACACAGTACGTGCCTACCCTACCCCAACAGAGAAGCGCAGGGCTCATTAAACAGAAAAGGGAGGACAGAGAGAAAGACAGATGTTTTCTCATGCCCTGATCCTATTCCTCTTTTGACTCCTTGTAACTTGTCTACACTGGAGTCCTGTCTCACTGAACTGTTGGCAGTCTCTCAGACACACACTAGGCAATGTCAAACTGCCATTGTTTTTCATATGCTGTTCCCTTTACTGTCCCCTCGACCTTCACCTGGTGGAAACTTTCCCAACTCTGAAGCCTTTGCTCAAGAATTTATGAAGGACTGGGGCCGTGGCACAGTAGTGGAGCACTTGCCTTGCATGCGTGAGGCCCTGGGTTCGATCCTCAGCACCACATAAAAATAAACAAATAAAGATAAAGATATTGTGTCCACATACAACTAAAATATTTTTGAGAAAAGAGTCTATGGAGACTTTTACAACCATCCTCTCCTTTGCTTCCCATAACCTGGAGACATAACCACTTGGGCTCTTCTTCTGCTGCACACCCTATAAATGTTCAGCCACCATGTGGTAATGCATAAGTGCATGAGTGATAAAAGTGATAAACGGTTGAGGTATGTGACAGGTACTTATACCAGACCCTGCCCTCCAGGGTTCTCAACTGGGTGGAGGAGCCAGGCTTGCAAATTCTTCCATGCCTTAGCAAGTTAGTGGGTGCTTAGTTGAAAACATGACTTTCTCCAACCCTGCTTCCAGACTACAATCCCTGGAGGCTAGGGACCGTGTCCTAGGGATGATTGTATCCCCACTGCCTACCACAATCCCTAGACAGAACAGGAATTCCATGCTTCTTTAAAGGAATGAATGGATAGTTGAATAATTGAATAAATACAAAAGTAAGTTCAAAAGCATATCCTTCTCCCCACCCCCAACACCCAGTACTGGGGATTGAACCTAGGGCTTGGCACATGCTAGGCAAGCACTTTACCTCTGAACTACATCCCCAGCCCCCTCATTTTCCATCAGTGGTTTTGTCTGCCATCTGTCCATCTGAGCCACAGTAGTCTTTCCAAACTGATTTTCTTTGAACACGCCCAAGACAGGACCCTGCTCATTGTCCCATGCACCTGCTAAGGACCTTTCCTTTTATTCTGGTATAAATCTTCTTGTTTTGCTGCCTGAGTACATGTATTACAGAAAATTGAGAAGGACAGATAAATGGAAAAGAAAAAAAGAAGTCACCTATAGACAGCCCCTTTTGGTCTGTGTCCCTCCAGATCTCTCCCTTGTCGCTTATCTGCAAACACAATAACGATGACATGCACCAACTCTGGAGTCACACTGCCTGTGTTTAGCTCCCAGCTCTGCCACTTCATGGCAGTGGGAACTGAACTGTTTCTACTACTTCCTCAAATTCCTTCAGCTTGAAACATTCAGTATATCAAGGTGCCCTATTTTGGGGTCTTGAACCCCATCATTCACGTGATTCTTAAACTGTGCTTTGGGTTCTTCATCTATTGAGTGGCGATGATGTGCCTACCCACTGTTGTTTAGTTCAAGGATTAACAAGCTCATGCATGGGAAGGGCTTGGTGCGTGGTGAGAGCTTAGCACCTGTTAGCTGTTCTCACTCAGACTCTTTAGTTGTGGTGCCCATCCAGCCACCCAAAGCCACTCACTACCAAGAAAGATGTGGGTGTCTCATCAGTGACTCTTGAAATGAGTCACCGCAGATTGTGGCCCTGGATGGGCAGATGATCCCCAGCGCTGGTTTCTGTGTGAGCCCTGAGTGGACCTGCGGCTGAACCGAGGCAGTTTCACTGAACCCTCCTACTGTCAATAAAAGGATTAAAGCTGCTCTATAGCCCCAGTGAACTCCCGGATAAATAGAGGGGCAGGTCGCTATCAGTGTCCTTCAGCTGTGTCACCTGAATGCGGAAGTGACTTCTCCCAGACAGGATGCAGCCCTTGCCACAGCCCTCCCGCCTACCAGGCAAAGAGCCTTCTTCCGCCTTCAGGCTTTAGAAAGGGGCTTTGTCAAAGCCTGGTCCTCTGGACCAGGACATCACCGGGCGCTCCCAACACCCAGCACCCGAGGCTGATTTTGGCAGTGGCCCTGTTTCCAGAAGAATCATTGTGACAGGATTTGGCATAGTGGGAGGATTGGGCTGTGGAGCCAGCCAGGTTGAGGTTGAGTCCTCGCTCTGTCATTTACCAGCTGGGTTACTCAAAGCCTCTGCTTCCCCACCACAGAAAGGGACACGTGACTCTCCCGCTGCAAGCCTGCGAGGTTTTGGATGGTGCCAGACACGCAGTGGGTGTCCATGATGTGGAGCTCTGGGAGCAAGCTCTGGTCCTGGTCACCTGCTTGGCTCTGAGCAGTGGACAGTTCTCCAGGGTAGGAAAGCAAGAAGACTCCAGGTGGTGCTGGAGGGGGCCTGGCTGGAAGGCAGTCACTCTCCTGTCCCCAGGAGTAGGGGCACTTCCAGAAAATGAGTAAGCTGAATAAGCAGGAGAAGGGCGCCGGCTGTCTGTGTTATTTCACGTGGAGAATAAGCCTTCGGACAAGGCGCAGAAGAGAGCTGCCTTCCCGGTGGCATGCAGAAAACCACAGGAATGTGCTCAGCCCCAATGCGCCCCACTCCCACCACGAGCCTCATTGTTTGACTGTGGGCTCAGGTCCCTATTCAAATGCAAACACCAGGAGGCGCCTTTGCATTGTGGCCAAGCTCCCAGTTGATGAGATTGACAAGCAGCAACTGCCTGGAGAGCCAGAGTGGGTAGGCAGGGGGTGGGGGTGGGGTGGAGAAGGGGAGTGGAGGGCCCTTGCCCAAGCCAGGAGGAAACCAGGAGTGAAGGAGTTGGGCAGCAAGTGCTCCATTTTGGCCAGAGTTAACTATGCCCACAGGCAAGGGGGTCCCTGCTCTAGGACCTCTTCTCCCAACAGGGCCACATGTGGAGGACTGGCTCTGCGGTGAGAGCCAGGGCAGTACAACCTCTGGGAATGGCAGCTCAGCATGAAACGGACAGCTGCTGAGTCATCTTGATCAGGCTCCTCAACGTCTCTGAATCTCAGTTTCACCATCTGTAAAATGAGGTCAGGAATACCTACTCCACAGGGTTGTGAGGATGGTGTATCATCAACACTCAAAGAATGTTAGCTCTGAATATTTTTTTCTAGCAAAAGTGTGTTCAGCTCATCCCTCCAAGGAAATGGCTTCAAGTCTGTTAAAACCCAACAAGGCCCACAGCCCCATTATAGTGATGCACACCTGTAATCCCAAGGGCTTGGAGGCTGAGGCAGGAGGATCAAAATTTCGAGGCCAGCCTCAGCAACTTAGTGAGACACTCAGCAACTTAGTGAGACCCTGTCTCAAGATAAAAAAATAAATAAATAAATAAAAGGATTGGGGATGTGACTCAGTGGTAGAGTGTACCTAGGCTCATTGGGGGGTGGGGTGGGGGAGGACAGACAAGTCTAATATAAAATGGTACTCTTGTTTATTTCCCCAAATAGAATAGGAAAATTATAGAAAAACTGGTTAAATCCAAAAGTCTAGTTTAGTTATTATTATTACTTATTATTATTACCTATGCTAAGTTGTTGCTTTTAGTAAGTAGAGTGGCTATGAAAAATAGCAACATTAGAGAAATCTAATTAGTGGGTATACAAGAGCTCTAGTGTAGTATACAACAAGCATTGACTGAAATTTGAATTAGTCAAAGTACAGATATTCCATCTATGTTGTTTATTATGGAAAAAATAGAAACTAGCCTAAATGTCAAACAGGAATTTTGCAGGGTTACTGATGGTATGCACATACAAGAAAGAGGCAGTCTTTAAAAGCAGTTCTGTATAATTTGACTTGTGGACATGTATGGGTTAGAATACTTTTGACTATAAGTGACAGAAAATGAAGTTCAATCCATTTAAGTTTAAAAGAAAGTAATTTATTACCTAAAAATCCCCCCGAACCCCACACTGCCTAAAGCTGCTAGGGTGCTAGCTTCACATGCAGGAGAGACTATGCACGGTAGGAGAGACTGTTCCAGACCATCTCCTATCATCAAGGAAATTTCTTCCCCCAACCCACCATCAATCTTGCCATCACTTCAGCCAGAATTATATTCCATCCTGTCATAACCCTGTCACTGGCCACAGGAAGGGACTGCTATTTTAGCTAAGGCAGATTCTATTTTACCCTAGAGATTGGAGGTAGAATTTCCTTCTGGAAACCAGTAACCACTCAAGGGAAGGTGCAGGCCTGGCTTAAAACTGGGAAGGAAGAAGGGAACAAGAGCTGATAGGTAAGAAACCAACAGTTTGTTGCAACATGGAAAAATGGCTGTGCCATTATCAAAGAACACATTTCAAAAGCGCTCAATACTGTGATCTCATTTATGTAAAACTATTCACACATTTATATGTGTATATGCAAGGAAAAACATCTGAAAGGATATTCTTCAAAAGTTAATAGTGGCCGGGCCCAGAGGCACATGCCTGTAATCCCAGCAACTCAGGAGGCTGAGGCAGGAGGAACATGAGTTCAAAGCCAGCCTCAGCAAAAGCAAGGCACTAAGCAACTCAGTGAGACACTATCTCTAAATAAAACACAAAATAGGGCTACGGATGTGGTTCAGTTGTTGAGTGTCCCTGAGATCAATCCCCAGTACAAAAAAAAAAAAAAGTTAATAGTGGTTGTCTGTAAACAATGAGATTTCAGGCATATTTTATTGTTTGTTCAGTGCTTAATTATTTGTGTCTAGTTGTTAAATCACTTGCTATGTATGTGTTGCTCTTAAACAGACTATAATCATTTTCTTTGGAGCATTTCTGTTGTAAGTGGGCAAGCTATTTGTGTGGAAAAAATTAGGAACTGCTATTTCAGACTTTGGAGACTTTTCTGAGAAGTTAAAAATTATTAGGGTGCTTTGTTTTATAACTTTTCATTCATTTCAATTCCAGGCTTAAAACATGTGCACAAATTCTTGGACACTCCTTCTATTGAAATGTAGAGTCTATGTGTCACTTCTACTTAAACTTGGATGACTGTTTTGAACAATAGAGTATGTCAGAAATGACACTGTGTCTGAGGGTAGGTCACAAAAGGTCATTAGCTTCCATCTTTTTCCCTGAAATGGGTGCTTTTTGGAGCCTTAGTCTACAAGTAAGAAGTCTGGCTATCTGAGACCATGTTGTGAGGAAGTCCAAGCCACATGTTGAGGCTGTGTGTAAGTCACTCCACTCAACAGTCTCAGCTGATCCCAGCCTGGGTGCCAGACATGTGAATGAAGAAAATCTCAGATGATATTATGGTTTGGATATGAAGTGGCACCCAAAAGCTCCTGTGTTAATGCAGAATAGTCAGAGGTGAGATGATTGGATTGTAAGAGCTATAACCTAATCAGTTCATCCAAATTAGAAGGGACTAACTGGGTGGTAATTGTAGCTAGCTGGGGCATGGCTAGAGGTGGGTCACTGGAGCACGCAGAGGACAGTTCATCATCGCCAGGACTCCTTCCCCTCTATCTCTCTGTTTCCTGGCTGCCATGAGCAGAGCAGAATTCCTCTGCCAAACCTTTCCACCATCATGTTCTGCTTCACCTCAGGCCCAGAGGAATGGAATCAACTGACCATAGACTAAACCTCTGAAGCTGTAAGCCAAATTAAACTTTTCCTGGGCAGGAACGATAGTAGAATGAATCAGACATTATTACTCTGCGTGCATGTTTGAATACATGACCTGTGTGACTCTACGTCATGTACAAGAAGATGAATGAGAAGTTATACTCCATTTATGTACGATATGTCAAAATACATTCTACTGTCATGTATAACTAATTAGAACAAATGAAAAATATATTTTAAAAAATTAAAAATTAAAAAAAAATCTTTCCCTCCTCCAAGTTGGTCTTATCAGATATTTTGTCTCATCAATGAAAAAAAATCTAACCAACACAGATGATTTCCATTCCTAGTCATCCCAATTACCTCCAGTCATTCAAGTCTTTCCAGATGAGAAGAACACAGAGAAAAGTCTTCCACACTGTGCTTTGTCCATATTCTTGCCCCACAAATCCTATGAGCATCATAAAATGACTGTCATTTTATACAATTCAATTTGGGGTCATTCAGAATGCTGCAGCTCTGTCTGAAATGGTTTGTCTGCATGTTAGTTTTTAATGCTACAGACCTGTTCTCACAGGGACAGGATGCAACCCAAGGGTTTGTCCTTGAACATGTCAGAAAAGCTGAAGGCCAGAAGATGCAGCAGGTAGGAAGGCATTGGGAGCCACAAACATTTCCCACACTCAGGCTGAGGGACAGGAGGGACAGAGACATGAGTCACCTAGGCATGACGCAGATGGGATTAAGTCAAGAAGGGTTAGATTTGTAGCTAGTGTTTCAGGCAACAAGAAGGAAGAAGAACTTCTTGTCAAATGGCCCAGAGCAGCTCAGAGGCTGAAAGAACCAGACTCGTTGAAGTGGGTCTCAGAGTACTTTCTACCCATTAGCTTGAAACATTGGATAAGCCACTCAGCTGCTCTCTGGAACAAAACGCACTCCTAGTGTTGTGAGAATTCATGAGCTCAAGGGTGAAACCCAGGGGCTGTGGGCAACACCTGTCCCCTCCCTGAAGAACAGATATGTCCCAAGGACAAACACTTTATTTATATATTTTTTTCAGGATTGGACTTAAAAGTGAAGACTGCAGTCACATCTAAAATTTTGCTAGTGACCGTTGGCTGGGAAGGTGGTGAGGAGGAAGGAGGGGAGTGTGGAAAGGGAAGGAAGTGTTGGGACAACACCAGCAGGCAGGAACACAGTGGACCAGGGTGGAGACTGTGCTACACTGGCTGGAAAGTCCTGCTGTGGAGGCCAAAAGATCTGGGTTTCACCTTGACTTGCGCCCTCACTGGCCTGGCTGCCTTGGAAAGTGTCCCCAGACTTTGGTTCTCTGTGAAGAGAGAAGACGAATGAGCCCACCTGGGGAAACTGTGTGCACCTTAGGGAGCCCTGGTCCTGCACCGCCACACAGAGGCCAGTTCACATTTCAAGCATCTTCTTAGCATGCCATTCCAGTGCGCACCTCCTGTGTCCTGCCAACTCATAGGGCTTTGTTCTCAGGCAAGAAAGGCCCTGTGAACTCCACTGACCACATTCCTTCCCGTGGATGTCTCTGGGCATCAGCCCTCACACTAGACTCAAATTAGGCTGAAGAGTTCTTTCTCCAAAAAGCAAGAGGACACTGCCCATCTTCCCTCCTTGTCTCCCCTCCCCAGGCCCGGCCACAGCTGTTGGACTGATGGCCTCAGTTTCCCCACATGCCAGATGGGCTCCTGACCTTGACGTTCTTGCTGTAGGTCTCACCTGGTACGATCCCCTGATCCTAGTCCAGGTTTACCTTACAGGTCCTGTGTAACAGAGAAGCCAGCAAAATACCTCCTCACTGCTGTCTACCTCCAGGCTTTCACCCCAGTATCCACCCTTCATGGCACCCAGAGTGGTTTCTGGTGCTTTGTTTTTGGTTTTTTAATGTTTTATTCTGATTTGTTTTCTATGACAGCAGAATGCATTGCAATTTGTATCACACATATAGAGCACAACTTTCCATATCTCTGGTTGTACACAAAGTATATTCAGGCAATTAGTGTCTTCATATGTGTATGTAGGGTAATGATGTCCACCTCATTCCATTTGTTTTGTTTTAAACACTCAAATTATGTCATGTCACTCCTCTCCCAACACTCTTTAGTGGTAGAGAGTCTTCTTTATTATAATAACCCTAAAGTTGGGGCTCAGGAGGTAGCTCAGGGGTAGAGCGCTTGCCTAGCATGTAGGAGGCACTAGTTTCCATCCTCAGCATCACATAAAAATTAAACAAACAAATAAATAAAAGTATTGTGCCCATCTACAACTTCAAATAAATAAATACATAAAATTTTGAAGAAAAAATAATAAGCTTAAATTCTTTCTCCTGACCTCAAAGCCCAGTCCCCTCTGTACCATTGTCCCCTCCCTCGCCAGTTCCCACCACACTGGTCTTCTACTCTCCATCCTTCAAACAAACCATCTCCCTCCACCTCAGGGTATGTGGGCTTGCGTCTGCTCTTGCCAGCCCCCTGCATGCTGCACCTTTTCTCCTTGCCACCTGGACTCAGACATCCACCCTTCAGAGACGGTGGACCACTGTCATGGACCACCATCAGCTGCCACCTGCCCTCACCCAGCTGCACTCACTTCCCCCACTGTGTCTTATCGGAGTTTCTCCATAGCTCTTATTGGTATCAGAAAACATGTAATTTATTGATTGATCATATATGGTTAACAAAACACATCAACAATTCTATATGATTGATATTATTGGTTGTCAAATCCAGTATTCCTAGGCAATACAGATATTCCTTAACTTACAATGGGGTTGAGTCCTAATAAAACCCATTATTAGTTGAAATTGAGTTGAACATGCATCCCATACACCTAACCCACCAAGCACCACAGCTCCGTGTCGTGGCACACTGCAGAGTATGGTTGTGTCCTCTTCACCATCATGTGACTGACTGGGATCTGTCTCATTACCACTGCCAGCATCACAGGAGTGTTGTACCCCATATCGCTAGCCCAGGAAGAGAACAAAATGCAAAGTTGAAGTAAGTTTCTACTGAATGTATATCGCTTTTGCACCACCAGAAAGTAGAGATATCAAAAGTCAAACCATCATTAAATCAGGGATTGTTGCAATTTTACTTATTCTTAATAATACTTACGATCTGCTGCCCTCCACCAGAATGGGAGCCCCTTAAAGAAAAGCACTCTTTCTGAGTCACCTGTGTATCCCCAACACCAAGACAGGTCCTGTTTGTTGACTGACATTGGAAGACTGCCTACCTGAAGAAGCTCCTCCTGAGGTCCCACTTTCTCCAACTTCTGCATCCTCAGAGCTCCTAAAGGCCTGATTTGGCACCAAGACCACACTGCCTATGGGAACACTTTCTGATGTGTTAAATGTCTCTCTGACCCATGCTCTGTCCCCATCCCCACAAAGTCCTTAGCACAGGATTCTTGCACAAACAGATATTCCTAAAAAATTAGCTGTTCATGTGGTGGGTTGTTAATTGGCTGGAGCTTTTTTTTTTATGTTGGAGAATGAACCCAAGTCCTCAGACATGCTAACCACCTGCTCTACCAATGAGTTACATCTCCATCCACGAGTTGGCACTTTTATCCCTTCCCTAGTCTCTATCTCATGCCTTTGGACTGGAAATTCATCCCTAATTGTTCCCCCCACCCCCGTGGTTACCATCATGATTATACCGGCTTGTTGCCTGGTTGTGATATGAACTTCATTCCTGGAGGCCTTTCTGTGAAAAGGACATCCATGAGGGTTCACTTACGAAGTGAGTACCCTGATTTCATGTCCAATGTCAACACAGGCAAATATGTAATTATCCAGCATTATTGCCTCTTATAATTACCCCGACTCCTCAGTCAACATGATGAACTAAAGAAATGAGCGTGAAAAGTGGAGTGTTTAAAATTTGCCCTCTTGTCCCTTAAAATGTTTATTTTTCTATCATGATACCAAATAGTTTATGTCTTGCTACCCAATTAGCGCATGTATGTGGAATTTACAGGCCATCTAGAGTAAAGCTTCGTAACTTTCCAAATGTCTGTGTCTCATTGAGTGTCCCATCAAATATTTCCAAGTATTCATTGTCAAGGCGCTATTTCTAGATTGCTAAACACCACAATCAACAGCATTTCTGTAGCAATTAAAAAGCATTCTAAGTTAATTCACTGCAGAATTCCCTAGGAGTCCAGAGTTGTAGAGGACTTCCCTCAGAGACCAAGGGTTCTCAAAGTATGGCCCAAGGACTGACCACTTCAGACTGACTTGCATTATTCAAATGCTGATTTTCTGATTCCTGCCAAACTTGTTAAATTGGCATCCTGGAGGGTGGAGCTAAGGGATCTGCATTTTTAACAAGCTCCCCAGGTCCTTCTCCTTCACTGTGGAAAATCACTTTTCATCCTGTCCTTGACCAGCATCTTGCCCCTGCTGCTGCTCTGAAACAAGCAAGAGGAAAGTCAGTGGCAAATAAAAACATGGCTTCCTACAGAGCACTCTTCAGGTGTGAATTATTGAACCTGTCTTCCAGAGAATTAATAATGATAACTGTGCTAGTTAGAATGCCAGTTAGGCTGGAGCAGTGGTTTACAAAGATAGATCATTGTTCTCTCACTTAGCAATCTGGATGTAAGCAGGCAAGGCTGGTGTGATGTTGAGGGTACTATATTTTGTTCTCCCCTACCTAATGTATAGCCTCTATCTTATATCCTAGCCTGGCTGCCTCAGATTCACCCACCATGTTTGGGTTGCGGTCAGTGAAGAGCATGCCCTTCCCTTTAAGGACATGACCCTGAAGTTGCAAACATCACTTCCACTCATAGCCATCTGGTCAACTTCTAGCTGCAAGGGATTCTGAGAAAGTGCACCTCTTCCTCCCCCTCCCCCACTTCTACGTTCCAAACAAATTTGAACTTTCTATTACTATGAGAAAGAGGAAAATTATTATTGGATGATGACTAACAATTATTGCCCTAATGCCTTCAATAAAATAATCAGATTCATAAAGAGTGAAAGGGTGTATGTGTATGTGCACTTGTGTGTCTGTGTTTGTGCATTTGTAACACAGCCTTCCTTCCAAGTGTTCTGACTGCTTTAAAGTTTTAAGTACTTTCCTTCAGTCCTAGGGTTGCCAGATAAAGTACAAAACCTACAGTTATATTTTAATTTCAGGTAAACAACCATTATTTGCAATGTAAATGTGCCACAAATATTCAGATTTAACGGGTTGTCATGTATTATCATTTGCTAAATCTGACAACTCCGTGTAGTCAGGGACCAAAAATTGAGATACCAGTAAATAAACATGTATTTTTCATCCCAAAAGGCAGGAAACAGCTCTTTTTTAGTAGCTTCATGCCAGGAAGCCAGTTCATTCCTCTCCTCAATGATGGACTTTCTGCAGTGAAATAAATAATCCCTCCCATGGAGAAGAGAGTCAAGAGTTGGGAATGAACCACACAGTGGCAGAAGTGTGGATGGTCTGCAAACAGAGTGGGGGCTGCTGCTTTGCACCTGGGTGAGCAGGGACATATCAGCAGCATCTCAAACAGAGGCAGCACCTGTGGCCTGGAGAAGATGCGTGTGCACGGGGAAGCGTGGCAACAGTAGTGAGGTTCTGTAGCAAAGACCAGCTCCTGCGACTTCCTGGTGGTGAACCCCTGGTGAACACAATTTTGTCAGTTTAAGGAGTTTACAAACTCCCACAAGCACATGGGCTTCTACATGAATGGTCTAGATCAAACTCCAAGTCTTATAGGGAATCTGCAGGAACAAGACCTGTGCTGACTGCGGCAGTAACCAAGCCATCCTGAGCCAGCTGTTCATAATCCATGTGAACACTGGCCTTACGACCTTCTCCCCCATCTTCATCTTCCCTAGGTGGGTCTGACCTCAAGCCTTCCCATGTTCCAGTCATTTCTGACAAGGTGGATATTGATGACCCCTTCCCCATGTGTTCCCCTCAAATTCTAGAATACTCTTCAGTCTAACTGCAGGACCCCAGCTACAGTAGCCAGAGTGGTTAGTCTCTGGTGGGATTAACCAGATCCCATGGATGAGGGACAAGCTGAGCAGACTTGGGTCCCAGGTTTCCTACCCTACTTTGGATTTCTCCTGGAGACCAAGAGCCTCAATATGAATCCAAGCAGGGACCAAGGCTCAGCAACCTTCCCAATGGTTAAACTGTGTTCTCTGGAATCTACCTGCTCTTAGGGGTCTTGCCTTCTACAGACTAACATCATAATGCAACTGCTTCCTCTGAATTGCATGGTCAACAGGACTCCTCTGCATAGCTTGGTCCATAATGATGTTCCTCCCCAAGTGGATAGTGATCAAAATTTGGTCTGAGATCAGTATATCAATCAATGGTCCTCAGTCAACAGGGACACATAAAAAATATTCATGAGTTGTTTTTTTTCCCTCACAAGACTCCATCCCAAACCTACTGGATTCCTTTGTGAGTGTTCCAGGGGCATATGAATTTTTTGAGTGTTTTACAGATGATTCTGTTACGCTTTATAGATGAAAAACCTCTTGTCAAGGCACCGAGCCTTAAATTAGGGAAGACTTCCGTAGCCAGCTGAGTTCTCCAACTCCCAATCACCTTTTCTTCTTTACCTTCCACATCAGAATACAAACATACCTTCTGAAACTTCCAGAGTTGTGACAGACGACTCCTGGAGATGGTAGATTAGATCAAAATTGAATTTATACCTGTTTACCATGCTATGTGTAAGTTAGCTTTATATTAAGACCAAATTTTTTTCCATGGGGAGAGTAACTTGTTCTCAAAAAAAAAAAAAAAAAAAAAAACACCTAATAAATTGAAGACTTAACTCAAGGGTTTTAGATGAAATTGTTGATTGTGGCCACAGTGATCTGAACCATCCCATTGAGCATTGGAGCTCAGGGACTCTCCACTGATTCTCTGCTTGACCTACCTGTCCTGAGGCCCATCTGAACATTGGGGGCAAGAGGGGCCAAAAATTAAATGACTGGTGTCATAGAGTAGGCAAGACACTAACACTCCTTGTGGCCACACATTCACATAAATTACTTACAATGCACAATTATGACTATCAATCTACTTGGCATAGAAAATAAAAAGGAAAACAACAACTAAATGGGAAAGCCACATTTGCTTTTATTTCCTCCCATCAAGCCAAGCCTCAGCATCCCTATCCCAACAGTGACTCAGACCCAATCTCATCTCCAATTCACACCCTTCTACATGGCTCAGTTTCTGGGAGTGCATACCGATGTGCCACGAGCCCAGCCATTCAATACGATTCTGTCAGTTCACTGCACGTTTAGTCAGCACTACACCAAGCATCAAGTTGACCTATTTTCTTTGAAATTAACCAGATATTTTTCTGCTGGAGATATTGAATCAACACAGTGCATGTGGGCACAGCATGACCCTACACTGTAGTAAAAGCAGCACTATGCTCTGTCTAGTGGTTGTGAAGGTTACTTTGCCTCGGTGTCTATTGGGTTCACCCGTGTGCTTATCATTCAGCCCCTGGCTCGCCAAACTCAATTCCTGTTACTGTCATCAGCAGTTTTCCCATGCCTGCCTTGAAGCCTAGAGAATTAGAGATTTCCCTTTGAGACTCATCCAATTATCCACTTATTCATCCATTTATTGAGCATTTACCATATCCAGAGCACTCAAACCCCAAAGCTTATTGAGATCTAGAACCTGGCGGGGTGCAGTATAGTTGGTCTTCCATATCTACGGATTCTTCATCTGCAAGTTCTGCAACGATGGATTCTGTGGGAGGCCATCCTTGCACGTGATTTGAGTTACCTCCCTGGCTGGGTGAGAGACGCTCAGACACAGCTGTGTCAGAGCTTTCCCCACCCTTCTCCAGGTCTGGGGGCTAGTCCGTGCAGAAGCGTGTCTGGCCACTGCCCCGAAGACCCAATTGTCGCCCCTGACCTTGGGATGCTGCCCCCCTTAATCTTCATTGGATGGGATTTTCCCCAGAATTTTTTGTTCCCCAATAAAAGTCCACTCCCTGGCATGTTCTCTTAAGTAAACCTTCAGTATTAGGTGGCTGGAGGCTGGAGCTAGGAGGAGCCGTCCTGGAGCTGGTTTTAAAGGTAATTAGAGTCTCGTCTCTTTAATTTAAAACTCCCTAGCGGTTTCTCAGGATTCGAAACTTCTTTTATGAAGCCAGCACGGGTTGATGGCTAAAGATGGATTCAACCAACTGATGATAAAAAAAAATTCACAAAAAAATTGCAACTTGTCATGATTCCCTAAACAATCAGTACAATAACTATTTACATCATATTGGTATTCTAAGTAATCTAGAGATGACTTAAAGTATTCAGGAAGACATACATAGGTTATCTGCAAATACTACATCATTTTCTATAAGGAATTTAAGTATCCTCAGATTTTGGTGTCTGCAGGAGCTCCTGGAACCAATTCCCTATGGATATCAAGGAATGACTTCTTTCATAAGGAGTTTTAGTTGCAGACAACAGAATCCTCTGTAGTTAAAGTACTAGATTTGCTAGAGGATTTTAGGCAGCTTATAGAATTTTCAGAAGAGTCAAACTGGGATTCTCTACACTCAGGCAAAAAAAAAAAAAAAGTCTTATCACCCACAGTGCAGGAGTATCCCAGAAGTATCTGCACTTCTACATCTTCTGTCACTGTGATTCCAGAGACTACACTGGCAAAGTCATAATCTATCCCAGAACAACCAAATGGCTTTACCATCATGCTTGCCAGGGTCTCTCCTAAGTGACCTCTTTCTTTGTCTCTCACATCTGCTTCAATACATCAGATGAACAGAGCATTTGATGTCACCTTGGTCACAAAAGCATACTGCAAGCACTTCTGAGAATGTAGCTTTGTCCATCCTCTATAGCAGGAAAAAGATGAAAGGGGGTTATGGAGGTGAGGGTGTAGAGAGAAGGTCAGGGGAGAAATTTTGAGTAACCAAGTATCAAACTTTGAAGGGAAAGCAGGTTTTTGCCTAAAGGATAAGAAAGGAAGGAAGGAAGGAAGGAAGGAAGGAAGGAAGGAAGGAAGGAAGGAAGGAAGGAAGGAACCCAGGCAAAGAGAAAAGCTTGAGATGAGGCACTGGCATGTGAAAGAACAGGCATGTTTGGGGAAAGTTGTGACATTTTTGTGGCTGAAGCATTGGTGAATGTGCGAGGATGGGAGTGTGGAAGGGAGATGGACAAGGGCGTATGAGCCAAGAAAGTAGGCAATGGCCAAACTGGGAAGGGTCTTGTATGCTCTCAGAAGCTTGGCCTGTCTCCAACTAAGCTTAAAGTCAGGTGGCTTCTCCAAATCTGACCAAAGCATACAAACTGTCAATCAAAAGTTTCAGCCCCAAACACTGACCCTGATATATATATATATATATATATATANAAGATAAGCTGTGTGTAATGTATATATACCCCTCCTGTCCTACAATAAACGGCTCCCACTCCTGCTGCATCAATATACACAAGTTGCTCGTCACCCCCCCCCCCCCGGGTTATTTTGCGGCAGATGGTGGCCTGTACCGGGAGCCCCAGGACACTCGGGGGTAAGTTGATGAGGAAAAGCTGCCCGTCCCAAGATAGGACGGGAGCAAATCTGCTCGTCCCTAGATAGGGCGAGAGGAAAAATGGCCATTTTGAGAAAATGGAGAAGATTGATACAGTATGTTTGTGTCTTGTTTTGTCTTGAAATGTTGTATTGTCTTTGTGACAAAAATATGGAAGGGGTGAGAAGTAAATTACTAAGGGAAGGAGGCACCCCAGTGGAACCAAGAATAGGTAGGGCATGTGTTGATAAGATACCAGGAACTCTAGTCAGAAAGAAAAAGAAAGTTCAGAAGAAGAAGGATTATCAGGAAAAAAGTTGCAGCAAAAGGCTATTACTGAATACTTTTCGTTACCAGAGGGTGCGTGAATCCACGCAGCGGCTGCCACGTGCGCGAGCTGGTCATGGCGCAGCAAGGACTTTCCAAGTGGCGGCAGCCGGCTCTTCCCCACCCCCTGCGGACAAGGGCGTATGAGCCAAGAAAGTAGGCAATGGCGGGACTCCACCGCGAGAGCCCAAATCCAAACCTGACCCGGAGGCACGGTCTCACAGGCTCTTGCTCCCTGTGCCCAGTGGCAGTTTGAGTCCAGAACACTCCCTGGACTCTCTCCCGGGCCATCTGGGGCTGCCTGGGATGCTGCAGGCAGAAGACTGCCGTGTCCCTGAAGTTTGATCATTTCCAAGGCCAGTAACTACAATGGTTCTCCCACACCTGGAAGCTAATGAGTAATGAGCACTATTAAGGCTTATTTTAAATGTAAAAAACCTTGAGATAATGTGCTAAATTGTTCAGAAGGTTGTTTTCTTAGTGCCTGCTGGAATACTACAGGATTTTCTTTAACATCATTGCTGGAGTTCCTGCCTTCGTCCCAGTGCCAGTGGAGACAAAGGTGAAAAAATTTCCAGTGTTACTGAGAACCGGACAAGACTTCAGATCAAGCTATCTGCCTACAAAACTTACCTGGACTGTGATTTAAGCTAGCTGCCTGCAGAACTTACCTGGACTGTGATTTACCTGGACTGTGAGTTAATCTATTGAGACACTGCTTTACCTGGACTGAGACAACAAACTGTAATCTACAACAAATTGTAACTCGGTATCTTTGCTAATGGTGTCATTGCTGGTATAATTTTTCCAAAGGATTCTTACTTGGAGCCATCAATTGGCTTGGTATTGTGACATTTTGCTTGCAGCAGATTATTTATGGTGTTTGTGTAAAAACCACTATGGTCATTATTTAAATTAAACAAAAGGGGGAAATGTTAGGGTCTGTAAACAAGTCAAGATGGTGCCTGGCATTTTGCCAGAGGGAGTGGTTTATGAAGTAACACCATAGAGCCATTAAGTGTGGAGATTCCTTATTGGTTGACTGCTGTGTCTAGTTTATGTTAATTAAGATAAGCTGTGTGTAATGTATATATACCCCTCCTGTCCTACAATAAACGCCTCCCACTCCTGCTGCATCAATATACACAAGTTGCTCGTCACCCACTGGTTATTTTGCTGCAGCCAGACTGTGGCATATATATATCACAGTTTCTTTATCCATTCATCTACTGAAGGGCATCTAGGTTGGTTCCACAGTTTAGCTACTGTGAATTGAGCTGCTCTTATTAAGGAAGCCATTGATGTGGCTGCATCACTGTAGTATGCTGATTTTAAGTCCTTTGGGTATACAACAAGGAGTGGGATTGCTGGGTCAAATGGTAGTTCCATTCTAAGTTTTCTAAGGAATCTCCATATTGTTTTCCAGAGTAGTTACACCAATTTGCAGTCCTTCCAGCTATGAATGAGTGTACCTTTTCCCCCACATCCTCGCCAACACTTATTGTTGTTTGTATTTTTGATAATTGCCCATTCTGACTGAAGTGAGATAAAATCTTAGAGTAGTTTTGATTTGCATTTCTCTAATTGCTACAGATGTTGAAAACTTTTTTCATATATTTGTTGAGCAATTGTATATCATCTTCTGAGAAATGTCTAGCTCCTTAGCCTATTTATTGATTGGGGTTTTTTGCTGTTAAGTTTTTGAGTCCTTTATATATCCTGGAGATTAGTGCTCTATCTGATGTGTATGTGGTAAAGATTTTCTCCCATTCTGTAGGCTCTCTCTTCACATTATTGAGTGTTTGCTGAAAAGAAGCTTTTTAGTTTGAATCCATCCTATTTATTGATTCTTGATTTTATTTCTTGCACTTTAGAACTCTTGTTAAGGAAGTCAGGTCCTAAGCTGACATAATGAAGACTTGGGCCTACTTTTTCTTCTATTAGGCTCAGAGTCTCTGGTCTAATTCCTAGGTCCTTGGTCCACTTTGTGTTCAGTTTTGTGCAGGGTGAGAGAGAAGAATTTAATTTCATTTTGCTCCATATGGATTTCCAGTTTTCCCAACACATTTTGTTGAAGAGGGTATCTCCAATGTTTGTTTTTGGTGCCTTTGTCTAGTATGAGAAAACCATATTTATGTGCATTTGTCTCTGTGTCTTCTATTCTGTACCATTAGCCTACACATCTATTTTGGTGCCAATACCATGCTGTTATTGTTGCCATAGCTTTGTAGTATAGTTTAAGCTTTGGTATTGTGATGCCTCCTGCTTTACTCTTCTTGCTAAGGATTGCTTTGGCTCTTCTGGGTCTCTTATCTTTCTAAATAAATTTCATGATTGCTTTTTCTATGAGGAATGTCATTGGGATTTTAATTGAAATTGCATTAAATCTGTATAAAGCTTTTGGTAGTATGGCCATTTTGACAATATTAATTCTGCCTATCCAAGAACAAGGGAGGTCTTTACAGCTCCTAAGATCTTCTTTAATTTTTTTCTTTAGTGTTTTGTAGTTTTCATTGTAGAGACATTTTACCTCTTTTGTTAGATTAATTCCCAAGTATTTTATTTTTTTGAGGCTATTATGAATGGAGTAGTCTTTCTTGTGGTACTTGGGATTGAATCCAGAGATGCTTTACCACTGAACTATATCCCAAGCCCCTTTTTAAAAAATTTTGAAACAGGCTAGCCTTGAACTTTCAATCCTCCTGCCTTGGCCTGAGTAGCTGGGATTATAGGTGCGTGCCACCACATGGAACTCACTTTTTATATTAATTACATGATAGTCCTCCATCATTTACAGGGAGAGAGAGAGAGAGAGAGGGAGGGAGGACGTGCTTCTAACAAATATCTCCTGTAAGAAAGCAAGATAGGCAGAAAATTTGAGTGAGCAGAAAAGCACAAGGCTTGCAGGGTAGATTTGAACTTAAATACCCTCTACTTTGATGATCTTAGGAAATTTGAAATCTGTAAAGAAAAGACAGTACGATTTCGCAAGATTATTTTGAGAATTAAAGTAAATGAGGATGTGTGTTAAGCACTATCACACAAATGGTAGGAGTTAAACAGGTAGACACTGTCCATTATTAGAAACTTTACTTATGAGCTCCAGTGGGTAAGTATACCAATGTAGTATATGTAATGCATGAATATACACCTGTTTGTAACAATCGCACTGCTTCTCTTGCCTCAGGAGAAACTGGAATTGTAGTTTAGGCCAAGAAATTATTCAGACCCATGTGTATAGTAATTATAGTTCTTAACAATAAATGGTAATCAAATCCAATGGTGTAACCAGAAGTATGAATTTCTGCTGACTCAGTTTCCATTGTTACCCTCAACAAGCCCTCCCCATTCTAAATGTGTCTAGAGCTATAAATGTTTGCTGGGAACTGAAGGGATGGTATCTTAATTCAGGAGAGCTACTATAATGCCATAGATTTAGAAGCTTACAATCAACAGAAATTTATTTCGTATAGTGTTGGAGATTGGGAGGACTGAGCACAAGGCACTGGGAGATTCCATCTGGTGAAGGTCTTTACCTGGATCGTGGATGGCAGGTTCTCTCTGTCCTCACAGGGTGGAACAGGAGATGCACCTCTCTGTGTCTCTTTTCTGAGGGCACTAATCCTGTTCGCAAGGATCCAACATGCATTGCTGAGAGCCACAGCCTAGTCAGAATGGCCCCTGGCATTTTGCCAATGTATTGGTTGCGAGGCAAGCCATTAAAATGATGTTGGATTGATTCAATTGTATATGAGACCTTTACTGTCTGCCTCGGGTGCCCCCTACTTTGGAGTTCTCGCGAGGATTGCCTGAAGAGTTCGCGTTGGTTGGTGAAGTTCCGGTGGTGGGAGTTCCGGTTGGTGTGTGAGGTTCCTGGAGGAGCTGCGTGGGTGGCGTTTGGGACAGTTCCCGGGGAGAGTACTGGTGGAGTTTCGAAATAAAGTTTGTTCCTGCTTGAGTGGCTGGTGATTTGTGCCCAGCCGGACTGCGGCAATGCATGATCTAATTGCCTCCCAAGGATTCCCCCTGTTAACATTACATTAAAAATTGGCTCTCAACACATAAATGTTGGGAGGACACAAATATTCAGGCCACAGAGGTGGGGAGGAAAGTGAGGTGGTGATTTGATTCTCTAGAACCCAAATGTTGAGCTGTTTCAAAAAGAACTGCTGAACTCTTCTGTACCCCCGTGGTCTTCAAAAATGGCTGTTTAGGAAGACAGCTTTGGTACTGTGCATGGTCATGGCAGGTGCCCCAGACTGGGCAAGCATCCACCGGAGTTGTTATGGGCTGCCAAGGGTCAGGTTGAATGGTTCATTGTGCTGACTCTGGAGTTTGACTTCCAGGGTCCAAATTTTTTGCTTTGCTACTTATGACTTTGGTTTGGTTTCTTGTCTGTCCTTAAACATGGTTTCCCCTGATTAGGTTTCACCTTGTGTAAATGGCTATAAAGATAATATTAATATATGCAGTAGTCATTTCCTATTATCACTGCTTTAAAAAAATTCAAACCTGGTGGCTTAAAATGATAGAAATTTATTATTTCACAATTCTGCAGTTTAGAAGTCCGAAGTCAATTTCATGGGGCTGAAATCAAGATGTAAACAAGACCTGAGTCCCTCCAGAGTCTCTGGGGAGAAACCACTACTTGCTTATTTCAATTTCTGGTCACTATAAATTCCTTAGCCCATGGTCTCATTATTCCAATTTCTGCCTCCTGGGTCACACCACCTTCTCTTCTGTATACTGAATGTTTTCTACTTCCTTCTTATAGAGATTCATAATGATTGTATTTAAGTCCCACCTGGGTAATAC
Organism: Marmota marmota marmota; assembly: GCF_001458135.2. Classification (NCBI taxonomy): domain Eukaryota; kingdom Metazoa; phylum Chordata; class Mammalia; order Rodentia; family Sciuridae; genus Marmota; species Marmota marmota. Next base: position 42,728,991 of record NW_026000174.1, on the reverse strand, counting down.
AGATAATTTCCCCATCTTCAAAGACCATTTTTTTTCTGTCTATAAGAGAAGATTTATAAGGTGGCAGTATATATTTTGACTGTGGAGGTGGGGGTGTCTATTTTCAGCCTGCCACCTCTGCCTAGTGGTCATGTGTGAGGGTTGGATGAGATATACAGGTAATGCACAGTGGCTAGAACATGGGAAGAATTCAAAAAGCATTGTCTACTATTACCAGGGATATCTTTCCAACTACAAAGTGACCTTAAAGGAAACTATCCCAAAGGGAGATAAAGGAAGAGAGGAAGAGTTTTAGTGGCTGTTGACCTTTATCAATTGCCTATGAATATTTGTGTTGGTGGTCTTAGCATGTGCTTTTCAAAAACACCTCTGTAGATCATAACTCCTTGTGAAATGGATAAGTTGGGAAATATTGGAAAGAATCCAGAAATAGGTGCCAAAGAGTTTACTCTCTGTTCTTATTAACCCATATTTGAAATTAAAGTATTTATAGAATTTGTACTTTTATTCAATTCTGAATTATATAATCATCCAATTCTGAATGAAAAAATAAACTTCCATATGCAGGAATTTTTAAATTTTTCCTTTTGGTTTTTAATTAATATCTTTCTCTAACATTCAACATAAGTGGGACATATGGTTTTCTCAATATTGGCATAAAACTGCTCTTTGTTGTGTCACTGTTAGTTTTAAAAGCACAGAATAAAAATCAAGATTGACTATTTTAACAGCTTCCCACTTTTCCCACAGGCCTGGCAGGTCTGCCATCAAGACTGGGGAATAGACTTAAACTTACAAAGAAGTCCTTTCACAGCCATTATTTCATTTAATTCTCCTAATAAACCTATAAGAGGTACAGATATCATGGATGCCACTTTTTTTTTTTTTTTTTTGAGCTCTGGAAAATGACATGAGAAACTTAAGGCTCAGCGAGTGAAAGAGAACTGTTGGAGTGCAATGGGAATATCCTGACTCTAGTGACCACTGATAAAGGAGAGAGAATAAGGATGGAGGAAGAGGATGCGGAGAAGGGTAAAACATTATGGAACTCTAAGCCTACAAAGTCCTGGGAGGGGGAAAAAACAGTGAGAGATATGGGATGAAGTACATCAAAATCCCAAGTCAACCTCCTGTTTCTCATAATTAAAAAATGGGAATATTGGGGTTGGGATTGGGGCTCAGTGGTAGAGTGCTCGCCTACCATGCATAAGGTACTGGGTTCTATCCTCAGCACCATAAATGTAAAATAAAGATATTGTGTCCACCTAAAACTAAAAAAAAAATATTAAAAAACAAATAAATAAAGTGGGAATATTAATGCCAGCAAGCCAGCAATCTGATGCATGTATACATGTCTGACTGGCTGCTTCCTTGGGTTGCCTTCATAGGGTACGATAAAGGGGGTACATGACCTTTATTCACCACTTTTTTGTTTTTTAACCTGTAAACCACATCCTTTCACCTGGGCAGGTATCTGAGCAGGTGAGAGGTTTCTCCTATGATGTGGGCAATTGAATGCCCTTATTTTCCCAAAAAATATTTCTTTAAGAAAGTTGAAAGCAGAGCACATCCAGGTGAATAGGGAGCTGAGGACCACATTGACCACACTGTTTTAAAATACTTATTTTATAAACTGCCAGTTTTTTTTTTTTAATATAAGTACAGCCCTGTGTGTGTGTGTGTGACTGAGCTCCCTTTTCAGACTGTAATTCCCTCCTCTTCTAGGAGGGTGTCATTTTCCATACTAACTGCATTTCCTGTTTTTCAACTTTTACAGCATTACTTGAAGGTTTCCTCTGGTGCAGGAGATGTTACAGTGACCAGTCTTTGTGACAAGAGAGACATCAGCATTACAGGGAGAAAGGGATGGGCTCCTTGAAATGACCTGATGCAAAAGGAGAAAATGGGTGTAAAACTACACATTTGGGACAGCAAAATATTCTCTAAAGGGGCCGGGGTTGTGGTACAGCACTTGCCTACCATATGTGAGGCACTGGGTTCCATTCTCAGCACTGCATATAAATAAATAAAAATAAAGGTCCATTGATGACTAAAAAAAAATTATATGTGTGTGTGTGTGTATTCTCTAAAGCGGTGGTTCTCAATATGGTATACATCATGATTATCTTTGGGGCTTAAAAACAAACAAATAAACAAAAACAACAACAACTAGTGGCTAGGCCCCAACCTAGATATCCGTTGTTATTTCTGTGAGTGGGATCCATGAAAGAGATGATCTGTGTGTAGCTGGGTTTGAAAGCCCAGTGCTTTGAAGAAAGGACTAAAAAAAAGAAAAGAAAAGAAAATGATACCAGAACTTCACTCCATATTCTTTTCAGACAGTATAAAATATAAACTGAGTTTCCCAACAAATTCTTGTGAAGTCTTCATCCTACCTTTTTTATTATAGAAAATTGATTGGAGCACTTAAGTTCAAGTTCAAGAAGGCTGACCACACCTCTAAGTCCACTTTTCCTCCCTCCCCAAACGCTCTGATTTCACATGTTCACGTCAAGGCTTTGCCTGAGTCTTGTTTGGCCAAAAGGAATCATAGCACCAAACTTAAAGACATGCAGTAGAGCCATGTACTCTGCCCACTGTGTGACTGTAGCAAGCTATAGTTGTTGAAATTTTTATTGGTAATGAAGAAATGAGAACAAAATATTCAGATCCTACAATTTTTAGCTCCATATGATATCATCACCCAAATCTACTGATTTTAGGTAGATTCTGCTTTAATTCCTAGATCTCTGAGATTTTAAAAAATATTTATTTTGCATAGTGAATATAAGTGCTGACTCTCGTCAGAATTAGAAAACTTATGTCCTATGTCTACTCATTTTCCTTACTTGCCTCCCCTAACCTCCAGCATATTCCCTACCCTAGGCGTCTCATGACATCTGGACATTTCCTGTTTGAAAATTACCTGAGGGGCTGGGGATGTGGCTTAAGCGGTAGCGCGCTCGTCTGGCATGCGTGCGGCCCAGGTTCGATCCTCAGCACCACATACAAACAAAGATGTTGTGTCTGCCGAAAACTAAAAATAAATATTTAAAAAAAAAAAAGAAAATTCCCTGATAGATTAATTCATTTTAAGGTGTGAATATTTAGCCACAGTTTTATACTTTAGTACTTTACAGGAGTCAATCTATATTTAAAAATACCTACAGGAAGTAGTATTTATTAAAAAAAACATTAAAAAGTGGAATTTGTGAGATAACAAATCCCACCATTATATATGATACATATGTAAAAATAGTAGAATTTACCCACTGTGAATTTCAATAGCACTGTTTCTGAACTTTTACATTACTGCTGTTGTTTTTATTGCTAAAGATCTTATTGTATAGAATCTACTTTCCCCAGAGAATTTCATTTTTTTTCTGCCCACGCTTCTTTGAGCTAGGTTCTGTTCACATCTTTTTAAATGAGGAAATTGGCTAAGAAGTGATTCGCTCAAGGTTTGACAGCTTAGAAACAGTGGCCCCAGGCCCCCAAATACCTTGTTGTATCTCAGAGAGTGTATACCTCTTGGCACAGATCCAATTAGAAGACACAGGCACACTAGTAATTTGAACAGTGACCATATTATGTAAAATATATGGATATATTATTTAGTACCAGTGGATTATGTACTTAGGGGTTCTAATTGCATATGATTGTTCTTCTTCTTGGTACTGGAGATTGAAGCTAGGGGTGCTTTACCACTGAGCCACATCTTATTTTTTATTTTTAGGATCTTGCTAAGTTGCTTAGGGCCTCACTAAGTTGCTGAGGCTGTGATCCTCCTACTTCAGCCTCCTGAGTTGCTGGGATTACAGGCATGCACCACTGCCCTTGTGTGTTCATTGCTTTTTAAAAGTTCCTGAACTCTTACTTATCCCAAACCAGACTATTAACTCAAGGGCAAGAAAATGTTTGTGCTTCTCTCATACTCCCCCACAATGTCAAGCACAAACAGGCATTCACACTCAAGTTCAAATCCTTGCTGTGCTGCTTACTAGTTGGATAAACTTGAACAAACCACTTAACCTCTCTATAAAACAAGCATAGTAATGCCTGGATTAGGATAATGGAAAGAATAAAATGAGCTAATAAATGAAAACAACTCAGCTACATAGTTGGTGGCCACTACTACTACTACTACCATTACAAACGTTGTTATTATTAAAATTCTTTGGTTTCTCATCTTCTGAAATGCTGGCTAGTATAATTGGGACAATATTTTAAAATCAACAAGTCAGTTGTGGGCTTATGCCTGTAATCCCAGATTGCAAGTTCAAGGCCAGCTTTAGCAACTTAGAGAGGCCCTAAGCAGCTTAGTAAGACCCTGTCTCAAAATAAAAAATAAAAGGGATAAAGATGTGGCTCAGTTGTAAAGTCCCCCACCCCC
>NW_026000174.1:42678951-42724475 GCF_001458135.2 Marmota marmota marmota | reverse complement strand
TTTTTTTTTTTTTTTTTTTTTTTTTTTTGGTAATTGAATGCCCACCTTGTGCAAGAGGAGAAAAGCAAGGACTCAGAGAGAAATTACTGGTTCAAAGTTCTCCCACTCCTGGGGAAAAGAGGACCTGAGCACCCTAAGAATCCTAACAGAGGGCTTAGCCCATTGGCTTTTCCCTTCCCAGGGAATTCCAGTCAGAGGGTCAGATGGTCTCTACTGACTCACAGGGATTTCCTTAGCAATCTCCTTGGGAATGGTGATTGCCTAAAGGGAAGAATCTAAAACAAGGTGCAATGAGCAAATGTTTCTAAGACGTATAGCATAAAGTAAGATAGTGACTTTCAGGTCTCAAAAGCCTTGTCCAGGTCTCTGGAACTTGCTTACCTGGTCCCTAATATCAAATTTATTTATTACTTCGGGATGTTAAATGTTCACATTTTTAAAACAAGTCATGTACTTTGTCAGTATCTCAGCTTCATCTCCAACAAAGGCCTTCAATAAATAAAGCTACTTTGCACAGTGGGAAACACTTGGGAGGCCAACATCATAAATATTGAATGTTTGGATATAAAAAAACCACAGGCATTTTATTACATCACTTAATCTGTCCACCAATTCCAATTCATAATAAGAACTGCATCTGATTGGAATTGTACAAATATTTTCATTATCTGTACTTACAAGCAAATTCAGATTTCAGGCTTAATTAAAATGAAATAGTGCCTTGTATACTAGTTCTATGTAACATTAATTTATTTGTACAAGAGACCATTGACATATATTTTATATGACATATATTTTATAAATCCTACTATTAGGGAAATAGATATATGTATATCTCCCTAATAGTAGGATTTTTAAAAATTGCAGCCCAAGTCACAACTATTGGATTTTAAAATCCACTTCAAGGATGAGAAAATCCATTTATTGTACTGAACTCTTTGAAAGCAAATGCCTTTTTAGTAACCAAAGAGTGCATACCCTTGGAGAATGGGAATTGCAGCCCATTTCCTACTCAGGTAATTACATTATCTGATGGTTTAAATCTCTTCCCAAGCTTCTATGCCCCACACAAAGCTCTCCCAGCTCTGGCTTTGAACCTCTGGGCTCTGGAGTCCACTGGAGAATCGTCCGGATTTTCTCTAAGCAGTTCCTTCCCAAATTCTAGGCAGAATGATTCTTATGATGGGATTTTTGACTATTTATTCATGTGTCTGCCTCCCAGAGCTGAGAGCTTCTTCCTGGGGGGGCTCTACCTAAGAGTGATCACGGTTTATTACCTGTCCATCCAAGATTCAAGCCTGGATGACTTTTAATTTTTTGATGCTTAATGTAGAGAAAATAGAATTGCTTTTGATTGATCCTGACAACTTCCATGGTGCACGTGCCTCCGTTATTGTGCAATGGGTCAGAGGAGGCTAGCAGCACAAAATTTTATCCAGTGGGTCCAGTGCAGTGGAAAGACTGGGTGAGGGGCCAGGTTCAATATATAGCTACTAGTTATGTGACTACCTAACCTTACCCAAGTTCTTTTTTTTTTTTCTTGGTACCAGGGATTGAACTCAGGGGCACTTGACCACTGAGCCACATCCCAAGCCCTTTTTTATATTTCATTTAGAGACAGGGTCTCAAGGAGTTGCATAGTGCCTTACTTTTGCTGAAGCTGGCTTTGAACTTGCGATCCTCCTGCCTCAGCCTCCTGAGCCACTGAGATTACAGGCATGTGCCACCATGCCTGGCTTACCCAAGTTCTTTAAAGTCTGAGTCTCAGTTTCTTTATCTTTCAAAATGAAAATGTGCTGAATACACTACTGTTATAAAGAACAAATAAAACTGTGTGATCATTTAGAAAAGTGTATCAACAGAGCTATAGTAAAACCTTTAACAAAAAGTTCAAGGTTTTAATAACATGCCAGGCGGTGTTCCTTTCCCCCAGTGTGGGTCTATGTTAAATTGTCAGTAAAGGCCAATCTTTTTTTCTGACAGATGTCTGAGCCTAGAAGCAGCACAGTTCTATTTTCATTGACAAATAATTCCACTCCTCTATAAATCAACATCATTTCCTCCTGGCCCCTCCAAGATCCAGCAGCTGTCAGAAGGTTGCCAGGTAGAATAATGATTCAGGACCCATAGACCACACTGTCTTATTGAACTGCTCCCAAGCTCACTGGCTCCCGGACCAATAAATCATTGCTTTACAAGTCATCTGGAACACGAGGTACAGCAGAGAGTCAAGAGTCAAGGTTCCATGGTATTGTCACTGGGGAGAGAAGTATTTTAATTTTTAAAAAATATTTTTTAAGTCACAGAAGAACCTTTCTCTTGATCCTTGAATGTGCTCCCTATCTGTATATTTTTATCCTCCAAGTATTGAATCCTCCTAGCTTAGTGTTTAGAAATAACCATTTATTTTCTATTATTTTGAAGCTCTTCCAGAGCCCCTGCCATTTATTAAAATGTAGAACTTGGGATACTTTCTGGTGTGGCTTCTACCTCTTTCTATTCCACTTCCAACGGAGATTACACACTCAGCAAAGAGTCGGTCTGTTTTTAGTGTCCCTAACAGATGGAGACAAAGTTATTTTCCACTTTTGCTCCAAGAAACAAGATAATGCTGTGTTGCCAAGTTTTTTTTTTTTTTTTTTTTTTTCATCCAGCAATTCGAAAAACAATGATACCAACCTCCCTCTGTGTAGGAGCTTCACCATTCATGAAGTTCCTGTCCTCTGGTCTTCTAATTGTCCTAGTCCCTCTCAGGAGAGCTGTTGATGAAATGTGCTTCAGGATGTCAGAGATGACATGCAATACAGACAGTGATTTTGTATTTTAAGCAACAGATAAGCCTCCGGAACTTATGAGATACGTTGATGAAGCTGTAAACACAACAAAGTTCTCTATGTCTTACTAACTTCTGCCCTGTAGTTAGTCACCTCACTTTGTTGATGGCATCTCTTTTGTTATTTTTAACTCTAATGTCTTGATTTTCATAAGAAATATCTGAGCTGAAAAGTTAGAAATGCATTATAATATAGAGATCATGGTTTGACTTCAAAGTTAGGTTTCGAAAAGGGCAGAAATAAATCCTTCATCTTTATTCCTCTGAGATGGATATTCTTTGCCATGGGGGGAAAAATGTTTTTATTGTGAAGAAAATCAAACTTTAAATTTTAAAAGAGTTTGTGAGCAAGAATTTATATTCTTTGTCCAAATAAAAATCCATTAACATTCTGATAAACATCGATGCAGAGTAGACCAGACCCACTGATGAATGTTAAGCTGAGTGGGTGAAGTTTTGAAATAGGATAGTTGCAGATCCCCAAAGTGTTTCCCTCCAAAGCTGTGGTGGTTCTAACATGTGCCCACAAATTGTTTGATTCTCCTTTCTTTGGGAGATGGAACTTAAATTTCTTTCTCCTTAGTGTAAGCTGAACATAGTTGCTTCTACCAACTAGAGTACAGAAAGGGAAAAGTTGTGACTTCACATGGCCAAACCTGGTTGACATCACCTTGACCAAGTGACCAATGCTAATATCCCTATAATCAGATACATCAACATTATGTATTCTCTACTTGGATGGGAAGAAACGAGCACATTGCTTCTATGGTATTCTTCCCCTAGATCCATAAATCCAGGAATCATGAGAAAACACAGATAAACCCCATATAAGTGCATTCCACAAAATAGCTGACCACTACAATACTTCACAAAATTATCAAGTTCAAAGAGATGGTGGGAGGGACATGTGGGAATAAAAAAAGACCAAGAAAGCACCACAGTCCAGTGTGACATGGTAAACATGACTGTGGGTTGGACCCTGATGTAGAAAAAAGACATTCATGAGAAAATAGTAAAATTTTAATAAAGACTGTAATGAATTTATTAGTAATGTGCCAATGTTAATTTCTTAGATTTGATAAACGTGCTATGATTTTGACAGATGTTATCATTAGAGAAAACAGGATGAAAGTTTCATAAGAACTCTACTATCTTTGCAACTCTTCTGTAGATCCAAAAATAACTTTGAAAGCACTTTTAAAAGAATAACCTGCATGCTTATGGTCATGTTTAATGTAAGCACTTAATTTTTCGTCATTCTTTCTTTCCACTAATTCCACATATATTTATTAAGTGCTCATGCTTGGCCAGGCACTGTGCTAGGCACTGGGGAAACAGTATTGGGCATGACTGAGGATCCCACACCCACAGGTGTAATGAGTGACATAAAAGACAGGTCACTATGGGGGTATATAAATAAACCTGTTCTGGGGGGTCAGGGAAGGTTCCTCTAAAGTGGTAGATATTTTAGCTGAGATCAGAAATGCACCATTAGATGGGTGTGGTGTTGGGGGGCGGGTAGAGACTGTAGGGTAGAGAGGGGATCATTCCAGGCAGAAGGAGCAACAAGGAAAGAGGGATCTAGAAGAAAGCCAAGAGCTGGGGCTGGAGGGTAGAGAATAGGACCTGAGTGAGAAGGCAGGGGCTGGGATCAAGCAGGGTCTTATAGGTCAGGGAAAAGATTTGGGATTTCAGGCTAAAGTAATGGGAACCCACTGGGGAGTTTTAAGTAAATTATATAATTATGTTGCAATCTATTTTCGTTGATTTGTTTTTCCTAGCTTCTTAAGTCAGTATTGTTCATGTTTGGGTTTGGGTTAAAATTCCTAATTATTAGCGAACTTTCATAAGAAACATAGCATTGATTTTTGACCCTGACCCCATCTCTACCTTGAATTCCTACTTGAGGGTGGAGAAGGAAAGAGGCATTTAGCTAATTGCACCAGGACCTGATAACCAAGGAAACAAAGTAACCCCATTATCCATATGAGTCATAGTCTCCATTTGAGTCTTTGTTGTCCAAAGGCTCTTTCAGGGGGTGGGGGGGAATGGAAATAGAAGATTTCCCAAGGGCACTTATGCTAATAGGGGAACCTGCTGTTTGTCCCAAAGCCACCAGTCCAGTTGAAATCTCCTTTATTGACTGAGCTCCGTGGGGTGAGAAGCAGTCTTAGCAAATGAAGACATTTACCAACTGGCTCCTCGGCCCTTGAACAGTCTTCTCATCTGGGAGTGCTCTCCCCACTGTCAGAATCTTGGTGGGAGGCCGGCCTCTATCTCCCTCTACCCATGCATATGACTTGGGACTGATGACTTAAGCTCAGCCATCTTGATCTTCCCACCCAGATATTTGAATCTTTAAGTAGACATGTGAAGACACAGGATCTTTCTAGAATTCTTCCTAGTGAAGATGCAGTCATGACAACCAGATCCAGGGACACTAGCGTCAGCAGAGATGTCCAGAAACCAGACAAGTCCTGTGGCATAATGTAGGCTACAGTTCTGCTGCCATCCTCCAAGGGTTCCTCCCCATTTGTTGATCCCAATTCTCTGTGGGTGATCCAATACGTTTCCTATAAGTTCTTCATTTGCAGATCTTTTTCTGGTGTTGGTGAAAAAGAACCCTGATGAGTAATAATAATAGCTCACATTGATACAGAAGTCATTATTTGCCAATCACTGATGTCAATGTTTTGCCATAAATATTGTCTCCTTTAATTTTAGTTGAGAGAGAGAGAGAGAGAGAGAGAGAGAGAGAGAGAAAGAGAGATATTTCTCTGCTGACAGAGAGAAGCCATGTGCCAGAGTAATTTACTTTAATAAGAAAGTCTGCCCTTCTTTCAGGCCCAGAAATTAAAAAAAAAAAAAAAAAAAAAGCCTGTCTCCAATAGCAATTGGAGTTAACCTACTGGGTGGGGTGGCATACGCCTGTAAATTTCAGCAGTTTGGGAAGCCAAGGCTAGAGGATTGAAAGTTTGAGCCTCTGTCTCAAAAAATAGAAAGGACTGGGGTATGGCTCAGTGATAAAGCACCCCTGGGTTCAACCCCAGTGCCAAAAACAAAAACACCTGGAAGCAACCAAAAATTTCTGAGAATGAATGGGAGAACAAAAGGCAAATTATAGTAAAACCACTTAAGGGGCTGGCTGTATGCAGCCACTTCAAATGAAAATTGACAAGATGGAGACATAAAGTTGAAAAGCTTGCAACTACAACATGGTAAAAATGTGAAAGCAAATTGGCAAGGAATGGAAGAGTTATGTAAACCTTCAGAGCAGTGTGTGTTCAGGTAATGATTATAGGCAGGGTTTCCCCTCTCTGAACTCTCTAATGTGGCTATATTGTATCTATAATTTCACAAGAAAACACACTTCCCTTCATTTTATGTTTATCCCAGTGTTCCAAGATGACTCCTCTCCAAGTGTGGCAAAATCTCTAGAATCTTCCCCTCAGCAGACATGGAGAGTAATGAACACCAGGGCCACTTTTAAATCTATGCCTCCAATGGTCAACTGAACTTCTCAGTACCAAGTCCCAAAGGGACCAAAATTTGAGCCCCCAACAGCTTCTGTTTTGAGGTTAAAACCCTAATCCAGATCATATGCTTGGGAATGTGAGCCCCCACTTCCCTGTCGCGACCACTGGCTGGACTCCCATTTTCTATTTCATACAAGGAGCCACGAGATTTGCTTGAGTCCATGAAATTTTGCAGAAATAAGACTACTCCTTTGATTCAGACTTTTTATCTTTGACTCAGACCCTTTTCCAGTGTCTCCCCTACCTGTGACATGTTTCCACCTTCCCAGCCTTCACTCCAGTCTCTCTGATCCCCAGATCTTAAATGTTCCTTCTTTATGAAATCTTCCCCAGGTCCCTCTGGAGTTTCCCTCTACAATGCCAGAAAATAGACTTAACATTAGTTGAACTATTAAATTAAATTTGCCATTTTGTCAGTAAAAATTATTTAATAGGTGGTGCATGCCTGAGGCTGAGGCAGAAGGATCACAAGTGCAAAGCCAGCCTCAGCAACTTAGTGAAGCCCTAAGCAACTTAGCCAGACCCTGTCTCAAAATAAAAAATAAAAAAGGTTGAGGATGTTGCTCAATGGTTAAGCATCCCTGGTTTCAATCTCCAGTACAAAAAAAAAATCTAATATCTATAATTCCATATTATTCAGCCTAATTTACAATAAGTTATATCACTTACAGTGTACGATGTTGAAAGTTCCTGTAGGACATACTTCAAAGCCTCCAAGCTTGCTTACAGCTGCCCATCTAAAATCTTCAAGGTCCTGTGAGTTTACGTTAACATTGCTTTTGACAGGCCAACCCCACATGTCTAAGTCTGATATCTTTTTCATATATTCCAGAGATTTTTAATTTAAATGTAGTTGAGACATTGCCAGGAAGAAACTTCAAAGACCTTTCCAATCTAGATACTTCTGATTTATTTAACAGATTGATCTTATTAAATAAGAGCTAATGAATAGTTCTGCCTACTCACAAGGCCTGATTATTTTTCAAGATTAAAAGTACATGAGCCCTGTGACCCAGCAATTCCACTCTTGATAATTGGTTCAATGACTATATCCACACTCATGCAAAATGATGTATGTTTAAGAGTAATCCTTGCCCCTCTGGTTTGTAATGGCAAAAGACTATTTTTAGTGGACTAAATAAATGTGGCATATCAGTACAGTGAAATAGAATAATGCATAAATTTCCAAGATACAATATTAAGTGAAAACTGTACTCCAAGATATAGTATTAAGTGTTATGTTTCCATTTCCATGAGAAGGTAATGGTGTATGTGGGGCGGGGGGGGGGGGGGGCCGGGGGGAGGTGGTGAAAGGAGAGAAAGAGAGGGAGGGAGAGAACACAATTGTTTGAATATCTGGGGTACTTCTAGGTAAATAAACAAAACAATGATCATTGCCTCTGAGGAGGGAGACTAGGTGGTACAGAAAAGGCAAGGAGACTATTTTCTTTGGGTGTATGCTTTAATGTGCATCCCTTACATATTTAAAATAACAATAATAACTTTTTTAAAAATCTGGTTGTTTTTCCTTAAATGCATAATATTGAGATTTAAGAGCATAATCCTTTGATCTTGACTGGAGGGTGAGTCCCTGTCATTGACTTCACGTATAGCTCAGATGAACCACACCTTATATTCATCCAGTTCATTTCAACTCTCCTAAGAAGAGGCTGAAGTATTTATACAAAGGACCACACCTTTCCTGACAGGGAACTCAGGCATCATGCTAAGGCATCCTCAGCTTGTTCTTTCAAGGCTTGGGGAGGGAACACTTCAAGCAAATCAGGTGTGTGTGCGCGCGCATGTGTGTGTATGTGTACACACATATATATGTGTACATATATACATATATATGTTTATATTCACTTTTAAAACCCAAATCCAAGAATATGGTTAAGGTTAATTAAAACAAAAACTAAATTTGAATGTAAATCACTACCAGTGTCTGGCCCATAGTAAATATTCGCCCAAATTTATACTATATTTATTTGCCTCTACAAAACAAAATTCCTAAGATACTTGAAAGTAGAGGATTCTTTTGGGTTGGCAACATACCTCCTTATAATCTCGAAAGCAGTTTGAACTCAAAGGAATAAATATTTTCTATTCAACTACCAACATTTGTTAAGTACTATAAAGTAAGCACATCAAAATCTGGAATAACATTTTTTAAAGTTGTGTTATTTTTAATTCAGTTTCCTGCCTTTAACCTCTAAAGGAAGCTAAATCTAGGTCACTCCCTTATGCAAAGTACTACATTTTTGATCTTTAGGCAGATTTTAGGCAAGAAGCCTTCAGGGGGGGCAGGAAGAAGAAACCAAATCATAGTAAAAAAAAAAATCTGACCAATTATATTTTTGTTTTAGCTATCATAATGATGTACCTACCCAAGCTCACTCTTGAAATAACCCCAGCACTCAGTAGCCTCAGCAATTCACAAAGCTTAAGGAGAAGCAATGGGAAAATAATTGTGTTATATTTTTATGTTTCCTATTGGGATTTTTTCCCCTTCTTCTTTCCCTTGACTTTGGAAAATGCATAAGCAAACATATTAGAAAATCTGCAAAGCCTCTGGCTGAGTGACTGCCACCCAGATCCTTCTGTGTCCTTGACCAAGAATGCCATCTGTCTCCCTTCACCACCTACCCCCAAGTTTTCTTTAGTCCTTCTTAGCATCATCATGGTATGTGTATCGTTTCCCCTTTCAGAGTACAATTTTTTACTTTTTATACAAATCCAAGAATATGATTGGTTAATCTTAACTAAATTCATTTAAAAAACCTCTCTTCAAGCTATCTTGAAATATACATAATTATTACTACAGTCATCCTACTGTGAGATAGACACCAGAACTTATTCTTTCTACATACTTATAACTTTGTAGCCATTGAGCAGCCTTTTCCCTTCCTCCCCTCCTTCTCACCAGTCTTTGGATTTCCCATTTGAGTGATATCATGTGGTATTTGTCTTTCTGTGCCTAGTTTTTTTCACTTAACAGTCTCCTCTGGGTTTATGTATGTTGTTGCACATGACAGGATTTTATCCTTTTGTGGCTGAATAGTACTCCATTGTGTGGGTGCATCATATTTTCTTTATCCACCCATCAGTTGATGGACACTTAGGTTGACTCCAAGGCTTAGCTATTGTGAAATAGTGCTACAATTAACTTGGCAGTTTAGATGCTTCTTCAGCCTACCTATTTCATTTCCTTTAATATATACCCAGTAGTGGGATTGCAGGATCATATTGTAATTCTACTTTTAGTTTTTTTTTTTTTTTTTAGCAGCTTCCATCTTATTTCCCACAATAGCTGTACTGATTCACAGTGTGAGGGAACTCCTGTTCCCTTTTCTCCACAGCTGCACCAACACTTGTTACTTCCTGTTTTATTAACAACAGTCATTCTAACTAAAGTGAGATAATGTCTTATTTTGATTTGCATTTCCCTGTTGGTCAGTAAAGTTAAGCACCTTTTTATATAGCTGTTGGCCATTTGTATGTCTTCTTTTGGAAGATGTCTATTCAAATATATGGCCAAATACTTGCTAGCCACCCTAACTCCACCCCAGTGCTGAGGATTGAACCCAGGGCCTTGCAAATGCTAGGCAAGCACTCTACCAGCCCTGGTAGTTACTTTTAATAAATAAATATTCCATTTTTAAAAAATGAGCAAAGGTTATAAACCAGCTGTTAAATATGAGAAAAGGGGTCAAACTTCACTAATAAAGAAATGCATGTTAAAGTCTGTATTATTTCACCTATCAAACAGGTAGAGGTGAACATTGATGTTATTATTCAGTATCTGCTCTGCTCCTATATGAGAAGATAGGCACTCTCATAATTTGCTATGAAATTACAATTATATGCCTTTCTAGAATACTTTAGAAGCTAGGAGCTAGGTGCATGCTTATCATCCCAGCTACTTGAGAGACTGAGGCTGGAGAATCACTTGAGTCCAGGAGTTCAAGACCAGCCTGGGCAACACACCAGGACCTCATCTCATGAAAATAAAATACTAGAAAAAGTGAAAAGTCTCTCAATACATTAATTTTATTTTCTGGAATGTACTGCATGGAAGTTCTAAGGATGGGCATAATGATATTATTTGCAATCATATATATGAAAAAATTAGAAAAGTTCTAACTGTCCCTCAATAAGAGAACTGATTAAGTAAATTGTGATGCATACATAGAATGAAATGTTTATAAATGCTACAGTAATGTAGGATCAGGGTGTAGCTCAGTGGCAAAGTCTTGCTTGTGATGCACAGGTCCTGGGTTTGATCCTTAGCACTACCAAAAAAGAAAAAAGAAAAAAGAAAATAAACTATACACACACACACACACACACACACAACAGTAATGTAGATGAGAAGATGGTAGATATCTTTGATTAAAAAAAGAACCATTCCAAAGATTATATAATTTATATATATATAAATACATTATATAATATATAACATTATATAATATATATTATATATATATATAATGTATGGAGTACTTATATAAATATGTCCCACCAAAATATCAATGATATTTTTCTTGTTTGCAGAATTTCACATATTAAGATTTTTTTGAACTTTCTTCATTTTTCTGTATTATTTGATTTTTTTTAACTATATGTATGTGTCAATGTTACAAAAAACAAAAAAAAAATCTCTTTTTTTAAGGAAAAGAAAAATGAGTCTTTGAAAACATCTACTCTGTGCATGGAAAGATTCATTTTTCCTGGGGGTTTTACTACCCATTAAAATGAACTGCACATTATTTTTATTGCCCAAGTCCTTGGAATGAATTTGTGGCTGTTCTCTTCCAAAGACTCAGTCTGGAAAGATTAATCAGTGGTTTGGGCTTAAGAAATGAAGTCTATTAAGTGGTCTTAAAAACAAAAGTGGGCATCATCATTCATGCAAATTACTGTTGCTTTCAAGGGTCCTGAGCTTCAGTGAGCACTGTCTTTCTCTTTCTTTGCACTCTGTTTTAAATCAGGGTAAAGGCAGTGGGAAGGGAGTTCTGTAAAAGAAGCACCCACCTGTCCCACACATTTGGAATGAAGGTCAAGAGATCTTCTAAAGTTTAGAGTCTAAGTGAGCCTTTGAGACGACAGTGGGGCTTTGATTTTGTGATTGCAATTAAAGATCAAGGTAAGCACCCAGTGCCTGAAGAATTTCCCTGATGGAAATGAATAAACACTTGGCTCTAATACCTATATCCAGCTAGAATACAAATAGAGCGTATTATCAGCCATCAGAGCATGTCATCCCTGAGTAGCAGTGTACTGAGAAGCAGACTTTAAATCAAAGTGAAGGAGAGTGCCCTGGTGCCCCTCATCAACTGTTCCTCTGCTGGGATCCCCATGGAGCCCCGAGAGAGGGGGGACCCCCCTTAGGCAGCTAGATCAGCAGAATAAGCCCTGGGATTCAACAAGGTGTCAAGTGTATTCAATGTACACAGATTCTCATTTGCCTCTTCCACCTTGTGACAGATTGCTTCTTTGCAGACTTCCAGAAGGAGGCAAATTACTGGATAGGGTGTAAGAAAAGAGGCACACTCATATACTGCTGGTGGGAGTATAAATTGGTACATGAATTGAGGAGAAGGACAATTTGGCAACACCTATCAAATTTTAAAATGGACATTCAGTGTGGCACATAACTTCATTTCAAGTCTAGCTTCCAAAATTCTAGCTCAAGGATATATGTACAGGGAAGCATATTGTAGCATTGTTTATAATAGAAAAAGTTCCAAACAACCTAAAAGACTACCACCATGAGATCATTTAAATAAAATGTGTTGTACCTGTACAGTGGAACACTGTGTAACCATGAAAACTGAGATGCTTTGGTGATGTGATGACTTAGTGATTACTGTTAAGCGACACTCCCTAAAAAAAGATCTTAATGTCCATAAAGGGGGATGTATGTGTGTGTGTGTGTGTGTGTGTGTGTGTGTGTTAAATGTCTAGCTATCCCTGAAACTAATTTGAAAGGTTAAATATTAAACAAATAATAAGAATTCTTTTAAAGATGTGGTCGAGACTGAAATGAAAGAAGGGGGAACTCGCTTCCTGTCTTACAAATTTGTATACTATTTTAATTTGAAAATTTTTTCCTTATTTTGTTTATTGTTATTTCTTAAATGATAAAAATTTAAGGGACCAAGTGATAAAAATTAGATCATGCTGATCTTCTGTTCAAGGTGATCTTCTGTTCAAGGTGACACTCTGAGCTGAGTTCTGGGGACAATCAGGCTCTGATCATCAAACTGAGTTTTGAGGTAGGGGTCAGGTGGAAGGCAGTAAGAGGAGCCACTTTTTGCTCACATTAGATAGGGCAGGATGAGTTCAGGGCAGGATGGCCATTATGATGCTGAGCTATGAACCCTGAGTCTTAGTAACATTGCGCTTCCTATGTCACCAAGCCTAACTGGTTCTCAAGCCCACAGATGAGGACCAAATGGACTACACTATAGCATTGGGGATCAAAGCATCTCAAGAACTGAATCTCCATCCAAGTTCTAGCCCCCTGTCTTGAGCAAATTTCTCAATTAATCTGATTAATTCCTGTAGTGTCCTCAGATTAGGAAAAGCAACCGGACCCGGGGAAGTTTGACTAAACGTGATGTTAGGTCCTAGAGACAGTTCTTTTGACTACTTTCTGGGTATCGTTTCTCTTAATTTTTTTTTTTTTGTAATTTTCTCAAATCTCTTATTCTTGTTTCCTCAGCTGTAAAAATTATTCCTAAATTATATTCTGTTTAAATACATTTTATAAAGATGTTCTCAAAATCTTCTATAAATGTAATATTCAATAATTATTATTTCTATAAACAAAGGTAAATAAGTCCCTTAGCCAAAAAACTCTAAGTAGGCAATTATGGGTAAACTATTTTTTTAAAAAAATAATGGTGCCTCATAATTATACATAACTATTGGATTCATTATGCCATACTCATATATGCATATAACATAATTTGATCAGTCTCATTTCCCACTCTATGGGTTACTTTTGATAACTCAGTAGCAGGTTGTAATGTACTTTTGGAGGATACTGTAGTAAGAATTGTGCCTTGGTTGTCAGCATCACATGCCAGCAATGGCTGTTTCTAAAGGTTCTTCTTCTCTGTCTTCTTGAGAAACTGAATGTGCTTGCTGCTTTTTGGTTGGGTCTCTTGGAGCCTCTTCCTGAGCCCTGTAAGGGGAAGGTTGTCTAGACAGCGCTGAGCTTTCAAGACTGAACTTGGATGTGAATATTTGGTTACAAGGTTCTCGGAGAATGTTGCTTCCCTGTCTTTTGGATCCGTCAATGTGAGTAGAACATGAAGGTTCGGGCACATGATGACCAAGGGAGAAGGCAGCAAAGCCACAGTCCTCTCAGGAACACCACTCCCCACCCGCTCTCTGCCAAGTGCTAACAGTTGATGGAGTCGTCATTTTTCCTTTCTTCTCTGTTATTTTATGCCCCAGTTTTCTAAGAAAGGAGAACCAAAGGAAAGGGCGAATCAGTGGAAAATGTGAAAGATAAATGAGATTGATAGCAAGGACAGAGAAAGAATATGGAATGATCAGAGAGGATGGGCCTATAGGAGGAGTTAAAGGAAATAAATTAGAAGCCATAAGGCATCAATATCTGCCAGAGACTAGGACATGGGAGGTTCATCTGTAGCTGTCTCCTTCCACGTGCCCTCAGTTCTGTTAGCACCATCACCTCTAGCCTCTTCTTTGGGGGACCCCTTCACTTTCCTTTCCTGACACTTGGTTCTTCTTCTGCAGCCTCCTCTCATGGTTACCTTTTCTCTCCATGTCCCCCTCATGGTACAGAGCTTGTCCATGGTATAGAGCACTTTCATACCTGTATCTCCATCTTCCCCTGAATTCCCCATCCTTCACTCTCATGTCATTGGTACCTAAAACTCCAACCTGGGGGCTGAGGTTCTTAAACCTCAGACGTTTCCCCCTCATTCTTTGAAAACTTTAGCTCCTCTCTCAACATCCTTCTCTCTGGCACTGATCCTGCCTTAATTCTTGGGCATTTCAAGATCTGTGATTCTTCCAGTGCTCTGACCTTTCAATTTCTTGGTCTCCTGTGCTCCCTGTGCCTGGTCTTACTGTAGACATTGAGCCTGATTTCACCTGCCCATCACGTCTTTCATCCCACTCCCTAACAACCCCTTCCTGTCTGGTCAGCTCACTCCATCACTTAAACAATTTGTTGACTCGTTAAGATCCCAAATCCCTTAATCCTACCACCTTTTCACTGGCCTTCATTCCCTCAGGTCTTCATTTCCTTTCCTGCCTAGTTTAGATTCCAAGGAATCATCCCCTTGCACATACAAGTCACTCCTTTGCCTTTCTCTTTCCCTTCATCATATTGTCCTTGCAAAAGCCAACTCCAGTCAAATCCAACCCTCTGCTTATTCTGTACCACCTGAGCTGTCTAGAGAAAAGCATATGCCAATCAGGCTGATTGGGCCCCATAGATGCCCAGGAACCCTGTGTAAGTCTCCATTTATTTCATGCACCCATTTTGTAGATAACATCCACAACTTCCTTGCTTTGAATCCATAATTTCTCCTCTATTTTTCACTCTAGCTGATGCCCTTGTTTACTATTTTGCTGAGTAAAGCAGAAGAGAACAAGCTCCATTTCCTTCACATCCCTCCTCCCTGTATCTAAGCCTGTCACTTCTGCTTTCATTCATTCTTGTGGATGGATCATCCATGCACCCTTCTAGGCCAATTTTTTTTCCCTTTGGATCCTATTTCTTCCTGACTTCTCATAGACACTGAGAAAACCATTCTTTCTCTACTTTCATGATCTATTTTTCCTACTCTAGGGCAGGTTTTCCCATAAGAATGTAAGCATGTTGATTTTTTTCCTCCCAACTTTGAAAACAAACTTTAATCTCTATCTACTGCCCCATTTTTCTCTCTCCTTTGCAACAAATAGCACTGAAATCATTATATGTTCTCGTGTTGCCTATAATTTCTACCTTTACATTATATTTTTATTTTATTCCAACAGGATTTTATCCCTACTAGTCACTTCACCCAACAATTCCTGACAAGGTCACCAATAACCTCCATATTGATGAATCCAAAAATCAATTTTCAGTCCTCATCAACCTGACCTAATTACAGCATTGACACTAGAGTTGAACAGCAGTTATCACTCTCTCCTTCCTAAAACACTTCCTCCCATTGACCTCCTATGTACTACCCTTTCTTGGTTAACCTACTGGATTAACCAAGAAAGACTGAATAGAGCATCCAGCTGGATGCTCTATTCAATCTCCCAAATATTGACAATTCCCCAGAGTCTGATCCTTGGACCTCTCCTCTGCCTGCGTTGACTTCCTTGATGATTTTATTCAGTCTCATGATTTTAAAACTTCAGACTCACATGCCCACCTTTTACATGACATTTCTCCTTAGACATTCAACAAGCATCTCAAACCAAATATACCCAATAACAAATTCTTTATTTTTCTCCATAAACCTCCTCTCTAATTTTACTCATCTCTACAAATGGCAAATCCATTCTTCCAGTTTCTCAGGCCAAAACCTTGAAATCATCCTTGACTTGTCTTTCTTTCATATACCTAGCCAATCCTTAGAAAATCTCTAAAATAGAGTCAGAATCTATCCACCTGCCACCATCATCAGCTCCTACATGGGTTATTGTGATGATCCCCTAATTGCATTATGTATTGTGGATACCACTAGTGATCGCTGCAATCCATTATCTTTTTCTCTCTTTGCATATGGGTTGATCTTCAACATTTGACTAAATTCAAAACAAAGGAATGAGAGCAGAATGGATGTGTGCCAGTTCCAAAGTAGACCTAAAGGCATGGACATGACTCCTGCATTCTCTTTCTACCTCTCATAAGCCCAAATCTGGAGGAATCTGTGGCCCATGTGGACCAAAGCAATGGCCTAGGAGATAGAGGATCCTACATTTTCAAATAATTGCATAAAATAGTTTCCTATTGGGCTGGGGTTGTGGCTAAGTGGTAGAGCGCCTGCCTTGCACGTGTGAGGCACTGGGTTTGATCCTCAGCACCACATAAAAATAAATAGAGATTTGTGTCCAACTACAACTAAATTTTTTTAAAAAAAGTTTCCTATTGCCCTGAATACATACCTCAGACTGTTTTTCAGATGAGAAGTATACTTCTATCTTTAACCCACTGAATTGTTGCTGAAGCTATTTGTTATAGAAATAGCCTTACTGTAACTAAAACAAGCCTCAAGGAGAATATCTAAAATCTACAAGCTCTTCAAGGTCTTGAAAGCTGTTTGAGGTCTTGTATACACCCCCAAAATTAGTAACTCCAAAATATGAAAAAAACAAAATGTGAAATCAGCTCTAAAAATAGTTACATTTTTACTAAAAAAAAAAAATTTACATTGTGTCAATTATATCAACGTACCAGCTGCAAATCAACTTTTATATAGCAATGTAATAAAGTTTAAATTATAAAAATAAATAATTCATTCTTAACAAAATTCAAAATTGTGAAAATTCGGGGGGCTGGGAATTCAGTTCAGAGTAGAACACTTGCCTAACATAAACACAAAAACCTAACTTCAAACTCCAACCCCACAAAAAATAAAATAAAATTTTAAAAATATAGGGCTGGGGTTTTAGCTCAGTGGTAGATGGCTTGCCTAGCACATGTGAGACACTGTGTTCAATCCTCAGCACCACATAAAGATAAATAAATAAAATAAAGGTATTGTTTCCATCTACAACTAAAAAACTATTGAAAAAAGTATAGCAACAAAATTATCAAAACTCAAGTTTATACCAAACAGTTAAGTCAAGGTATGGATACATTTTCTTGTTGGATATGATGTGGAATAGGGCCTCAGAATGAAAGGGTGCTAGCTTGGTTAACTGATTCTATTTACTAACTGAATTAACTTGAGCAAATTGCTTAAACTGAGATTTGGTTTTCCTCTTTGTTAAATGGGAAGGGGCATAAAAATAATATCTATTTCACAGGGTTCAAAGGAAATTACTTGTGATTCTAATTTCTTTTAGATATAAGGAATCTGAATTTTTCAGTGAATATTCTGTTTTCTCATTCTGTGTTTCTATTGGAATACTCACAAAAATCACAGAAATTTTATAGGGTTCAAATTCTTTTAAATGAGAATTTTTAAAACTGGTTTTGCAAATACTTTACATACTTTGGTAGAATGGGTGGAGTAAATATTCTTACATACATCACAGTTTTCCATAGGACCTCAGTGTTTGAAGGGAGTCCATTAAGTGTCCAACCCAACAAATCTGGAAAGATTTTTTAAAACACAGATATTAAGTCCCTGTCTCCAAAAAGTCTCATTAAGTAGACTTTGAGATTCTATACTTTTAAAGTTCTTCCATACACAAGACACTGGCAATATTGGTTACTTCCCTGGGTGAGAATTGGGTGACTGAGTGACAGGGTAGAATAGAGAATTTTCACAATATTTTTTGAATGTTAGAATTCTGAACCACATGAATAATCATATTTGAAAAACAATCACATCAAGCCAGGTGTGGTAATGCATTCTTGTAATCCCAGGTGCTCAGGAGGCTGAGGCAGGAGGATCACAATGTCAAGGCCAGCCTAGTGAGACCTATCGCAAAATAAAAATAAAAAGAAAGGGCTGGGGGATATAGTTCAGTTGGTAGAGTGCTTGCCTTGCATGCACAAGGCCCTGGGTTCAATCCCCAGAACCCTCCTCCCCCCAAAAAAGATTGGGAATGTAGCTCAATGGTAAAGTGCCCCTGAGTTCAATTTCCAGTCCCTCAAAAAAAGTAATCATATTTAAATTATTTAATAAATTTAGCGATAGATGAAATTAATGCTCCTGGGGGAGTGATCCTGATATAGCTGGCCCTGGTCAGGTTTGGGGGAAGTAAGGAACCCCCAGTTTTCCTAATCATTCCTTCATGTAGTGTTAACGTTTTTATTTGTAACACTCCAGATTCCACTTTAACATTCCCAATGCCTCCACTCCCCTTACCTTATAAAGCAGCCCAATCCATTGTTGGACAGGTGTAATTGTTACTTTATTGTGCAAGTCTGTGTCAGAATGAGGAATACTGTAAACATGATTGTGTAGGTGGGGAATTATTTGACCCACAGCATAACTGAATTCATTGACAACAGCAAGGCACTTGATGACAGGATTTACTGACTATGATTCCGGCGGGTCTCTGTCACCATGACAGAAAACTGACATTGATTTTATCTTCAGATTTTTGCTTGACCTACCAATGTGATTGTGGCTCTGGTTATCAGGAAGCTCTCAAAGTGGGATATGAGCCCTTATTTAATCAGCATTGTGTCTGTCTTGTCGCTGATTCTTATTATCTAATGCAAATGGGCTCCCTTATTGCCTAACATAGTAGCTTCAAGCAGAGAGAGCCAAGCAAACTGAAGCTACAAAATGCAAACAACTGAGCACAGTCTAATTCTGGGAGTTAGTAAGATTCTTGGTAAATAAATGTGTCAATTCCCTAATCCAAATGCACTACAATAACCAAAAGAGGTAAGAAATCACTTCAAAAGAATTAAGTGGGAAGTGTTTAATTTTGCACTTGGTTCCATGGTTTTAGACTAAAAAACAATCCTTTTCAGCTCAAAAGACTCTACCAATTGCCCCTACTTTCCCCACTTGCACTACCAAATTCCTGTTATTTGTTCTGATTTGAGTGGTCTGAAACTGTCAAGTAACAGAAAGGTTGTTATCAATACCGCATCTGCCCCAGATGGATTAGAGGGATAATGATGTTTCTGGCTCTCTGTAATCCCTCCATCAACTCCAGGATTTTGAGTTTCTCCAGGGAATGTGACAAAGCCACAGGAAATTCCCAAAGGCATGGCAAGATGTTGCAGGCTGCTCTCTGGTTTAGCTGGAACACACACACACACACACACACACACACACACACACAGAGAGAGAGAGAGAGAGAGAGAGAGAGAAAGGAATGCAGGCAAGAAAAATGAAAGGAAACTCTTCCTGGTTTGCAAACCAGAAGCAGCTGTGAGCATGAGTTGTTTTATTCCTCTGGAGGTGTGCTGTAGCCTGTCAGTCCCTATGGAACACATACTTCCATGCATCTTCTGATTCCAAGATGAACCCAAAAGCCACCTGCTTCAAGTAGCCTCATATGGAGTCAGGGATGTGTACTGATGTTGCCTCCAAGCGAGTTCTGTTTCCAAGTCCAAAAATAGATTTGAGGGAGGCTTTAAACAAAATCTTTATATTTTCTGTGCTTGAGTTCCTCTAAATTGAATGACACTTGCCATTCTTTCATCCTGGAATTAAGGGGAAATAGCTACAATGAGATTTACCAAAAAGATTTTTGAGTGGATTATAAAGAGAGAACAATGAGACATAAAGTAAATCATTCTTTACTCTTTTAAGCAGTAAAGTATATTTATTGAAATTCATAGTACACAATAAGCACTATGTACTTCCCATTGGAAGATGGGAAAGGAAGAAAACATTGGTGAGTATTCCAATAGAAACACAGAATGAGAAAACAGAATATTAACTGGAATATTAAGATTCCTTACATCTGAAAGAAATTAGGATCAGAAGCAAGTTCATGGGCAGTTCTAACAATATATTTTTTTCTGCCATGAAGCACTTTTGTCAGCATTGTTTTGGACTGTATTATTTTTGTTTATTTGAAGTCTTGCTATAAGCAAAATGAAAAGAGTTCAGCCTTATTAGTCCCAAATGCAGATTATCTATTATTTTTAAAAAGGACTTAAAGATGGCCAATGTATTTTATTAAAATATTTTATTACACTCTAGAAAAACTGGGTAGAGAAATAAACACAACATAGGTGATCTTCCTAGAGCATCCAGGCCCTAAAAGTGGCCACAACCAACATTAACAGTGAGGGTTTTAAAAAATCAAGAATAACACATTGCTACTTTACTACCAATAAAAACAAGAGTTGAAGTTCATGTTTTCATGCCATAACTGTGTTTAGGAATATTTTCAGACTATATAATCATGGGTACATCAATGCTTAGAAAATGTTTGGCTTTTTAAACACATTCAGTGATGCAGTATGAAGCAATTTTTATTTCATTTTGGATGAGAAGACATAATTTGTGCATTACACAGAAACTAGGGAAGCCTTATCACTATTTTCTGCCAAATTTTATCTTTCTTCTTTTTTATTTATCTTGTGTAGTGCTAGAAATTGAACCCAGGGTCTCCTGCATGTAGGCAAGCCCTCTACCACTGAGCTATATCACCACTAATTTTCTTCTGATTTTAGTTTCTCTGAATTTTGGGTAACAATTTCAACATGTATGTTGCATGTGAAATACCAAATCAGGAAAAGAAAAAAAAATCCACTCTTCAAATACACAGAAGAGAAAAATCGAGGTTTAAGATTTTTCAAATATTATTCCTTTGACTTTTGCATACTTTAATGTACATTCCTATAGCCGGAAGAGGTAAGAGGGCAGCACAGTGAAATTTGATCTTTCCACAACCCCATCAAAGGTTTTTAGGTTGATTTTTTCTTCCCCAGCTAACAACTGCAAAATAGCAGTCCTTAAAATTTGGACAATCTCTAGGGAATACTTCACTTCATTGTACAAAGAAAGTGAAGAGGTCGCCATTAGTTCTATGGGGTCCTCAGCAAGACAGATTCTAACACCCAAGTTTTGAAAGTATGAACTACAGTATTCCACAGATAATTGTGAATGATGTTTAAAAGGCCCCTGCAGAGATCTAGTCAAAATATTTACATTCCTTTCAGAAATTGTAACGCAAAGGCAAAAAGAAACATAGAGGACAAATCAAAAGAAAAACTTTCCCCCAAGCAGCAAGAAGAGGTGTCAGGCCCCCGGGTCTCCTGCAACAACAGCCTGTTCTCTGGGTTTAGATTAGGTGAGGATTACACACCTTACCAATGAATGTTCATCTACAGCAAGGTGCCAAAACTAGGGATGCATCAATTTCTGAACGCGTGTGGTTAATAGAAAGCCTCGATCATCTCGCCCTAAGTGGGTGTGTTTAATTGCCCATGCATGTTCCCTGAGGCACCGCACGGGCGCTGTAAATAGATGGGTGAGTGATAGACACGTATAGTTTTTCCATAAAGTGCGGCCAGTAGCTCAAAGTGAGTCAGACTCGCTTGGTAGCGTGTTCCGGGCTGGGCGGTAGCGGGGACTGGGTGGGAGTGGGAGGAGGAGAACTGGGGAGCGATGATTAGCGAAGGAAATGACCCAATTCCCTCCCTTCTGTTTCACAACCTGCGTCATGCCCCTGTACATTCAATGCCCATGGCGGGCAATCCGGCGGCCGCAAACGCCTGGTCCTGCATGGCACCTGCCCAGCAGTCGCCTTCCAGTACAGGGGTCCTTCATCCGCTCAGATCCCAAGCAAAATTCCCCAAAGGGGCCGTAGTGAGGACTTGGCTTGGCGTCTCCGGGCCAATATTGGGACTCCCGGAGCGTCCAACCCAGCGTCCCCCGACGTCCAGCAGCCCGGCCTGTAGCTTCACGGAGCCCGCCCTGGGTTCGCTGGCAGCTGGCTGGTGGCCGGCGAAGAGGCGCCGGGTGCTGGGTAGGGAGACACTTCGTGCCCACGGCCGCCCAACTCCTGCCATCCGCGTTCTAGATAGAAAAGCACCTTCTGACCGTGCATTAGTAATACGACTCCATTATTCCTGTTAGAACAAGTTAAAAGTAAGGGTTGGGCCGGGAGGCCCCGGGCAGGGGGTCACGTGAGCGCCCGTCACTCAGGCTCCCCTCGCCTCTCGGGTTCGAGTTATGCCATCAAGCTAATATATTGTGACTGCTCTTCTCTCCTGTGACAAAGGCTTGCAGCTGCCTCCAAATCAATAGACGTCAAAGAAATATGAAAACAATCATGACACAAAACTTAAATCCTGGCTGGAGCCTACATAATCAGAACTGTGCTTCTGTTTTCCAAACCGCCGATTAATTTATCCCAAAGTTTAGTCAAATTTTTATTCCGGTACCTTTTCCCAGCAGATCCCGCTACATCTGTCGGGTTTGTAATGTAATTTGTAATTACTGCCCTTCATGTGGTCCGGTGCCTTGAACCATCTTTAATTAAAAGCATAATTAAGGGAAGATCTAAAGAAAGACAATTACCAGATGGTCTTTTTTTTTTTAAGAGGCGGGAGAGGGACGCGCAGAGAGGGGCGCGGGGGTCTGTCCCCGAACCCTGACTCTGGGGAGGGGGCAGCGGGCCCGAGCGGCGCCTGCGCACTCCAGAGGCCTGGGCCCTGCTCACACCCCGCTTACTACTCTTCACTCCCTCCCCACCCTCGCCTAGAGGCTCTGCGGAGGCCGCGCCCAAAGGTGAGCGCCAACTTCTGCATGGTGCAGAGACTCTGACTTTCTTGGCTCTTTCCCGTGGTCGAAGAGTGTGGGGTAGTTGCGGGGAGACTGGGACATGGTCGAGGCCAGGCAACTTCTAAATACGCCAGGGGGCTTCTGAAGTTGGGCGGGTCCCCAGCTCTCCACCCTGCCCCCGCCCCCACCCCTGCACAAGCCAGAGAGCTCTGAGGCAGAAAGAAGGAAAGGACACACGGGCTGGAAGGAAAGAGAAAAGTGAAGGAAGGGATGCGGTCCTATGAGAGGGCACCACTCTAGGTCCTCCCAGGACCCGGCCGGATTAGGGTGGGAACTGGAAGATCCGTTCTGTAAGAATCCTTGAGGACAACTAGACACAGAGACAGCGGTCGCCCGCAGCTACGTCGGGCAAAGTGGCCCCTTGATGGCTATTTTCTGGGCTTCTCGGTGTCCATTGGTCCCTTGGAATTTTCAGAATAAGTTGTGGGGCGGGAGTGGTTTGCAAAACACTCTGCACTCCTATCCCACCCACACGCCTCCGAAATGAATAATTCAGGCAGGAGCCAGGATTTCTGTATTAGCTCCACGTTGCCCCTGCGGCTGGCGCAAGGATCCCGAAGTCGGGTAATGGAAATTAAACTGTTGTGGTATGGCGAGGATGTCATTATGTGACTGTTCATATTCAAAGTCAGGCAGCAATGAATTGTAATCATTTCAATTATCTTCAATACACTTTCCTTAGGATACAAGTTGTCAAAGGTTTTTTTTTTTTTTTTTTTTTCTTTTTTTTAAAGTACATTCTTGCGGCTCCGTGGATCCATTTTCCAGACGGTTTGTTGCTCTTGCTGCCTGATTTGCTTTCAGCTTTTATTCCCCAGCCTCAGATTGTTTTACAGAGACTCCGCTGGATTGAGCAAACCCTGGCGGCCCTCGCTGCTTCTCGGGCGCTGTGGGCCGGCTACACCGGTCGGGAATCGGCCTTAGTGCGCCCGGCGCGCGCATTTTGGTAGCTTTCAGGTTTAATTAACTTTGAGCAACAACTATGCATGGAGTTCTGGATCTAGTGTTGCCTTGGGGAAGGGGACCATCGTATTATATTCTGCGTCCTTCCCAACCCAGGGCGGGGGTGGGCGTGTGGGTTGGCGGCTGCACTCTGCTCCACCCTCCCACCCCAAGCGCCAGCCGGCGCAGCGCGTCAGAAAGGCACGTGCTGGACTGTTTCGGACCTCCGAGAGTATTGAGAGACAGCAGACTGCGATTCCAGCCCAGAGAAAGCAGGGAAGAGCCGATATCAGCGCAAACTGCTCTCCTCTGTTGAAACCACCCTGGTGCTGGCTCCTCCTGTCCCTGAACATGGGGACAGTGGCAAGTTGGATATAGTATCCTTGTAAGGATGGCAAAGCGCCTCCGCTCCCAACCTGGGCAAAGAGATTAGGGGTCCCTTTGAAGTCTACGTCCAATCTCACGGATTAGGATTAATCCCGATCTTTACACTAATATCGCCTCTCGGGTTTTTATTATACTCATTTGAGAGGAAATGAGCTCTTGCCAGGCAAATAGCACCCCGCACCCCACTTCTCATTGCTGTGCAGGGCCGGGGCCTGAACAACCCCGCGGGCAATCTCAGAGCTGCTGATATTATATTTGTGAAATGTCCTTTTGTTGAGGCTTTTAACACCTTCTTATAACGAATCATTTGTTCTTTTCTCTTTAATTTTGATAGACAATTAGCCATCAGAGATACACCAGTTGACTGTAACCGAGCATTAAACTCGCCTTTATGTAACGCTAATTTAGCATAGCTGCTTTGTTTAACTTTGCTATATAAGAACCAGGTTTTGTAGGGGGAAAAAAAAGGTGTAATTTTATGTGGGGCTTCATTTCTTTTGGCCCTGTACGCAGGAAGCCCTTGCCTCTTTGTGAAGCGTTCTGCTGGGGCCTGACGCCATTTCCCGTGCCTAGCACCTGCAGGCTGGGGGAAGAGAGGGAATTAGCATTGATATAGATTTAGTTGAAATGTAATCTCTTAAATCTGTCCAAGATTCGGGAAGATAATTACACTTTCACTGAATTGCCAGGGGTCAGCGTCTCTGAGGACCTGAGGAGTTGATTTACTAACAATAGTGTTACATAAAAAAAATGGCGTTTGAGATTATAATGTTAATGGCTGCGGTCGCTGGGGAATGCGGCTGCTTCCAACTAATTCCATGTAACTTGTTTTTACCTCCCTTTTCCTCCCTCTCTTACTAAATCCTGGGCTCCGTCTTTGCAAAGACGGTGCTTAATTTGGTGGCAGGCGCTGGGAGGTTAAGACTAGAAGCTCTGGAACCTGGGGTTGACGTGCTTTTTCTGGGCGTGTTTGTGGTGACATGTTGTGGCCTCCACAGCAAGGGTGGCCTCTTCCCCCACGAGGACCAGAATGAGGGCGTGGACTCCAAATACCACACAGTGAGTCTAGGGATCTGCGGGAGCAGAGGCAGATGACAGCACCTGGAGGAAGCGCGCTCCCTAGTCTGACTTGCACGGGATGCGCCTATTACGTGTGTCCTACCTGCCCGGAATTGTGCCTTCCCGGCTTCCTGCGGCCTCGAGCTTCCCAGCCCCCGGGGGACCACCAGGCCTTGTTCTATATGCTACTTGCCTGCTCAGGCTGCTCTTCTGGCCCAGCAGCCCCGGACCTGGGGCCGCTCATTTCCCGTCGCAAACTTTCCCTTCTAGCTGGAGTTTGGCGGGAGGCTAGGACATGAGTTCTGAGAAGCACCGCAAAGTCCACATTCCAGTTAGGGATGAGCCTAAGCTTCAAAACTAACAAATCAACCTCTTTGAGGGTGGGAATGGTTACGGAGTTCCTTACCAACACAATAGTCAAACTTCATCCACAGATCCACCCACGTTGGTCTCGGGCCACATCCACCATGTCTAGACTCCACCAAAAATCCCAAGTCCGCACTAATTTGTAGTCCTGCGGGTAACTCCAGCGTTTTGCTCCCCCTGAAGCCTCATTAGCTCCATGCATATGGCCTCAGGTTACCCAGGGACCCTCTGGAGGGCTTGCCTCCCCCACATCTACCGTGGACCATGGAAGAGCCCCTGAAACTATCCAGAGTAAAGGACTGAACAGGGAAATGCAGCTCTTCTTGCGTAAAAAGCCGATTCCGTGGCTTCCTCCAGGGCGGCGCTGGGCCTGGGAATCAGAGGAGGCCAGAACTGAGCGGTATTCTCAGACTACACTGTTTCAGCGGCCCAGGCCTGTCCCTAGGATGTGGCCATTGCTTTTATCCTGGGTCCGGACGCTCAGATTCTCTGGTTTGGATAAGACTTTGGAGTGCGAACAGGGACACCTCTGCTCTTTACCTCTTCCTCCTTACACGGCGACTTAGGGAACCAGAACTGGGAGTTTTGCTTCAATGCGCAAAGGCTGCTGGAGCCCCAGGTTGCAGGTATGAGCAAAAGAAGGAGCCGCCCCTCAACCTAAAGCACTCTCACCCACATTAGTAAACTGTGAGTCCGCGGACAGGTCGTGAAGCCTTGGCCTGCGGGTGCCCTCCCGGCTTGCCAGGCTTCCTGCCTGCTGGCGAGAGAGCGCAGCGGAAGAGGCCCAACGCCCGAGCCCTGGGCGCTGGGGGCGGGCGGGGGCGGGAGAGGGAAAGGGTTCCCGCGCCCCTCTCGTGTTTACGTCGGTGCCCCCTTATCTTATATGTAACAGCAATATATATGTTAATTGAAAACTTCTGAATTTAAAAAGGTTGTGACAAGTTATAATTTGTCCTGTCAATGCCTGGAATCCTTATTTATCTCTTTAGCTTGCCTCCCGCTCGCGCCTGTCAGCTAACAGCTTGCCTAACTCGTTGACTTCCTCACTCATGGCACGGAAATGACAAATGTGCTGTTTTATCCGTACAATTTATTTCATTATTGTTGCCAGCACGAAGCATCACAATCAATCATAAGGAAGTCCAGTTGGCAGGTGTCAATCTTGGTGTGTTTTTGTACGTCTCAGCCTATATTTAATCCAATTATAAGGGTCACAGAGTAAGTGCCAATCCTCTTGTTACAACTCACATCTTATTTAAGATTTAAAGTAAAAAAGTCAACTCCATCGCATGGACCTTTTGGGGGAAGGGAAGAGATGCTGTTGAAACCCCCCATCTCTGTCTGTCTTCTCTTCACCTCCAGTTTAAATTACACAGCAATCCCTTTTTATTAAAGGGTTGCTGGGAATCTGAGTTTTATGAGCATTTGTGTGCAAATGAAGGCTCTCCTTATTTTGCTAAAGTAGAAGCAGGCTTAATGATGAGAGATCTTTCCGCTCATTGCCCATTCAAATACAATTGTAGATCGAAGCCGGCCTTGTCACGTTGAGAAAAAGTGAATTTCTAACATCCAGGACGTGCCTGTCTACTTTCAGTGAATTGCATCCAATCACCCCCAGGGAATTCAGCTAATGTCTCCATCTCCACCCCGACAAGGGAGAGAAAAAAATCAAACATGGTGCCTCAAACTGACTTAATATGAAAATGTTTAAAAGGAAAGGACAGCAGAGTTTTCCTGAATTGATTGTAGAGATTTTTCTGAGTAGGAAAGAAATCTGGAAGGATTGGAGATTTTCTCAAAGGTCCCAGAAAACTTTTTATAGTGTGGTAGAACAGACAGAAGAGAAGAAACTAAGATATTTCTTTGTATGACAGAAGGATAACAATTGAATAGTAAAAAATCACAGAATTGCATGTAATTGTGCCATTATGCAGTCCTTTAGACCAGGGTGACAAGATGGCAAATATTATCTTTGCTAAATATTCTTCTTTTTACTGCTTGAGTTCCCAAAAAATGTTCCTTTAGTTTTTATTTAAAATAAAAATCTTGTTAAAGCCAACTTACTGTTTAAAGGAGAGGAAGTGAAGGAGAGGGAAAGAAGAGCAAGAGCCACATACACTGCCCATTTAATTTTATTTCTTAGATGATATCTGCATTACTGGCTTGTATAGTTATTTGAATTGGCCTGCAAATATGCGTAGTATGTTTTTCAATTATGTGTGGGACTTTTCCCTCTGCTATTAATTTTATATGGCAAATCTTTATTAAACCCCTTTATAAATTAGTACCCACTCAGGAATACCATTTCATTTCTTTCCTTTTCCCCTTGCTTTCTTTCCTCTTCTTCTTCCTCCTTCTCCTTCTCCTCCTCCTTTTCCTTCTCCTTCTCCTTCTTCCTCTCCCCCCACTCCCATGCAGGAATTATACCAGGGCCTCACATTTGCTAAGCAAGCACTCTACCACTGAGCCACATCCCCAGTCCAGAAATACTCTTTTAAAAGAAGAAGACATTTAAAAGGGCTCATTGTTGTTCAGATTTAGTAAAATGAAATTGAAATATTTAAGTGGAAAGATCCCTTTCTACTTTTCAGTTGTTGGGAGACTCAATGCCCATTCTCAATTAAAAGACAAACACTGAATCAATTCCCACCCACCCTGTAGCCCAGATCCGGGGGAGGGGCTACAACAATCTGGAAGCCGGTTTGTTTGCATAAAGTAGTTAAGGGGATAGAGAAGAGGGGAAAACGTACCTTGGACAAGCACAACAGATATCAGCTATAACTCAAGCCAATAACCGATTTTCCCCCTCCCGCTTACAACCAAGACTGCTCTCTAATCCTTCTTTTACCCTCCAGCCCTATCCCTCACAGCCCAGTTCCGCACCTCGCTTCTGCTGACTAAACGGGAAGCTCTGGCCTTCCTGGCAGTCAGGGGTCAGGGCTGCTCCAGAAGGCTCCCCAGACTGGGCGGTTGCCATGCTCGGGCACTGGTGCTGTAGAGAAGCAGAGCTTGGGACTGCCCTAGATGTTGGAGAATTGTAGCCTGGGACAACCCGGGATGGGGGAAGCCTGGAAGAAAATGAGGGGTTGTTTGTTTGTTTGTGTTTCCCATTTGAACCCTACCTACAGCCTGACTCGGGTAGCAGTCAGTGGGCATCTTGGTCGCTAAAAGTCTTGGCTGCCCGCCGTGCCCTTCTGCCAGCGATACGAGCCCATGAGGCCTAGAGAGACTGCCTCTACCCTGAAAGGGCAAGGGTAGATCTTGAAGGCTAGGCACCACGCGCCCTGTTGCCCCCTAGGCCGGTGGCAGGAGACCAGGGGAGGCCCCAGCACTCGGGTTCTGATAGTGTCTTCGGAGTTCTCCGAGGTCAACAGCTACCCGGAGGACCAAGTTTTGGCTGCGGCTGAAACTGCTCCCTCCCAGGTGGGGACCCCAGCGCCGGATCCCTCCCGCTCTGCTTTCTGTGCTGGGGGCAAATGGAGAGCGGCTCAAGCGTTGGCCCGGAGCTCGGAAAGGCAGAGGTCTGGCCTCGCCTCCACCGCGGGCGCTCTTGCGCGGCCTGAACGCGTCCTTTATTGACAGGCAGATAAGCAGGCGGCGGCCGTGGCGTTTCCAGCGTCGCTCTTGAGCACCCTGCTGGGTTGCAGGGATCCGCTCACATTTAATGGCCTGGACTCCAAACAAGCCCGGAGCAGCCCTCTCGGCGGCCTCCGGTTGGGACAGGGGGCGGGTGAGGAGTGAGCCTCGAACAGAAACTGCGGGGCTGGGGAGGCCTACCCAGGCCCAAGGCCTACCCATAGTCCACACCCCCGAGGAATAAGACAAAGTGGAGGAGATCTTGGGAGGAGGTCCCGAAGGAGAGCGAGGGGCTTACCTAGAGAAACTAGGTCACGGGAGAAGACCGATGGCGAAGAACCCGAGAAAATGCTGGAGCGCCACTTCCCAGCCCAGCCAGGTTTGTGGCTACACCCCACTGTAGGGTTCAGGCCCAGATTAGGATGGCCAATAAGGGTGGACGCTCCTTGGCCCTGACTCCTGAATCCCAGAGAGTTGGGGTGAAGAAGGGAAGTGTGGAGAATATTCCCCTCTCAGCCAAGGCTTTCTTTCTCTTCCCCACCCATTCCTCCCTCCGGGCCTCAACGGGTAGAACAAGACAAAAAATCTAGTCCTTCTGTTAGCTGGCTAAACCAAGAGAAGTAAGGTGACCT
The DNA here is from genome assembly GCF_001458135.2 of Marmota marmota marmota. Taxonomy (NCBI): domain Eukaryota; kingdom Metazoa; phylum Chordata; class Mammalia; order Rodentia; family Sciuridae; genus Marmota; species Marmota marmota. Next base: position 42,694,729 of record NW_026000174.1, on the reverse strand, counting down.
GCTTGGAGCTGTCCCCCGGCCTGTTGTGAAGCCCTGCACCTGTCCAGGTGTGCTATGGAAGGAGCGGAAACCTCTCAACCCCTCACCTTGTGCCATCTGTGCAAAGCTCTCCCTTCACGGCCCCTACTGACCAAGGTGTTTAGGATCAGGCCCTGGGGGCCTCTTCTGACCCAGCGCCCAGCTCCTGGCCTTAACAAACTCGCCTGGGTCCACCCAGGCTGCCGCTGTCTACAAGCAATACCACGCCCCTTCACTTCCCCTCCCCCCACTTCCTTAAGCGTCCCCTGACCCTCCAGGCCGGGCGTCAGTCACTTCCAAATTCAAGATCTGGATGCAGACAGAGGGAGAAGAAATTGGAAGATGAAGAGCCCCCCTCCCCTCCACCGGGTGGAGGGGGGACAGGTTAAGACAACCCTGGTGTAGGCATTCGTTCCAAGAAACAGGTTCAGCTCCTCTAAGCCGTCTCCCAGACCACAGAAGGTGTGAAGGGAAGACTGGCAGAGACCACCAGGTCAGTATCCTGCGGACCTCCTCTCAGTTTCTGTCGTTTCCTCGGTGCCAAGAGGGGAAGTCTTCACCTCAATAACTGTGATTTCCGCATTTTCCTTCTCCAGACCACCAACTCAACAAATAACCCTCAAGCAAAAGATAAATACAATCACCTACATTTTCTACGTGGCTGGAGACTTTCAGTAGCAGGGGCGAGGGAAGCCCGGCAGGCCCGGTTTGGAACTTAGGAAAACTCAGCGGACCTGCGGATAACTTTGGCCTAATTTGAGGGAAGGTATCTCTCTTCCCCTGGAGCCCCAGTCTATGCCCAGCTGGTGACTTGTGTGCACGAGGACCAGGTTGGGTTATCCATCTCTCCTTGAGCTCCTTTGAAAACGATTTCTGCCAGAGGCCACTTCACTTTCAACCCCGGTGCGGCCTTCGGGTCCCTCTGATGATATGACTCCCTGGAGAACCCAGGAGGGGTTAGGGTGGTCTCCCAGAGAGATAGGTGACTAGCCTTAGGGTAGGGCTGTGGGATCCGCGTGATGAAAGGGCAAGAGGAGCGCACTTAGCAGGACTAGCTTCCTGGAGGAGTTGACTGTACGTTCTAAAGGACCAGGCGGATCAGAGCTGGGCGTGGGCAGCAGCCTGCCGGGCCAGGAAAGGCCAGAGCTGGGGATGCGAGCGGGTCAGACCCTAGGTCGGGAGAGGGAGGCTCCCGCCGGGCGGGAAAGCTAGTCTGCGCGGAGCTAAACCCAACTCTGGCCGCCATGACGTCACGCGGGCCGGGCAGCCAATGAGGACGGCGCTGGCGTGGATATTAAGGAAAGTTAGCGCCTGCCTGAGCACCCTCTTTTCTTATCATTGACATTTAAACTCTAGGGCAGGTCCTCGCGTAGAACGCGGTTGTCAGATCTGCCACTTCCCCTGCCGAGCGGTGGTGAGAAGTGTGGGAACCCGCGCCGCCAGGCTCACCTGCCTCCCCGCCCTCTGCTCCCAGGTAACCGCCCATGCCCCCACAGCTACCCAGCTCGCGGCTCGCGGCGCCTTTCCCTAGCCGGCGAGGGTGTCCCCCCAATCAAAGCCCTCCCCAAGTGGCCCCGGGGCTCGATTTTTGCTTTCAAAAGGAGGCAAACAAAAATGGAAGGGAGTTATCGAGGCCGGGATAGGAGGGGGGAGGGGAGCTATTTTTGCTGAGCATGCTTTTCTGCAAAAGTAGCAAAATGTTTCAGTCCCGAGTGGACTTCCAGACTGGCCCTGAGCTGAGGGTTGAGGGCGGGGGTCTGCCGCTTCTGTCTACAGAAGTCGCTTGCGATCGTGAGAAATGCAGGATGTGAAGATGCAGTTTGCACCCAAGATCCGCCCGCAAGACATTCACGTATGGAGAAGTCCCCAGTCATGGTGGGAATGCATGGAAGTACCCCGCTGCGGGTCTAGCGAGGTGCAGCAAAAGTTTCCCTTGGTTGGAAAAGTGTATATGGTTGGACCATAACAAAGTCTGAGAGATGGGGTTCGTTTCCCTGAAAGGAACGGTGGACGAAAGAATGCGGCTCTCAGAGCTGGGCAGCGAGTAAAGCCTCCAGCGTGTGATTTGAGCTTCACTTCGGAAGACCTAATAATTAGCGATTTTCATTGAGCTAGAACGCGGGCTCGGGTTACTGCGAGCTGGTTACTGCCGGCGCAGCACTCTCTGCTTATGGGAAGCTTATGGGCGCCTGGAAGCCCCGCGGCTGAGGGTCTAGTAAAGCGGAGCCCAGTCACACTCCCTCTCCGGGACAGCTGGAGCCCCGGTGCCGGAAGTTTCCCCAAGTGGGTCAGGAAAGGGACGACCCCAAACTTAGACTAACTTGTGGTTCCGCGGGGCGAAAGTCCCGGGACCCTAGCCCTGAGCTGCTGGAGACACCCAGGCCGACTTAAGCGCCGCTCTGGAGCATCCTGCCCTCCCGGGTTAGGGAGGCCTCTAGGTCAGGCCCTGGTTCGCCCTCCCCCACTCCAAATCGCATTCCTGGCGCCCCCTCTCTGGACCGTCTGGAGGCACTTTTGGAGGATGTTTGGATCTCAGGCTCTTGTGACAGGTGCTAGGACCACCTCCCAACTCTTACAGGCTAGGTGGCCATCCTAGCCTCGAAGCAAGGCAATCAGCGAAGTGGCCGCCCCGCCGCGCACCTTACCTGGGTCGGGGTCCTTTCCTCCATAGATTCCTTTCCCCAGAGCTGGGCGGTGAGCAGGTTGCCTGCTTCGCAGTGGGAAGTGGACCTTGTCCTCCAGTCATAAATCAAACCCAGCCATCCTCGGGCCTCCTCCCTCATTAGAGATGTTTATTGGAGATTGTGTTTATTCGGCTGTCACGGCGAGAAAACGCGGTGACATAATTACCTCTGACCAGAGTCCTCGCCCTGCGCAAGCCAGGGACCTCCTCTGTTGCTTTCTCACTCCGGTGCCCTCCTCGATGGGAGGATGTATGTGGTTGGTCTTTTTTCCTTCAGATCCTCTCATATAATTTGGATTATTGGAGGGGGTGCTATTCAGATTTCCTCACGGCCCGGGAGTTTATTTATTTTAGAATTTGAAAGGAAAACCGAAGGGAATCCAACGCCCCTCCGGGGCAGAAGGGGGCAGCGCGGGAGAGAAGGGAGGAGAGTCTCTTTCTCTGCGCAAAGTTTCCAGTCGGTGGGGCCGTGGCGCGAGGGGTCTGGACTCCACTCGCGCCTGGGGAGTAGGGCGCTGACCCGGAGGAATGGATGAGGATATTAGTGGTTGTGTCTGTTGCTTCACTTTTCATCATCTTTCTACTCTGAAGGAATTGGAGGCTTCAGGGCCCCCGACTGAGGGTTCTTAAATTCTCCCCGCGGAACTCCAAAGAGGCAACCCTCACCTCCTACCCTCCCCTTGGTCCCCTGGCTGCCCCCCGGCATCGGTTTTCCCCGCTCGCCAGGTTTGTAAGTCACCATCTGTGTGGCTGGGTTAGGAAATGATGAAAAGCGCCGAATTGTTCTCTAATTGAAAATACATTTTTTTTTTCCTGGAGAGCACGCGCTGACAAAATATCTGGGATCCCAGCTTTTGATCCCTCGCTTGCCGCCTCTGTTCTTCAGTCGCTAATAAAACTCGCATTGAGCCCCTTAGTGCCTTGATTAACAGGAAGATTAACTCTTTCTGCTGTTGGGAACAGCTTGTCCCAATCAATGTCATTTAAAAAGCCTCCTCAGGATGTCCTCAGCTCTGGTTCCCGGCTGCTGGAGCGAGCCAGCCATGACATTTGCTCTTTCCTGCTCCCCAGCCCCAGAGCCCTCAGTTCCTGGGCGGCAGGTTCCTAGATCCAAGATTGGGCAAATTACAGGACTTGGTCTGGCCTTTGGAAGAGAGTTTGGAGAGCAAATCTCTAGGGAGAAGAGACCTTGGCTTGCTTTTCTTTTTGAAGCTGAACTCTAGCTTTTTTTGGGGGGCGGGGGGAGGTAACAGGGAAAGGAGTGCTGAGGGATCCACTCAAGGCGAGGAAATGGAAAGCAGACTTTCCTAGGTAACCCTATTCCAAGAATCCGAGAGTGCTGCTGTTTTCAAGGGCCCTAAATCTGATGAGCTTCAGTCTGTCCCTATTTAGACAACAACATGTAGAGTCCCGAAGGCAGTGTTGGGAGTCAGATCCACGGACTTTAAGAAATCTCTTTTCTGGGACACCCAGCTGGACAATGTTGTTTTAAAAGGGGGGACAGGGACCGGGAGAGAACCCGAAAGATACTTGCCGACCAGTATAAACCGAAAGAGGACCGATCCCAGAGAGCCCCCTAACGCACCAACCATTTGGCAGGACAGGAAGGACCAGGGCACCTAGCTTCCTTCAGCCAAGCGTGGACACAGCTTGGAGGCTCCGCAGGGAGGTCTCTGGGATCCCCTAGGCTTCCCTAAGCTGTGGGCTTGGCCAGGGGGAGTGGAAACCCGGCAGGTTGCTGGGGAAAAGAGGAGAAAGGCCTGAAACAAGGAAGCACCCCGGACTGGGGAGGCTGGGGTGAGAGGCCTTTGCCTTTGGTGATCGTTTGACCGGTTTGTCAGTTCCGCCGACCAAGGGACCCATTTTCCCAGAGTCTGCAGAGAGAGACTATGCAAAGTGATGCAGATGTTTGTAGAGACTTTCTTTCAAAAAATTTCAGGCTTTACCATTTCCAGCGCGCCAGCACCGTGCCTGTCAGCTTGGCTCCGTGAGAGGAAGAGTTTGAAGGTTTCGACCTCTGGGTGGGAGATTCTTGTTCCGAAACTGGGAGCCGAAAATATATCCCCCAGAGTGCTGGGCACTTTTTGCCTGGACAGAGGACGCCCCGGGACCCGGAACTTTATGGGGGTGGACACAGGCAAAGGGTTGGGACTAATACTGAGGAGAGGCACTCTCGCAGCTAGCCACGATCCCCCAGTGTGGGCACAGACTCCCTCGGCACAGTCTCCTGTTACCGGGTGGGACAACTGGAGCAGCCCCTGCGGGAAACCGTGGACCCGCGGAAAAGAGGTCCTCCTCCCGCTCCAAGGGGCGGGGGGGCGGTGAGAGAAGCGGGAATGGAGGAGAAAGGCGACACCGAAACCTAAAGCGCAATTCCCCCACCCTACCCACCCGGCCTTGAAAGGACTGCAAGTGGGCCTCGGTCTTGTTGGAAGCTTGAATTAAAATGGCGACCTGCGAGTTGTCTCAATTTTGTGGACATCTCTGGCACCCCGCACCTCCACTCCACCCCCTCCACGTCGCCCCCGCAGCAGGTACTTGGCAGAGGGAGTATCTGCAAAGAGCAAAATAGCACCCCCACCCTCCTTGAGACCTGTCCCGAGAGAGTGAGGAAATCTCGCTCTCACCCCACTCTCCTTAAACTTTGGAAATTCTGCCTCCTTCCGGAGCTGAGTTCCCCCACCCCCCAAATATTGACACATTGGAAGCGGCCAAGTCCTTTTTGTTTCTTGTTTGTGCAGAGGAGTTTCCAGGAGTCCTTCCCTGAGCCCCCATCCCCACCCAATGACGTCAGTGGCATTCACTCCGGGCTCCTGGCCTCTTCTGATTTTTTGTTAAAACTTTTCTCCTAGGTGAGGTGGGGGTTGAGGGGTGGGAGAAGGAGCTGATTCAAAGAGCCAGTGCCCTGGGGGGAAATAGCAACAAGATTATGGCTGCTTCTTTCTGAGGCAAAGCTTAAGAAGGTGCTAATCCACTCGGTCGCTAATTGAGAGGTTGTAAAAATGATATTCGCCTCCAGTTCGGACAGAGTCACTGGGTCTTTTTCCCCCTTCTCGCTCAAGCCTAGTAGCTTTGAGTTTAAGCTTCTTTAGTTCACTTGAGAAGTAAAAGAGAAAGAAAGAGAACGCAGACTCTTGCTGCTCTGGGACCCAAAACCGCTGCCCAAATTCCAGGGATCCTCTGAAAGTCGCGGTCCTACGAAATCTCTTAGGGAGGCAGCGGTACCCAGCGCCACCTCCTTCGCCTCTGGCCTGGATTTCCCTTGGCGCTGAGTGATCTGAGCCGCACAAAAGAGGAGGTGAGCGGGTTGTACGAACCCATTTCGGGCTGGGGCGGGGAAGGCCCTCGCTCCGGCTGAACTCTGCATAGGCTCCTGATAGCAACTTGCTGGGTTCTGGGCAGGACGGAGAGTGCCAGGCCCACACCAGGCCCAGCGGCCCAAGGCAGCCCACTGCTGCCTGTTTCGACTCCCACGGGGCTTCCGCGGCGCCGCCTGTCAGCAGTCAGTTCGGTTCGCGCAGGCAGTTATTGATGAGCTCTCACTTGCAGAACTTTTCAGAAGTCAGGAAGAGTTAAGTGTCCCGGCGGCGGCTTCCTTTCAGCCTCCTTGCCTCCGCTTTTCCGACTCCATACCCCTTTGCCAAGTCCTGGGGTATGTCCTGCATCTCAGGCCTTCTCCTTCCCGGCTCCAAGGCACTCCCGCTCCAAGACAGCTCAGGACAGCGCAGGACAGGGCAGCCTGATCGCTCCCCTGTCACCTAAACTGCGTGCTCCGAGGGACGCCTTTGGAGTGTACTGAGGTGTATCCTAATCATCGGGCATTCAACAGACAGACTTTTGGTGTGTGGTCAGAAGAGAAAAACCGTTTACTTACTTTCCTCCCCGGTTTTCTGGCAACAGCTGAAGGAGAGCTGTCTCCGTGGACTGAGCTGACCAAGGAGAGGAGTCTTGCGGACACATACGGCACCACACACACAATCGGTAGCACACACCGACACACGCTGACATACCAACAACGCCGGAGGGGACACACACACACACACACACACACACACACAGAATCTCTTACAGCATTGGTCATCCCCCCACCCGCCNCAGAAACTTGCTCCCTCCAGGGGCTAGGAGTCCTGAACCCCACTTGGGGTGGGGGTAAGGGGGCTCAACTCCCAGCCCAAAGGCCTTCCCCCGATCGCTCAAGTTCGCGGCCGCAGTGCTGGCGGTGCTGACAGCCTGAGCGATCAGAGCCGGGAGATGTCGGCGAGCTCCAGAGCCCCAGCGCGGGGGCCCTTCGCCGGGAAGAAGAGCCGGGACCCACCGGCGGAGCCGAAAACAAGTGTATTCATATTCAAACAAACGGACCAATTGCACCAGGCGGGGAGAGGGAGCATCCAATCGGCTGGCGCGAGGCCCCGGCGCTGCTTTGCATAAAGCAATATTTTGTGTGGGAGCGAGCGGTGCATTTGCATGTTGCGGAGTGATTAGTGGGTTTGAAAAGCGAACCGTGGCTCGGCCTCATTTCCCGCTCTGGTTCAGGCGCAGGAGGAAGTGTTTTGCTGGAGGATGATGACAGAGGTCAGGCTTCGCTAATGGGCCAGTGAGGAGCGGTGGAGGCGAGGCCGGGCGCCGGCACACACACATTAACACACTTGAGCCATCACCAATCAGCATAGGTGTGCTGGCTGCAGCCACTTCCCTCACCCACACTCTTTATCTCTCACTCTCCAGCCGCTGACAGCCCATTTTATTGTCAATCTCTGTCTCCTTCCCAGGGATCTGAGAATTGCTCTCATACACCAACCCAGCAGCGTCCGTGGAGAAAACTCTCACAAGAAACTCCTTTTAAACACCGTAATTTCAAACCGTTGTGGTCTTTAAGCAACAACAGAAAAAAAAAAAAACCCAAAAAACAAAAAAAACACCCAATCAAACAAAACTCTTGACAGGATCTTTGACAACGAGAGAGGATGCCTCATAAAGGTGAGTCCGCTTCTTTCTTTTCGCTTTATTTTTATTTCAGTGTTCAGGCAGGTCTCCCTCTGCCTCCCTCTGCCTCCCTCTCTGGTTGCCGGTCCCCTCCCCCACCACTACGCCAGAAGAGTTGGGCCAGAGAAGTTTCCACGCAGGAGCACAAACTTTCTACTTCCAGCGAAAGCCCGCGTCGGAGAGCGACCGCTGGCGAGCCAGAGCGGTGCAGGGCTCGGGGCCGGCTGCCGGCTCAGCTCCAGCGCTAGCGCGGGTTAAGCTAGCAGGAAGAATCGAGGCTCCAGGCGCGGCTGCAGACGCGGCTCCCGGCCCCAGTATAGTCAAACGATCCCGGGCTGCGGGAGAAGACGAAGAGGATCTGTGGTACCCAAGGCCCGGGAAGGACCGCAAAGAACAGCCGCCGCCGCTGCTTTGTCCAGCCTGCGGCCCTGCAAGTGCGCAGAGAGCGGGCGCGCGGAGGGAGCGCCGCGGGAGCCGGCTCGCTGAGCCGCTCTGCGGATCCTCCAGCTTTGTGCTGCGCTGGGATCCGGCGCAGAAGAGCATTTGGTACTTCAGCGCCAAGGGGGCATCATGCCCGCCGCTGCGGAACGGAGTCAATCGGCGAGGCAGCCCCACGCTGGAGGCAGAAACCGCGAGCGAGCGTGAACCGGGAAGGAAGACACCAGGCCGAGGCGATCCGATGCGCGCTCCGATGGAGCACAGAGCCTAGCTGGAGGACTGTCAGCTTCCATCAAGCCCCTGGGCTCTCTCCTCCAGCCTAACTTGAGCGAGGAGCTCGGACTTGAAAACTCTGCTCCTCCGGCTTCCCCCAACTCTCTCCCCCGCCCCGCGAAAGCTGGGGTGTTTCAATCCTCAGGCCCCCAACGCTCGGTGGGTATTTTTCCTCGTCTTCCTCTGACCTAGCCGCGCACCGTGTTACCATTTCAAGTTTCGAGCTGGAAAGGTGGTTTGCTTTTTTTTTTTTTTTTTTTTGTATTTAAAATTCTGATGTTTTTTCTTTGTGTGGCAGAAAAAAAAATCTATATGAAAGCATTAGCTTTCCCCCTAGTCTGATCACATACTCTCCCTAGATAATTAGTCTAAGTAATTCGAGAGTTTTTGGATTCTAAGACCCCAGGAGAAAAGTGTCTTTTCAAAGTTCATAAAGTTGTTGCCTCTTTTCCCTGTGCAGATTTTCTCAGTCTCCCTGCGCCATAATAGCCCTGAATTTTAGCAAGTGTAATTGGGGGAAATGGAGTTGAATTTCAAGTGGAAATGCTTTCTTTTTCGAGTGCTAAACCCTGGCCCTTCAGTCATGAGTGATTTCTAGAAAGTTTAAAAACAAAGTGAAACGTGGTTTCTTTCTTTCTTTCTTTTTTCCTTCATACTCTCCCAAGCTCTCTAAGCCATTTTGGGTGTTTAACTCGAACTTGGGAAGGTTTGAAAAGGGGGTATAAGCAGAAAATGAAATGAAAAGCAAAGTGCTTGTAAGCCTGGCAAGTTTACCGAGGAGAAATAATAGTTGTTACTGCTGACATTACATTTTTATAGCCGGTGACCTTTGCATACGTCGGAAGGCAATTTGATTAGTTGTTATCTTATTTGGCCCTAGAGAGTAAAACTTTGTCATCCTAATTGCTAATTATTCTTTGGCTGGGGGCCGGGGGGCGGGAGGATCCAGAGCGAGTTCTCCCCTTAAGGCCAGCTAAGGAGTTTGGGGATGGATTTTGTGAATTAAGTAATTAAAACAACAGCACCATTTGAAAGCTGAAGTTTATATTGGGGACAGGGAGGGGGGCAGTGGCCTAGTGGCCTTGTGGACCAAGGCCTGGGTGACTGAGATTTCTGGAGACTTCTTCATTCTGGATGTGGGTCTGTGGCCTCGCTAAGGCTGTAGAAAGCTCCAGCCTGGGTTGGGGAGCTTGGGTTGGAGCTGGGGGGTTCTTGCTTCTGAGAACACTATTGCTTCCGGGTGTCTGTGTGCACTGTTCCCCTGGCTGCTTTTGCACAAAGTGTTAACGATTACTTAAGTAATTAGATAGCTTCTTAGCTGAGAGAAGGGTGGGAATGGAGCAGAACCGGAACTTGAAATGCTATCACCTTCCCAGCTGCTTCGAAAATTAACCAGCTAGGCCTTCAGGGATCGGCTAGAAAAAAATCTCAAAATGGTATCAAGAAGGTAACAGCTGGGATGGGGGCATTTAGTTGTGACTGTACAGTGTGGGTTACAGAGAGAAGTTCATCAAGTTTTACCAGTCCATGGGAAATTTCACTCCCTTTCTCCCACCTGCTACCTTTTGCAGCTTGAGTCCCACATTTGTGTTGGGGGGATGCAGGGGGGATTCTGGTCAGTGTTGATGTTTCTGCCTGTTGGGGCATGACTATGGATGCAGGGAATGAGACAAGAGGGAGGCATTGAAGAGCCAGCCTAGCTAGGGGTAACTAAGTAGCCCTCTGCTGTGGCTAATATTTACCAGGCTGAGAAAAACTACTCGTCTTTGGTTTGTTTTCGTGGATTTAAGCTGCCTCCCAACTAGATTTTTTAAAATACCACAAATGGCCTTGAAGAGAAAAATGTGCTTCTTGGAATTCTTTGTAGGCAGGCAAAATTAATAATCATCACAGGAAAAAGAATTATTTTTTTAAATGAAGAGAAATGATGCTGTGACTATTTTGTTATTTTACTTTTTTTTTTTTTTTGCAAACCTCTTGAATGGGCTCTTTATTGTAACTCTCCCTTCCCAATTGAGCACCCCACCGTGCCGTTGTATCTTTTTACAGCCCCTAACAACTCACACCAGTAACACAATTACCTCTAGATATTTATAACAAGAAATTACTTTTCTATTTTCTGCACTGCCCCCATCCCAAGAACCTTCTTCTTATGGAAAGGTAGGGAAGGGATGGTGGAGGGCAAGTCTTGGAGACCCACATTGGGTTAAGTGAGAGAAGCGTCCCTCTGTTCCCTTTGTGAGTTGGTGAGTTGTTGGTACGATTGGTTGGAAGCTGTGTTGCTGGTTAGGGAGTCTCGGTTTTGCTCTTTGGGTTTGGGAGAGCCAGAGAATAGAAGCCATTGTTCGCTGTCTGTAGGCTTTGTCGACCACGCTCACCCCCTCCTGTTCGTACTTTTTAAAGCAGTAAGGCGCGGTAGACAGCGTGTGTCACAGTACTGTAAAAGGGGGGAAGATCTAAACACCAAAAGGGAAGTTAATCACAATAAGTGAGGTTTGGGAGAAAAAGTTGGGCTTATCACTTGCAAAGTCCCAGGAGGACTGCAAGATAGATGGAGAATGGGACCCTGACCAACAAGATGTTGAGGAAACTGAAGGATAAAGGGGTAACCAGAATTGGCTACAGGAGTCTTGGGACAGCTAAGGTGGTGAAAATCTTCACAGAAGGAAGGCCTATTGCCTGCAGCCCTCCAAACTACTCCAACCTGTGGCCTCAGGCCCCAGGAAGTTCTTGGAGGTCCCCCACCCTTTTTTTTTTTACCTTCAAACTTCAGGTAGTAGTCACCTTTCTTCCCCAGCTCTACTCTTTTCTCCACTGTTCCTCTAGTTTCCCCTCCGCCTTTTCCTGGTTCTTGATATTTTTTCAAAAGTGGGACCCCAACTCCTTAGATTCTCCAATTTTCCCAAGCCAGGCCAGAGCAATCTTTCCCAAGGTGTAGGGATTTCTGTGGGAGAAGCCACTGGAAATAAGGATGTAATGCAGAGTGATTGAGTTCTGGATGCACTGTTTTGTCCTGAGAGCGGGACTCAAAGAGTCCATCTACCTATGCTTTTGAGCCACAGTTTCACCTGCCTTTCTCTCCCTCTGTTTTGTCTTAGGGGGAAGACTTTAACTAGGGGAGCGCAGATGTGTGAGGCCTTTTATTATAAGAGTGGACAGACATCACAGATTTCAGGCAAGTTCTGCAATGCTGCTTTGGGTTTCAAAACCTTAGAGTCAAACTATTTCAGAATGCTTCTTCACTATATAGTTCAAATGGAAGAAAAAATTCAAAATCAGGTCACTGTTTCTCCGGATTAGAGGGTTAGCTGAAGAATCTGGGATGAACGGATAGGGGATAGGATATATTGGAGTAGTTTATTCGAAGCCCAAAGGATAGATCTTGCATGTACTGGAGGGCAAAGCTAAATGACCCTAAGATCGCCCCAAGCGGTTGAGTGGATCAATTTCTTAAGAGTATTCCCCTGTACTGGCCCCAGGTCTTCCTCGGTGGGAGTTCAGGCCTACCTGGGTGCAGCGGCCTAATATTAACTCCTGTTTTCTTGCTAACAGAGCCCCATATTCGAGCCCCGTGGGATCCCGTGGCCCCCAGCCAGCGCCAGCATGCAGAACAGTAAGTGCCTCAGGTCCTTCGCGGACTTCAGGCTGGAGGCGCGGACCCGCGGGTCAGGGGAGGGCGCAGTGGCTCGCGGCGCCAGTGCTGGCCAGGCAGCCTGCCCTAGGGAAGAGGCCCGAGACCTGCGCTGGTAGCCCGTGAGGGGAGGATGTTCACTCTGCTGTTCTAGATCCTGGAAGAGTAGGGGCTGGGCTCTTCAGAACAGCCCGCCCGAGTTTTCGAAGCTGCGGTAGAGAAACCCCATCCCCCCCAAATCCTGTAACTCACCCCCTCTCCCCGCCCCTGCCCGGGCTCTGACCCCAGAGAGAGGGGCTGGGCTGAACAGGGCGGGGCGAAGGCTTCTCCCGGTGGCGCGACCAGAAGGAGGCCCCTTTAGGCTTAGCCAAGACTGAAAGTCTCCACCGACAGGGCGGGGTGGGGGGCTTCCCTCCCCTAGTCACTCTCAGTGCAGCTCCTCCCCTCTTCTAGGCCTGGGCCTAGAAGGGAAGGGGAGCCGAGCACCCAGGCCTGAAGCAGGGTGGAGGTGGTAAACCGCACCATGGAGCTGTTACAGGGTGCCCGCAAGAGCAGGGTTTACTGGGTCTGCAAAGAGGGTAGAGGCTACTCCCAGTAACTGGAGAAGTCCTGCCCTGGCAGCGGCAACTGCGTGGGTCTTGATCTTCTCAGGCCCGAAGTGCCTTTCAGTCCCCCGCTTTTGTGCCTGCCTTTCTTTCCCTTGCCAGACCCCTGGGGCCCCACCCACCTTCCTGCTTAGTCGGTAGGTGCTGGTGTGCAGCCGGGCTATCTTAGAGCTAGGACCTAGCGGCCTCGAGGCCCAGTGAAGCTAGGCCCAGTTGAGGTTAGGATCAGTACATGGCTTAAGGATACAACTGTACTGGGAGTGTGGGAGGCCTAGGTCTTCTAGCAACCTGCCCCTGTCTAAACGCAAAGACTTAAGACGCTCCCCAGTGCCTCAACCATCTCTTCTGGAGGCGCTGGTCGCCCCCTGGTGCTGCAGGGGATGCTGGGCGCGAAGCTCAGCAAAGGGCACAAAGGTGGCGGAGATTTGCTCTTGGAGCTCAGATTCCCCAGCCTCAAGCTCTAGGGTGGGCCCGGGCGCAAAGCCGTGAGCTTTTGCCGCTGCAGCCAGGCCGGCGGGCTCCGAGGGGCGCGGGGTCGCAGGACGGCCCGCAGGGCTTTGTGCTGCTAGTTCCCGGGTGTGCGCAAGGCGCGGAGCATCCAAATTGACACCATATGTTTTCTTATTAGATGCTTCGCGGTCGAATTTCTAGGCGCATAATCATCGCCACTGGGCGAGAGCGCCAGCGGTCCCTAGGGAAGGGACACAATGATTGAGGCTTAACCTCTGAAGGGGAATTTAGAGCTACGCTTCCTCGCTGCCATTTCGATGCTGGCAGAGGCGCCCGGGCCCTGGAGTCTCCTGGGCCGGCACCCGCCGTCCGTGGCTACGGAGGTGGCAGGCACATTATTTTTGCAGTGGGGGAGAAGGAGGGAGGTCTGAGATTAGGCGAACTCACACTGCATTGGCATTCGTAGACTGGGAATTGCCTGGCTAGGCAGGAAGTTGGGGAAGTCTTGGTTTCTCTAGAGGGGACAGCCTTTCTTTTTACATAAAGGCTCCTTTTGCCCAGAGGTGGGCCTCAGCAGCTGGAGCGGTAGACAGGAGTTGGGAAGCAAAGGAAGGCAATAAAGGGAATTTAGTGGAAACCGGAAGCACAGGCTAGGCCTTGTTGGAGAAGCGGTGTCCCATCAATGTCCCGGCCTGCGCTTGCCCCGGCCGGAACCTAGATCTCCCAAACGCCTGTCACTTCTCATAGAGTTGAGGCTCCAACCCCCCCTCAGTGACCACCCCCCCCCAGCCCCGAGCCTTGGGCTATCCTGAAAACTCGGCTCCCCTCGAAGGGGAAATGAGTGCAGTTCAATCTCGTCTGAGTGATCTACAAATAGGGACGGAAAGGGTCGTTTTATCACGGTCCCGTTTGTCGTGACGATGCAATTTCCCGGAGCGGAGCACTGTCACAAAGTGACAAGGCTGCCACAAGCGCCCCGACTGATCTTTTCAATTAGCCTTCCATGCATGATCCGGAGCGACTTCCGCCTATTTCCAGAAATTAAGCTCAAACTTGACGTGCAGCTAGTTTTATTTTAAAGACAAATGTCAGAGAGGCTCATCATATTTTCCCCCCTCTTCTATATTTGGAGCTTATTTATTGCTAAGAAGCTCAGGCTCCTGGAGTCAATTTATCAGGAGGCTCCAAGGAGAAGAGAGAAGAGAGAAGAGAAGAGCCGAGCAGGGAGCCACATCTTCTCCTGGGAGGGCTGCACTCTAGAGTCGGGGCTGCAGGTTGGAGATTTTTAAGGAAGTGGAAATTGGGGTTTGGCTTTTATTTGCGAGTCTGTGGTTTCTGAGGAGAGGGCTACAGAAAAGGTGCTCTCTTCCTCCCCCCATTCTCAAAGATCAGACAATGGGATGAGGTTGTGAGATACAAGATAAAGGAAGGTTGGGGGACACTGATGTGGTCTTTTTCCTTTTCTGTTTTTCATTTTTTGCTAATATGTTTTCTCGGCTGAGGGGAGGGCGGAGTCCAGCAGCTGAAGGAAAGCGAGCAGTAGCGGGTGCGAAGACTGAGGGCTCTCGGCCCCACTTGCGGCAGGTGGACCACTCTGCTTGGAGCCAAGCAGGGGTTCTGACCCTCTTGCCTGCTGTGGAGGCGTGGAGACCTAGATTGGGGTTCACTAGCCACAGATTTGTCGCTCTGGTTTTTCTCCACTCCTCTCCTTTCCCATCTATTAAAACAAAACAAAACAATACAATACAAACCCCGGTGCTGTGCCGCGCCTTCGCTAGAGTTTAGATCGTGACGCAAACGTTTCTGGGAGCGCTGCAGGGCTGTTAAGGATCCCTGTTCCAACACTGCAGAGACCTTGGAGGTTAAGTCTAGGCTCTGTAGAATCCACGGTTTGTGATGACACTCAGAGGGAATTTTTGGGAGGAGATTTTTAGAGCTAGCTGTTTGCTCCTTGTGGGTTCAGAGGCTGGCTGAAGTGTTTATCAAGTGGGGCAGTGGGCTGGGAGTGTTGATGGGATGGGGTCGGTAGTGGGGTACATGTGTTCTTGTCCGTTGATATGTGTCTGGTCCTTCAGCAATCCCGTGGGAAGGAATAGATTGTATTTTGGACTGGCCTGCCTACTGTCCTGCATGGCTGGTGGTCCTGTTGTTGGTGGTTTGCTTTGATGAATATCAAGGACCTGACATCTGAGATTGGCATGGTTTGGCAGGGAACTGAGGATGCATTGTGGTTGTCGTCTTCTTCTTCTTTCCTTCCTTCCTTCCTTTCTTCCTTCCTCCCTCCCTTCCTTCCTCCCTTCCCTCCTTCCTTCCCTCATTCCTTCCTCTTTCCTCCTTCTTCTCTCTTCCTCTCCCCACTCCTTTTTCTTCTCCTTCCTGCCCTTCCTCCTCGTCTCCTCTTTTCTCTCCTCCCCTTTCTTTTCCTCTCCACTCCTCTCCCTTTCTTCAGGTCACAGCGGAGTGAATCAGCTCGGTGGTGTCTTTGTCAACGGGCGGCCACTGCCGGACTCCACCCGGCAGAAGATCGTAGAGCTAGCTCACAGCGGGGCCCGGCCGTGCGACATTTCCCGAATTCTGCAGGTGATCCTCCCGGCGCCGCCCCACTAGCCGCCCCCGCGGCCCTCCACTCTCAGCGCCCTTTCTTCATTTCTTACTGTAAACACTGCTAATTATGGAACCCCACCCTCACCCACCCCA
>NW_026000174.1:42673681-42678927 GCF_001458135.2 Marmota marmota marmota | reverse complement strand
GTCCCCACCCCACTCCCCTACCTTCCCTCTTTCCCCTCTCCTTCCACCATCCTTCCCTATCTCTTTCAACCTGAGTCAGTTACATAAGTTAATCCATCTGCTTAAGAAAAAAAATTGCGTGTGATTTTTTTTTTAAAAACTCTTATCATTTGGTGAGGACATTTATTGTGGTAAGAGTTTATGAACTGTAATGAGCTGAGTTACATAAACTGGCATAATTTCATCCCCCTCTCCCCATCCCATGCTTACCTGGGGCTTTAAGATATTTGATTGCATTCTTCATGCTTATGAAGAATATATAGATTTAAATGACAAATGCCATTTACCCCTCCTTAACTCACATTTGCTCAGTTGAGCAAATTTTCAAGGGAAAAAAAAGTAAAAATTCTGCTCATTTTCCCTTTTGCTCTTTAAAACATAAAAACCACTTTTAAAGCAAGATCAGCACACACACAAAAAAAGCAATTTGACTTCCGTTTTGATGCATCTTCAGGTAGTGTTTAGGAAAACAGGTTTTTTTAAAATTAAAAATGAGTTCAAAATGTTTGCAAGTATCATCATATTTGTAGTTTTTAGGGCTACAAATGTAATTTTAAGAAAAAAAGCTCTCTACAGTAAGTTCTCGTACCATTGAAGGTATATTTTTGTGTTATAGACCCATGCAGATGCAAAAGTCCAAGTGCTGGACAATCAAAACGTAAGCTTGTCATTGTTTAATGCATACTTAAACAATTTTATTTTTGTCTTGAAATTATTAATAATGTGGTTTTCTGTCCACTTCCCCTATGCAGGTATCCAACGGATGTGTGAGTAAAATTCTGGGCAGGTATTACGAGACTGGCTCCATCAGACCCAGGGCAATCGGTGGTAGTAAACCGAGAGTAGCGACTCCAGAAGTTGTAAGCAAAATAGCCCAGTATAAGCGGGAGTGCCCGTCCATCTTTGCTTGGGAAATCCGAGACAGATTATTGTCCGAGGGGGTCTGTACCAACGATAACATACCAAGTGTAAGTTCAATGAGAACATTTATCTTACCTGCCCTAAGCTCCACACTCTCCTCTTTGGCATCTCGATCTTTACTTTTTCTCACTCCCTTCCCTCCCAGTGTCTCTCTTTCAATGTCTCTTCCCTGAATGACACACGATCTCCTCTGTACCTGGGGATATTAAGTGGAGTGCCCTGACTTTTTTTCTTTTTTCTTTTTTTGACTGTCTGGAAAATGGGAGTCAAGTGTGAGGAGTTGTTCACTTCATTTGCATGCTGTAAACCCTAGGGTAGAGGCGCTGGGGAAGGGCACTTGAATCAACAAGGAAAACAAAAAACAGATTCTAATTTCCTCCAAACACACCTTCCTGAACCCTCTTTCAGATGTTACACATCCATTTCTGCTCCAATATAAAACCAATAAAATGAAAGAAATCTCCAACAAAGTCTAAACCTTTCACTGGGAAGTCTTTAAACAAAACAAAGTAATTGTATGAATTAGGATATCAGAGACACCTGGCTAAGGTGAAGGCTTCTACTCCCCAAGTCCCCCAACTCTCAACCAAACTCAATTTCCATAACCAAAATGATGGCTATTCATCTTTACCAGATGTAGGTGTAAATTCGCTCACTATGGTAGAGAGGCTGAGAGCTTTCTAATGTGTTTAGGGTTATTGTTTAAAACTATGGGAGAACTGAGATGGTACTTAAGACAGGGTGACTGTGTCTTCAAGAGACCCTACAATTTGGTTTGATTTTGCTTTGATTTGCAGGTATCATCAATAAACAGAGTTCTTCGCAACCTGGCTAGCGAAAAGCAACAGATGGGCGCAGACGGCATGTATGATAAACTAAGGATGTTGAATGGGCAGACCGGAAGCTGGGGCACCCGCCCGGGTTGGTATCCTGGGACTTCGGTGCCAGGGCAACCTACGCAAGGTAAAACCCAAGTAACCATTCTCCAAACTCCACAAGTGCAACCCCTTCTTGCCCATCCTCTTCTCCCCCAACCTTTTCCTCCTCTGGGCTTCTGTGTTTGAGGAATGCAGTGGAAGACTGGATTCCAAGGTCTGGGACATATCAAATTGCATTGTATGTAGGTGGTGTTTGTTGAACCATCTTGTTGGCCTGAGAATATGAGGTTATGTATGTCAAGAGTAGTATGAAGTTGGTGCGTGTGTGTGTGTGTGTGTGTGTGCAAGCACACGCGGGTGTCCTTGTGGGTAGGAGTATGTGTGTGTGTGTAAGCTCAAGGCACTGTGTCCTATTCAAATTTGACATTAAAATGCACAGGAAGCCCCCTTGCTGTAAAAGTGTGACAAGTTAACACACCGACAGACTGTGAGGTAAATAGTTGTATCATTTTGTTTTTTACTGCAATTGACAAATTATGTGACTATGAGTAAGGTGCATATAATAAGGTGAGCAGGGAGATGCTGGGCCCCGTCGAGGAAGAGAGGACAGGCATAGGCAATGGTGGTCTCCCAGTTAAAACAAGCCACCCTTCTTGCTCTTCCCCTCTTCACCCATTTGGGCCCCCAGTTCTCACTCTGTGGGTGGCGATTGTTTACAAGTAGTGGGGTGAGAAGACTTCAGGGCTCCCGGAGTGCCTCCTGGATTGGGAGGAGAGATGGGAGCTGGAACGTTCCAGGATCTGTGAGAACCGATGAAGGAAGAGGGGCGGGTGGGAAAGGGGGTCGGCTGGCTTTCCTCTTCCCCCCACACACCAAGGTAGTTTGGTCAAGACTAGGAAACAGTTTACTCCGAAGATTAATCGGTATTTGTTGTCCTTGTGACAAGGAGATAATATGCAGGATAATGGGACGTGGCGTCTCACTCCCGGGAGCACAACGGAGCCTGGGGGCTCAGGGCCAGGGGCGGTCGCGCAGGGACCTGGGTTGCCGGCGCGTCCGTGCACTCTCGGACGAGCTTCGGGTGCCCTGTGTCTCTCCCGAGCCGGGCTAGGGAAGGGAAAATCGGTAACAGTATGCGAAATATCTGGTACAAAGGATGCTTCTGTCACTCGCAAGAATTTGTTATGGGAACAATCCTGTCGCTCTGTAATTGCTCATTAGAGAACGTTTTGTTTCTCATTAAGGCGACATGAATAAGCGTCTAGTTGAAGGAGACAGCTGTAGAAATGTTCCACAAGAGACCTCTGGACACGATTCGGCACCAATTGCCAATTAGACATGTCAGTTTTAAGAGCAGAAAACAATATAGGACGGACACTGGGAAGATAGGGAGCAAAGCGCTCGCTTCTTGTTTCCCAGCGCGGTCGCTTGGCCTCCTGACGCGCGGGGCCTGGCTCCCTTGGGGGACCCCTCCCGCATGGGCCTCGAACCCTTGGTCTCTGGGAGTGCAGCACGCACGCTGGTCCAGGCCCCCTCCTGCCTCTAGTGAGACTAGCCAGTGACCTGGCTGAGTGTAGACAACCCCACCCCTGCCTGACCTTTGGAACTGTAGGATTCCCACGTGCACACACTGGACACACCCAAGCAATGCTCTTCACTCTCCCTACGGTCCACCCCTCTCTCCCCAGTAATCTGGAGTCCTTCTGGCCCCTCCCTCGCCTAGATTCTGGCAGACTTGGTCCAAGATGTCTTGGGAGGGCGCCTGGCCCAGGGGCCCAGGCCTGGAAGGGCAGAGCCTCAAACCTCCACTCTGGCCTAGCATGAGGGATCGTGTTTACTTGGGGCACATGGAATGAGCCCCTCTCCCAGACAGAAGCCAAGGGCAGCAGCTTCCATAGAGGTGGCGCCTGATTAGGCAGATTTTCGTCCCAGTAGTAGGGCAGGAAGTGAGAACCTAACTACCAGGGCCTGGTAGTGACGCTTGGATTGGAGGTGGCGATAGTTCAGGAGTTCTTTAACTTTTAGGCGTCTAGTTGCTAGAGAATTCCGGGTTGTCAACTGCCAACCCCAACCCACTTCTAAAAAAAGAAAGAAAGAAAGAAAGAAAAAAAAAAACACCCCCCCAAAACCAACCCGCTCGTGCATTTTCTCCTAGGCTACCTGCCACGGTCCCCGCTCAGTGGGGAGGACGCGTGGTGAGAACCGAGCTTAACCGTATTGTGGATGCGGAGGGGCCGGGCACGGGTGGCGAGCTTCTGCTCACATTCCCAGGGAAATCCTCCCGCCTTTTGGCGCTAAGAGGGCCCCCCTCCTTCCCTGGTCCCCTTTCCCAGTCCGGGAAGCTGTTCTTGGGTTTAAAAGAGTCCATTACTCCAAAAGCATAAGGCGAGGTTAGGTCTCAGAGGGAGACAAATATGGTTTCCATCTGATCAACGCCATGCGGCTGTGAATAAAATCGTGACGACGTGGGCTGACAACAACAAGATACAACTCTATCCAGACCCAATTCTCCAGCGATTTGGTGGTTTTAGGGATCACGGAGACAGTGTCTTATCTCCTCCCCTCACCCCCCCTCCCCAATACCCAAGCCCTCTATAGGATTTAGTCAGTCTCTCTTTCAACAGATGCTACAATGTTTTGATCCGCGCTCCAGAGCTGAAAAGGTGCCGCAACCGGGTTGCTATCTTTTCTTGCTTGTTTTCCGCCTCACTGATTAAGACACTAAGAAACTAAGGAATGATTTTATTTCCCAGCGTCTCCCACCCCCCTCTCCTTCTTCCAGGAAACAAATCCTATCCCCAGCGTCAGATGGTCCTGGGGCTGGGATAATGGGAGGCGCTTTCACTCGCCTTCTCACGG
Organism: Marmota marmota marmota; assembly: GCF_001458135.2. Lineage (NCBI taxonomy): Eukaryota > Metazoa > Chordata > Mammalia > Rodentia > Sciuridae > Marmota > Marmota marmota. Next base: position 42,674,230 of record NW_026000174.1, on the reverse strand, counting down.
ATTAGGCTGGAAGGTGGACGGCGCCCATTGAAGGCCCCTTCTTTGCGCGGCTCCGAGGGGGCTCCTTTTAAAGAAGATATCTTAATTGTCCGCCACTTAACGTCTATCATGTGGGAAATTCAAAATCCAACTTCTAGCTTTATTTTGTTAAAAGGTTTAAGGGTAAAAGTAAATCCACTAAATGGAAAAAAAAAAAAAAAAAAGGCTCCCAATCTGAGTGACCACTTTGTCACTGCTGGACTATAAGAGTTGCTACTTTTAAAGTAGCAAAAGCTCCATCTGCGCCTTCACGGAGGAATCTTGCAGCCCTGGCTTTCCCCTGGCTGGCTTCTAATTCCACTTTTTTTTTTTTCTTTTCTCTTTTTCCTTTTTAAGGTTCAAAATCGAGTTCCCCTAACCCGGTTGACTTCTCCCCTTAGAGGTCAGGTTGTAGGCGCATATCAGCGAAAGAGGGGCCCTGCAAGTGTAAGAGTGTGTGAGCCCCGGAAGGAGAGAGAGAGAGAGAGAGAGAGAGAGAGAGAGAGAGAGAGAGAGAGAGAGAGAGAGAGA
>NW_026000174.1:42644915-42672531 GCF_001458135.2 Marmota marmota marmota | reverse complement strand
TGTATAAGAGACAGCCCCTGCAACTGGCCAAGTTTCTAGGATCAGGAGCTGGCAGCCCCTATTAGTATCCCCCAGGGTCCTCAGGAATCAAGATCGAGGACCTAGCCTACAATGGCCCCAGAGGCCCAACCAGGGCCTGAGTCCCTCCCTTCGCACAGGATGTGACCTCACAGGCAAGGTGCTAGGCAGAGACATCTAGCCCAAGTACACATCTCACCATCCAAGCAGCAAGGGAAAACAATAAAACTTTCCCCTGTTTAATGATAGAAATTACATTAAAAGTGGTGGAAATGCCCTAATTAAAAATGTACCACTTAAATGATATGCCAAGGTTTCAGCTGCAGCATAGCATATTTAGCTAGTTAGTGAACTCGCTACTATTTCTTTTTTAAAATTACACGTTAAAAATTTAAAAGAAATCTTACTTTTCTCTGGTGCAACACATTACAAAGAATGGACAGTCCTTTTATCTAAATATAAAATTCCATTTTCAGCAATTATAGCCTGTTCTTGGTGATGATATAATTACAGCTGTGCTCGTAATAGGTGTCAAGGCGAAGCGCACTCATACAATAGTTGAATAAAACTGCAGAACAATGCGAGCACTTCTAAATTCACAACCTTTAAAATGAAATTGACTGTGCAGAATTCAAATAAAAACTAGATAAATATTTTTTTAAAAAGATTACAAGCTTGGTTTGGTTTCTTAATAGCATTTTCTACAAACCTATCAACATCTAATTGATTAGATAGGAATTACTGATTATAGATCAGCTGAAATCTTGAACATCACTCTTCTATTTTCCCAACACAGCCATAGGTAAATACATTCTGTAGGAAAAGGGAGCTGGGTGAGACATTTGGGGAGAAGGGTTATTTATGAAAGATCATTTTGATTGGAAACTTTAGTACTCATTTTGTCATTCAAAGAACTGCTATTTAGCTTGTATATTGTCTAGTCTCAGCTTGGTAAAAACAGAGAGAAAGGAAATAGTGGTCAGGTAATCAGTGTTGTTCAGGTAATTCATTAAAAGAAGCCTGACAGCTTAGAAATGTTTTGTGGGGACTGTCAGAATACACTGCTCTTGGAGTTTCTGACTGTATATCGGGGCCCCTTTTGGAAGGTAGCTGTGTCCACCACTGTGCTATCAATGCTGCAGACCCCTTTTGGAAGCTCCAAATTTTTCTTCTCTTCCTATTCTTTTTGTTCCAGATGGCTGCCAGCAACAGGAAGGAGGGGGAGAGAATACCAACTCCATCAGTTCCAATGGAGAAGATTCAGATGAGGCTCAAATGCGACTTCAGCTGAAGCGGAAGCTGCAAAGAAATAGAACATCCTTTACCCAAGAGCAGATTGAGGCCCTGGAGAAAGGTGAAGGGATTTTTCAAAGTAGAGAAACAGTAAATCAAAGTAAATGCCACATCTTCAGTACAAAGAGCTAAATTTAGCCAGGGCCCTTTGCATAGAGGACTGAAAAGGTTTCTTTTTTCTTTCTGTCTTTTTTTCTTCCTCTGGGCATCTTTTCAGTGTGTGTGTGTGTGTGTGCGCATGTGCTTGCATGTGCACGTGTGTGTTTTCTTTCTTCTTTTCATCTACAAATAATCTAAAGACTAAAAGACTGAATTATAAAGGAAAAATGATGATTTGGCTATTTCAGACACAGAAAGGTCATTGAATATCTTTTTTTTTTTTCATTGAATAGCTTTACAGAGAAAATTTAACTTAGTTCTGGTGGGAAAGTCCTTCCAAGTCCAGTCAACACAAATAGGCAAAAGAAATTGGTTAGAGGTGACAGGAGTGGGGAGGCAGGAATCAGCTTGATCCCGGGCTTGGTTCACATGTTTTGTGTAGTTCTGGCACAACATATAAAATCAACTTACTCTTTCAGAGTTTGAGAGAACCCATTATCCAGATGTGTTTGCCCGGGAAAGACTAGCAGCCAAAATAGATCTACCTGAAGCAAGAATACAGGTACCCAGCAACTATGTGGTTTCATAGTTTGTGATTCATCCCATATACTTTTTCTGGAGACAAAGATGCTTCACAGGAGTGCCATTAATTTATGTAAATAGTAACAGGTGCAGTCTGCTGCCATGTGGTTGGGGAAGGGTGGTTGTGGAGGTGCCAACCATGGGGTTGGGCTGGGAGCAGGCACTGGGCTAACCTGCTCCATCCCATGTCCAGGTATGGTTTTCTAATCGACGGGCCAAATGGAGAAGAGAGGAAAAACTGAGGAATCAGAGAAGACAGGCCAGCAACACCCCTAGTCATATTCCCATCAGCAGTAGTTTCAGCACCAGTGTCTACCAACCAATTCCACAACCCACCACACCTGGTAACTTGAAATACTAAAGCTCCAAAAATGTGTCTGATCCTGTTTACTGTGGGCTCTGGCTCTCACCAGGGTGATCTGCTGTTTCTCTCTCCCTGCAGTTTCCTCCTTCACATCTGGCTCTATGTTGGGCCGAACAGACACTGCCCTCACCAACACGTACAGCGCTCTGCCACCCATGCCCAGCTTCACCATGGCAAACAACCTGCCTATGCAAGTAAGTGAGGCTGGCTGCTTTCTTTAAGGGGCCCAGCAGAGGTTGGGAATGGGTTAAGGCTTGCTACCTCATCAGCTGTCTGCACCCTTGGGAGCCTTTCTCATGACAGTCATCAGCTTGACCAGTCAAGTCTGAGACAGTCAATCCAATCTCTTTTAGTTGATAGATTGATTGATTGATTCATGCCTTTAAAAAACACAAGCAAAACGCCTGACCTGTTCAGTCAAGTTAATCTGCCTTTTAACATCATGTTGGCTTGATAATGTTGGATGGTAGTGAGGCATGTTTGGGTGCCTGTGAAACCTGCATAATACTGAAATATTATGAAATAGTAAGGGGCTAATATTCATAAAATTTGGGTTTATACTAATGTGCTCATATTAATAAACATGGTATGTGTATATGCATTTTGGACATGATGTAGGGTATATGTGATAAACTAGTTAGGAAGAAAAAAATGGATTAGAAATGGGATTCACATTTACACAGTGAGATAGACTTCATATGGTGGAAAAGTTAGTTTTCTTTCTACATCTTACAAATAAAAACATAATAGGAAGCATTTGCTGAAGATGGTGTGTGTCTTGGCTGTTAATTTTGTGACAAGTTTGTGGCACTCCTAGCTGCTTGTAAAGCTTGATGCAATTCATGTGGTATAATAACCCACTCCCATTGTTGATTCTGTCCCAAGTATTTACCAGTCCCTATATTGCTAGGCCCTCTACAAGGTTAGATCTTTCTAATCTAAGTTGTATAAGGCAAGTGAGGTGTACTAGACCTTTGTTGCCGGATGGATTTTTGATGGGAGGAATAAAACAAATCTGTCTTCTGGTGGGCCTTCTACAGCGGCTTTCCGAGGTCTTGTTTGTGCAACAATTAGAGATGCCTGATGGTGTGAGATTGGCCAGCAAGAGCCCCTGCTGGAAACAGTTCTGGGGTTATACAGATTGTTTATTCTCCACTGAACATCTTTTGCCGGATTTCAAATCCAAATAACAACAACTAAATGTCTGACAGTCTTCAGACTAATAGAGGAGCAGCTAGATAAGCAACTTCAGAGGACTTATTCACATGTTTATTTTTATTGCATCTGGATATTATTGGCCATAGTGCAATTGATGTAAATTAAGGGATTAACAGCCCATTAGTTGGTGTTGCTTTAACTGCCTTGGAATTTTCCAGAAGTCAGGTTGCCTAAGGGAAGTGATTGTAGGAATTAGAAACAAATGCAAGATGAAATTCTGGCAGGGCCCTCAAGGCCTGTTTGCCTCTTTGAACTTGACGTTAGCAGTCATCATCTGACTTTAATAAGGCCACAGAGTGTCTGGTTCGGTTTTATATATTGTAGCAACATCCAGGTTTCTGTGAAGATAACAAAATGTGTATATGAGAAAGCAATTAGAAACTATTAATAGATAGTGTTGTTACATTAGGGTTGTTCCCTCATATAGACTAACATGGGGTCAATTTATTTCAAACATTGACTTTTAAAAATCATGCATTTATGAAGCATAAAGAAAATAGAAATTATCAATAATTTTACTGTTTAGACAAGACTGTTTTTTGAATTTTGGAGCATGTGTATGTGTGTGTGTGTGTGTGGGGGGGTGGCCAGTCTAGTTCTGTCAGATGAATAGATGTTCATCTCATTGACCAAAATCCTCAGCCATTTTGCAGAGGGAGGGTATTTTCCTCTGAAATTTCTCTGTTGTGTCACCCTCTCTGAGAATGTGGCATGGAATGTTCAGCAGCGCTTCTGTTTGCAGAGCAGAATAGTTCTATCATCTCTCTTGTTGCTGACATAATGCTTCTATTAATTTATCTCAACTTTGCTGTCCTGGAATAGCCCCCGCAAAGCTCAAGAGGGGTCTTGTTCCAACTCTGCATATTTCTTAGTTAGGAGAAAGGGCTAGCTCCTCAACACTACCATTTGGGAGGGTAGCAACACACTTTGGATACAACTCAATCAAGGCTCTTGGATTCATTAGGAAGTCACAGTTAATTTTCAGGATGGGGATGTGTTATACTTACCTGACACTTCTGACTGCTTTAACCCAAGGTCATCCTGAATCTGCTTCTTCAAAGACTATTGAATCCCAGGAGTCTAGCTGTGGAAGGTTCCCAACGTCCCTATGACACACTTTGCTGGGAGTTTCTCCCTCTGCTCTCTGCCCCAAAGCTTGGGATGTGGAATTTGGGGGTTCACAGAGTTCCCCAATAGATATAGACTGGCAGGAAGAAAGGATGTGCTTTAGTGGAAGTCCTCATGCTGTGGGTTCTCTAAAGATGCCATCAGAGGTAAAAGACAAACATGGACAAAAGTCCTATCACTGTATGGGTAATGCCAACTGCTTGGCTGGACAGGTGTCTGCATTTATGGTGCTCTAGAAGTTTGATGAGCAGGTGCTTTATTCTGGCTGTGGCCAGTGGAAAACCAACCTTGGATCTCTCATATGGAAGTTTACATGAAGGCATTTTCAATGACCAGACTTCTTGGCAGAGTTCCTGGGGAGGAGGGAGCCTGGGAATGTGACTGGGTTTCTCAGTAACCATGGGTTTGTCTTTCTCTTCTCAGCCCCCAGTCCCCAGCCAGACCTCTTCGTACTCCTGCATGCTGCCCACCAGCCCTTCGGTGAACGGGCGGAGTTATGACACCTACACACCCCCTCACATGCAGACACACATGAACAGTCAGCCCATGGGCACCTCGGGCACCACTTCAACAGGTGAGCCAGCCTCCGCCCTCTGCCGGCTGCAGCGGCGGCCTATACAGCTGATCTCCCCGTGCTGCAGTCACAGTTTACCTAAAAAGAACCTCCTGGCTTGTGTCAGGGTGTGTTCAACTCTTCTCTACCCTTGTCTCCTGGGAAAGTGGACTCAAAAGGAAAATTTAGTCAGGCTAGTTAGTAACTTAACACTGTATAGACAAAAACGTAGTCTTTCCTGAAAAACAGGAGTTGTGTACGAAGACAAGGCCTGAGAGTTTCAGCTTTCTGAGGACAGGTTTTAGCCAAAGGTGTTATGGTGAGGGCCCACTGAGCTGCACTCTGGGTGCTTTCTGGATCACTTCTGCATCTCCCAGTTCCTCCGTGCCTTCCACTGCAACTAGGAAGTACCACAGTAGTCTTCCAGAGATGCTTTTCTAGGTCAAGTTCTATACATACATATCTGTAGAATCTTTTTCTTTTCTTTTGGGTTAGGGGGACTAGGATTCAGTATGTGTATACAACTTGTCCAGTTTCTGAAAGCATGGCTTTTGTTTGTTCAAATATGTTTTTAATTTTAAATACAGTAAAAAATGTTAGAAAGTCGTAGAGATCTAAAAAACCCTATAAATTCACACTGCATGCTTATGTCTGGAGAATAGCCACAATGTCTATTTCTTTCATCCGTTTCTAGGACTCATTTCCCCTGGGGTGTCAGTTCCAGTTCAAGTTCCTGGAAGTGAACCTGATATGTCTCAATATTGGCCAAGATTACAGTAAAAAAAAAAAAAAAAAGAGGAAATTGTGTTAATTCAGTCACTGACTATGTGGACACAACAGTCGAACATTCGGGAAAGAAAGAAAGATGTCTGTTAGAAGCACTTCATTCTGCAACTGTGTCCTGTTTTGGACTTCTGGGGAATGGACTTGAAACAAGGACCTTTGCATATGGAAGGCACAGTATCAGTTGGAACAAATCTTCATTTTGGTATCCAAACTTTTATTCATTTTGGTGTATTATTTGTAAATGGGCATTTGTATGTTATAATGAAAAAAAGAACAACGTAGACTGGATGGATGTTTGATCTGTGTTGGTCATGAAGTTGTTTAAAGAAAAAAAAAAAGGAAACCATGGTCAACAGATTTGCCACGAATTTAAGAGTTTTATCAAGATATATCGAATACTTCTACCCATCTGTTCATAGTTTATGGACTGATGTTCCAAGTTTGTATCATTCCTTTGCATATAATTAAACCTGGAACAACATGCACTAGATTTATGTAAGAAATATCTGTTGGTTTTCCAAAGGTTGTTAACGGATAAAGTTTATGTGCAAAAAAGGGTAAGATATAAATTCAAGGAAGAAAAAAGTTGATAGCTAAAAGGTAGAGTGTGTCTTCGATATAATCCAATTTGTTTTATGTCAAAATGTAAGTATTTGTCTTCCCTAGAAATCCTCAGAATGATTTCTATAATAAAGTTAATTTCATTTATATTTGACAAGAATACTCTATAGATGTTTTATACACATTTTCATGCAATCATACGTTTCTTTTTTGGCCAGCAAAAGTTAATTGTTCTTAGATATAGTTGTATTACTGTTCACAGTCCAATCATTTTGTGCATCTAGATTTCATTCCTAATCAATTAAAAGTGCTTGCAAGAGTTTTAAACTTAAGTGTTTTGAAGTTGTTCACAACTACATATCAAAATTAACCATTGTTGATTGTAAAAACCATGCCAAAGCCTTTGTATTTCCTTTATTATACTATTTTCTTTTTAACCTTATAGTGTGGTGTTACAAATTTTGTTTCCATGTTAGATTAACATTCTAATACCAACGGTTACTTTCGTACATACCCTATTTTTACATCCTGATGATCCTTGAAGAAATAATTCTCACAGATAGCATCAATCAGAAATGTGTTAGAAAAACATTCCAATTAAAACTATGTGTAGATCTGTGCCCATGTTCACCCACAACATATATATGAAATGGTAATACTTCCCAGTTAGATATTTAATTCAAAAACTTTCAAAGTCTAAAAATAACTTTAAAATGCAGGAAGCTACCAACTAGGAATTGTGTTTTGAATTAGGGCTGGCATTTTCAATCTGGGCAGATTTCTATTGTCAGCCTGTTTCAACAATGATTTCACTGAAGTATATTCAAAAGTAGATTTCTTAAACAAGACTCTCTGAAAGCTGTTGCCTTTCTCAGATAGGGCCTCTCTCTTTTCTGTCTCCCTCCCCTTTGCACAAGAGGCATCATTTCCCATTGAACCACTACAGCTGTTCCCATTTGAATCTTGCTTTCTGTGCGGTAGTGGATGGTTGGAGGGTGGAGGGGGGGATGTTGCATGTCAAGGAATAATGAGCACAGACACATCAACAGACGACAACAAAGCGGACTGTGACTGGCCGGTGGGAGTTAAAGGCCTTCAGTCATTGGCAGCTTAAGCCAAACATTCCCAAATCTATGAAGCAGGGCCCATTGTTGGTCAGTTGTTATTTGCAATGAAGCACAGATCTGATCATGTTTAAAGTGGCGGCACGCAGGGCAGGAGTGCTTGAGCCCAAGCAAAGGATGGAAAAAAAATAAGCCTTTGTTGGGTAAAAAAGGCCTGTCTGAGACTGTTATTTCTTTCTGTTCTAGGCAACATATAAATCAATATAGATAAGTTTTCTTCTGCAAGCTTCAGTAAAAAGACTGGGGGTTCTGGTAGTTTGGATTAAAATGCTCGCACATGCAAAAACCTCTGGGGAAAAAGAGCCAGGATTCCTCTGAACTGCACTCTTTCTTTTTTTTTTTTTAATCCCCAAAGGCAAATGTTCAAAAATATAGAAATTATTTGGAGGATTTAAACATAACCTTCTAGTTCAACATCTACTGTTTTCTAGCTAAAGAATTGTTTGTGAACAGATAATTAAGATTCATCTGTCTGGCATGCTATAGATGAATAACTTTATTCCTCCAGAGTTGCTTCACATTTAGAGACACCTTCCTAACTTGATTGCAGTTTTTGTATGTGTGCATGTAGTTTTACTCAGTGTCAGGCTGCACTGCATGCTGGCACTTCTGCACTGTTGGTACTATAGCCCGAGCAGACATTTCTACCTCCTGACATTTTGCAGTCTCTATTCCCTGAGGGATGTGTGCTAAGGGAACTGTCAGAGAAGGGTTATATGATTGCGTGTTGCAGCAGCTGTTGGTTGGCTTACATCTTCTCTGCAAGAAGGGACTGTTTCCAACTAGCCATGATTTGGGCCAGGGTCAGGCAGTTGGTGCTGGCCGATGGCTCTGTTATGTAGAGAACATGGACTTTGGAGAACTGGGTGTGGCATGCTGGGACGGGATAAGGGGAGTGATGGGAGCTGAGGGTCTGTATGTGTGCGCATGGGCACGTATACATGTCCTCTGAGGTTCAGGATTGCCAGGGCACAGTGGCGCAGCCTGGTTTAGTCTGAAGAAGCGGCTGTTCAGCTGCGGAAGCCCTCTGGTCCAGCAGGATGGGAACGGCTGCCTCGCCTTCTGCCCACACCCTAGGGAGATGAGTTCTCCTTCTGAATGGAGCTCCAGGCGCTCTCAGGGACAGGGTTGAAGACACTCTCTGGTTGCAGTGCCGGGAGTTGGCCTTTTATTTGTTGTAATAATTTATTTTTGTTTATTTATTTAATGATATGTATATTTATATATTTGTCAATGGAAAACCTGCAGGGATGTCTTGATACCATTTTCCAGAATGACTGTGTATTTGTGATGTCCTCAGTAAAAATAGTACCTACACCCATAAATTTTCTCCAAATTTGATTTAGGGAAACCAGGTGAACAGAATTAGAGCTGAATATCTCCAGATGAAATGTGCTTTTTACTGTAATAAATTTCCAAGTGTATTTTTTCCTCCCAAAGTTGTGCCTCTTAACTCTTAATTAATAAGCTGCTAGCTTTTTGATATGGCTCACATAACATTTCTTCCTACTTTTTATCATAACTAGGTTTCCTAAGATTATCTTCTCTGTATCATTTTAAGATTCAGCTTTGTTCTGTGAATGTCAATGTCATCTTAGGATGGTGTTGATATGCTCCTGCTCATTTCTTTATGCTCTGGGCCTTAAAAGAAAAGCCCCCTCCCCCCATTTTTTTGTATGTTTGGTTAACCAAGCCCAAAATATATATTATTCTCATCTTTTTTTTTTTGCCTTGGTCCTGGGTGACTAAACTGCTCCGTTTTAAAGTTCAAAGTTACTTAGAGTTAGTATCACTTAATTTCGATGCTACTGATGGTAACAATCTTTGCAAAACACTAACACGATGTCTCAGAAATGACAATAATAGTGGGCTGAAACAAGTAAATGGGGTTTCCCCATTCCCTTTTTGTTTGTGTATGTATGTGTCTCATTTGTTGAAATTAAAAGATACAGAAGGAATTGATTGCAGAGACCCTTCCTTTGTAAGTATTTTTATTTGGCTTAATGTTAGTATTTGAAGATCCTGGAGATGGAGATAAAGAATAAATGGAAGAGAAGAAGAGAAAAGTGGATTGTTTGGTGGCTACTAAAAAGAATTCAGAAGGTCTTAGAACCCCAGTACCTGAGCAGACTGCAGTATTCAAAATATTTACCTCATGTTAAAGAAAGGCAGATCTAGCGTAAGAAATGAACACCATATAGGGTTTTGAAGTTCATATACTGGAAACATTTAAAAGATTCAAGGACATTTCAGATACCACATTTGGCATTATTCTTATGTATTTATGTCTTTGAGTCAAGTTCATATTTGAAAAACATCCCTAAGAGTATCTATTTTATAAGGTATTCAAATTTTTCAAGACCAATATTTTTATGTAGTAAGTTACTGGGGTAGTGAAGAAAAAAGTAATGTTTAAGGAAAGAAGGAAAACACATTTTTAGAGTGGGCTTTTATCATAGAAAAACAAAAACATCTCTCTCTAGTGGCTTATTTTTAAAAGCCTTTCCAGTGAATCAGAAAATCAAAGCTCTTGGACCTGATTTTTTGGAAAGCCCATGTATTCTTACTATTCAAAATAGACTTTTATTGAGTTTGAAAAGTTTCTTGTATATTAAAAATAAGGGTTCAAATACGCACATTTAATTCTTATATACCTATTTGCAAAGCATATATTAACTAGTAATTGGCTATTAATTTTTTAGATATGGTAACCAGGGAGGTAAATCAATGACCTATTAAGTATTTTGACAAGTGATTTACATATCTGATGACCTCATATTTCCTTTTCAGAGTCAAATGCTATGTAATTGTTCTGTTGTGTGTTTGTGTAAAATGAATCACAACACAGTAAGAAAAAGGTTAGCGTTATTAAAATAATAACTGACTAAAATATTCATTTGAATTTATTCACTTTGTTCATGATGCATTCAAAGGACACAGCAAAGCTTTTGTGGAATATCTGCATAACATTATTTATTATCTATGGACTAAATTGATTTTTTGAAGTTGCTTTAAATCTTAAAAGCACCCTTGCTTAATATAAAAGCCCTTTAATTTTAACTGACAGATCAATTCTGAAACTTTATTTTGAAAAGAAAATGGGGAAGAATTTGTGTCTTTAGAATTAAAAGAGATAAAAAAAATAAACCAGACATTCTAAAAAAAATAGAAGAATAAACCCAATTTTTTAGTACTAATGAAATAGCGGGTGACAAAATAGTTGTCTTTTTGATTTTGATCACAAAAAATAAACTGGTAGTGACAGGATATGATGGAGAGATTTGACATCCTGGCAAATCACTGTCATTGATTCAATTATTCTAATTCTGAATAAAAGCTGTATACAGTATGTGTTTATGCTACAGTGGTTTTTTTTTTAAGTGACTGACATTCATCATATTGGTTAGACAGTTTTAAAAACCTAGTCTTTGTTTTCTACAATGTTGTCAAGAGCAAATAAAGTATAATTTGCAGTATATTAAAAGCAAACTGTTTGAAAATGCTAGTTATAACTGCTTCAAAATATTCTAATATAATTGAAAATGTATTTTGGAAATCCAGTCTCTCCTAATGGAATGTTAAATGTCTTTTTAAAAATTGAGATGCTTTACTTAAATATGTAAGTTACATTTTAACTTTTAATCTATGATATTTAGCTTTGAGAATATGCAACTATGATTCAAAAAAACCTTGTGTTTTATGTGAAAACTGGTGCAAAGTGCTATATTCCCCAAAAGACATGTTTTTATAGTTAAAAATTTACATATTCACTCAATGTTCATAATTAACAAAGGGTTGACGTGATGCAATGGAAATCTTCATCTCATTTTCCCCTTTGTCTCAGACCTAGACTGCAAAAATCTCTCACCAAGCTTCAATACGTGTTTCCCCCACTGTCCTAGCATTACCATAGCTGTCAGTTTGAATTTCAATCCTGAATTATGTCTGTTGACACCATTTCATAGTGCTGATTTCAATTGTTTAGGATTATTAAACAGAAGACCATCAACTTCTTTTTCTATTCTTTCTATCATTCAAGTTCTTTATATTTATTAACTACTATGGCACACTAAGTATCTTAAACAGAGTCTGAATCCCCAAATATTATTTTGTCTTCATCATTTTAATAATAGGATACATAAATGTGAATTTATTTCATAGATTTGCAAACAAAATTTTCTTACCAAAAAAACAAACAAAAAAAAAAAAACCTTAGCATTTTTGGGGGCAAGTGACTTTTTCAGAAGTAAAGACAAAATGTTTTTGAATATAACTTGAATTTCATGTTTCACATGCTGCCTGCTATAACATGTGCTTTCCCATGATTCTAAGTGCCTTAGCACAAGTACCCTAATGACCACTGTATTTTGATTTTTTTGACCTTCCCCCCATTTATTAAAAATAAATGATCTATTTTCTCTGAACATAGCAAAAACAAAATTCCAAAATAGAAGTATTTCTATTGTATTATGTCTGTACAAATAGTTGGTTAAAAAAAGGAGAATGGTGGCCCCCTTTTGAAATCTTCACTGTGTTTTTTAAGGACTGGAGGGTCAAATCATTAAGAAAAATATTTACATAAGCTATTAGCAATCATAATTAGAGTGTCACATAATTCTGCATGCAATGACTAAGGAGGAATCCCTAGAAGTCCAGGTGCTTCTTGCCTCCGGCCATCATGCCACAGCCTGGGCCCAGCAGCTTGGCGGATTCTGCCAGATCCTGTTTGCTTGAGCGGCTCACTGTGTCTGACAAGTCTGGAGGCAAATGTAGTCGCTATGGCAGAAGATTTCAGGAGAAGGAAAAAAAGAACAAAAAAAAAATTAAATTTTGCCTTTGCCAGCATACTTCAGAATATAATATTATGCTCTGTTGATCAGCATTTAGTCTTGCATATAAAATTCCTGCTAAAACAATTCTTCAGACTGAAGCCCAATATAATCACATCCTATTCTTACTAGATTTTTATAAATTATAGCCATTGCAGAAACTGGACCAAAATCCTAGTGAAACATTTTCAGATTCCAAATCTAAGTGCATTAAGATTTTTCTTTACATAAATGCACACATTGAAAAATATCACCTAAATAATAGCAGGCCTCCCCCCTTCCCCTTTAGGCCTTGTTTTTATCAGACTCTAAATTGCCTTTTTTTTTTTTGTGAGGGGTGGTACTGGGGATTGAACCCAGGGGCTCTTTACCACTGAGTTACATCCCCAGTCCTTTAAAATTTTCATTTTGAAAGAAGGTCTTGCTAAGTTGCTGAGACTGGCCTCAAACTTGTGATCCTCCTGCCTCAGCCTCCTGAATCACTGGGATTAGATATGTGCCACCATACCTGACTCTAAAATGCTTTTTAAATAAAATATAACTTCTCAAGAATTATGAGTTTCCACAATGTTTGTTTTTCTTTGTCTATAAGTTGACCTGATAATTCTATTTCAGGGCTAATACTTTTTCTAGGAACTTGAAATTTTCATACAAGTGGTGACATAAGGAAAAAAATGATACCAAATCAGAGGACCAATAATTTTTATATGCTCAGGTAGGTCAACTATAACATCTATTACAGGCTTTCGTAAGTTTTTTTAATGTACAGTGTTGGGCCATATTTTCAAAAGTGTAATTTTGTTTTGAATTATCTCCCCATCCCAATTGTTTTTCTGTTGATACAGGTTGATTTAAGCAAGGCCTCTAACTGACCTTTATGATAGAAATTCCTGAAACTAGGGAAAAATATTCATATTTTATGTTTTGAAAAGAATATCAAATTCTTTTACCTATCATCATTCCTAATCTGTAATTTGTTTAATAAAAATCCAAATTTAAAGGAAGAAACAGTGGATTCCACAATCATGGATTCAACAAACTACAGCTTGAAAATATTTTGAAATTGTGGGTCTGAACATGAACAGACATTTTTCTGTCATTATTCTGTAACTGATATAGTATAACACCTATTTACATTGCATTAGGTATTATAGGTAATCTAGAGGTGACTTAAAGTATACAGGAAGATGGGTGCAGATTGTATGCAAATACTGTACCACTTTGTAGAAGGGACTTAAGCATCACCAGATTTTGGTATCCACAGGAGTCCTGGAATCAATCCCCTACAGTTACAAAAGATGACTGTATCTATTGTGTGGGGCACAAAAGGGGTGTGGGAGACCAAGGTAAGGTAGGATGGGGCTCGCCACTGATGACCAAGCAGACCCTTCTAGAGGTGAACTGACTTAGCTGAAGCCCTTCATTTGGAAGACTCCCTTCAATATGGGGGCGGGGGGAGGGATGAGGGGAAGATGAAAAGGGTAGAACCATCTTTTGTGTCTAAATATTGCAATCTGCAAGCATATGTCTCAGCTAGTTTATTTTCTGTTGAAAGGCTTGTTTGTTGTCATATAAACACAAGCTGTGTGCAAATGATCAAAATATTTTAAAACATTTAAAATATCTTATGAAAATTTCTTCCTTGATTTCACGTTGACTAGGCTTACCTTTTAATACAAATATATTCAGGATGAAAGACACTATTATACAGATGCACAGCCAACAGAGATGTCAGAAAGGTCAGGCAGGTCAAGAAAAGCTGCCACATTCATATAGTTAACATTCACAAACAACGACTAGTCATTTGTGTCCTTAGCACTCAGCCCATTGCTTATTAAGTAATTAATGTCTTTTTTTTTTGTGCGTCGCAAACATATTTCAAATAAGACATGCTTGTTTCTTTGTTGTAGATAATTTTTTCATTTCTTTATGCTCTATTTTTGTTCCAGAAAAGATTTCAGGCAGAAATAAAAACATGAATGTGTCAAGAATCTAAAAGGAACTGTAACTCTAAAACCCGAGGTTACATATATCTTTGTACTAGTAGTTCTATCAATGCCCATGTGAGAAAGAAGGAGGGAAAGAGATCTTTAATTACATGTCTGAGTTCTAATGTTTCCTTAAGACCTTGCAGTCACTGCTAATGAATACAGCAAAAATGACTAAGACACATACATGATTTGAAGGTTATCGGTAACTTAAAAAATTACCATAAAGACATGGATATACGCACACACTCTTGTGCCTGTGTTGACTTATGCTTGGAACCTCATAGATGATGTCAGATGGTGATTAAGCATTTTAGAAAATCAAGTGGAGTTGACAAATATTTAGAATCTGCAGGGCATTCTAAAAGGACACGTGAACAGAGCATCTTCTATGTGCCTCCTTTCATTACAATCCAGCAATACAAATAAAAGAAGCACACAGGTACCCCTCATTAGTGAACACTCCAAGTTATAGATAAGAAGAGTTGAGACAAGGAGAAATCATGGTGGGGAAAGGGGAGCAATAAAAGTCTTCAGGAGACGAAATCTCAGCTCAGTCTAGTGATCAACTGGATTCTGACATGTTGAATGGGGATTTGCCTAACAGTAGTGCTAATATAACTGTAAAATTACAGGATGCATTTGATTGGAGTGTCATCCTGCTCTGATAATCTAAGTGGAGAACCTTGTACAGTTTATTGAGGACTAGCAAAATAAAATTTATTTCAGGAGCTCATCTATTTGCTAGTTGACTGGCTAAACATTTCTCTTCCTCTGCTTTTCCAGGCAACAAATTTGAGCCAGTTGGCTGAAAAGCCCTTCATAGCAAAAGTAGCTAAATGTGACATGTGACACACTTGGAAATCTTTCAGGTTGAATGGCTTTGAAGAAAAGTCACATAGAATTCGTGTGCAACTTCTGAGCCTAAGATTTTGGGGGGTGGGTATGATTAGCTGCTCCTAAGCGAACACTACATCATAAATCTGGTTATATGCTCATGTCCGTAGAAAAACCCAAGAATAGCTCTTGGAAATATGTGCATCTACGTGTGATTTTGCTTGCTTTTGTTGACTCTTACTTCAGTGTGGTCACCCTGCAGTCTAAATTCTGAAGCAGTGGGTCTTGTTTTCCTTGTTTCTGGGCCTCCCCCGTGTACCGTGTCAGTGCGATGTGAAGCAGGGAGGAAGAATGAAGGATCAGGTTCCAGGCTTGCCAGGTGTGTCAAGGATTTTTCCTTTGAGGCTTCCAAAGCCTTTACACACAAACTTGACATGTAAATATTCAGATGCTGCTGTACCACAGAACTGTCTTCTAAAAAACATGCAGCAAGATACTCTGTACAGCATGGTGGCCTCCTGAGACAACTGCAAGGCTGCAGGGTATATAAACTTTTGGATGTTGAGGTTATAATGAATAATGGTTTAAATAAAAATTGGAGTATAGTAAAAATGACTAGGATGCATGCATGATATTATTCTCATCCTTATAAACCAAATCAAGATGTTCATCATTCTCATTTTATACCTGGGGTCCTCAGGCAAGGGCCCATGCAAAAATAAATCGCATGCTGAGCTGAATTTTTTTTTTCACTTGATTTTCCTTTTCTCAGATTCTGGGAAGAAAGGACTCTATTGATGATGCAGGAGAGATGGATAGCTGCCTGTCTGCCTTTCTACTTTTTCCATCAGTATCTTGTCAAAAATAATTTCTCCGTGGGCAAAGGGTTCTGGGTAAGGCAGTGTCACTCCCAAGATTCCTTGCAGGCCTGGATGATTCATATACAGTGATCCCACAGGATCAGTAGATTCCTTTCTCTCAAAACTGCAAGGTGGGAAACAGCATGGGTACCAAATACTCTGGCAGGTTGCAGTGGGGGATCCTGTCAAAAGCCACTCACGGGCCATTAGAAGGTCCATAGTCATTACAAAGGAAGAGCAGCAAAAGTGATTTGATCTGAGGCTCCAAAGGGTACCAAGGAGAATGGGACTTTGAAATTCCTGCCTGTCTATCTCTCTGTCTCTGCTGAGCTTAGCCATCGTACATTTTGTTTCTTCTGAGTCAGCAACAAAACTGATCCTATAGACACACAGAATTGGATTTCCTGGCTCAATAGTTCCCTCCCTAATTCTTTTCTTCCCAGCCTGCCAAACCTGTGCTCAGCACTCACAGTTCCCAGACAGAAGAGGCAAGATAATGAATCTAGATTACACCTGGATTTGAGACAAATTGCAGGTAAATACCCATTAAAATAAGTTTAATCAATTTATATTTTTCATATTTTGCCAAGATTAAACCACCAGGCACTGTTCATTTTCTAAAAACAATCTATATAGTACCTTTTCACCTTTAGCAGGTGAGTAGAGATTTGTTTTAATCATTTAAATTTTTTTTTGATGCTCCGTGATAAGTTGTATTGCCCAGAATCATGGAAATAGGCATTAGTAGTTCAGAATACTTATAATTTTCATTTTTCTTTAAAACATAGATAATTTAAATGAAAACTTGTACACATTTTATATAGGTTCTATGTTGGTCCCTTAACAGAGACAATCACTGTCCTTCTGCCTCCCTGTTTGGCGCTCTGGTACAGAGAAGCAGCATTATGGTGCAAGAGCACTGGAAACAGATGTAGAGAGGGACAGTTTAATATGTACCTGTGCCATTCACTGTCAGTGTGTCCTTGGGCAAGTCAATTTTCTTGTCTAAGCCTCAGTGTTCCCATCTATCAAAGGGAATAATTGTCCCCTCACAAGACTAGTGATGTACAAATATTTTGTGAACTATCAAGTACTACACTAATTTATTTATAGTTCTTCTTGCTCCAGAGAAGATCTGGGGTGGCTCATAAAAATACAAAATACACAAGAGGATAGAAATAAGCAAATTTAATAGGGCAAGGAAATGAATCTATAAATACAATAAACTATACATAATTATAAATGAGCAACAGAATATTGGATTTAGCCACCAGGTCTGAATGAGTAAGCTGGCATCTGAGTATATAGTATACCTTATCCTTAACTGAAGCCCTGTAAAGAAATACAAAGGAAACTGGACAATCCCCCCAACACTTAGTAAGGCAGGAAGGGAGAAGAGGCATATCAGATCTCAGGCTTCTGAGCCAGTGCAAATGTGCATGGCTGTATTAAGAAGGCTATTTGGGATCCCATTAAATTATTTTAATGGGACCCATCTTCTTAAAAGAATGCATCTTTTCCAAATGTTTTCATAGCTGACAAAATAACTAATAAAGGAAATGTCAAAAGATGCAGTTATTCCACCTGATATTTAAAAGCATTCCCCCTCTTGACAGAATGTGGAGGAAACAAATGAACAAAAGACATGCCATCCTACTCCATCCCAGCCTTCCAGCTGCATGATGCCCTCACCTGCAGGGTGATTTACTGATTTCTGTAACCATATTCTGTGTTATGAACTACTCTGAATGTTAGGGAATGAATTAGAGTGTATACTAAGTTAATACAGAGACACTTCTGCCCCTTCCAAAAATTGCTTTAAAAAAGCAGAAGTTTATTCTCTCCCACTTTATAGCCCATAAGTAAGTAATAAATTCTGATTTGGAAGGACTGGTCTGCCAATGTCAACAAGACATTCGACTTCTGCACGATGCTCTTGCTAGCTCTCAGCTGGTGAGAAGGAGAATGGGCCAAGAAAGCAAGACCTGGAAGTTGGACACATCACTTCTACTCATGTTTGGAACTTAGTTATAACCAACCCTGGCTGCAAGGGAGGATGGGAAATGTTTTAAAGAGTGTAAAAATGTTTGACAAATTAATTTTATTATGTAAGAAGGAGTAGAGGTATATTGGGAGACGATTGTAGTAGGTCATGGTTTTGAGAAAGGCCATAGCAAAATGATCAGTAACCAGAAACATCCACTCAGTAGATGAACTGCAGTTGACTGCATGGGGCTCCAATTCTTGGTTTCTGACCAAGGAAATGTGCACCTGATGCTCCCACGAGCCCAGAGGGCAGAAGCCAAAGCAATGTGTTGAGAGCCTTTCTTGCTCTATGCAGAGGGAAATATTTCCCTTTCCTCAATGGAAAGATGATTTCCTTCCAGGAACACAGGGAGGAAGATAGAAGGAAGGAGACAGGTGAAGCAGGTTTGATAAAGCTGTCATCACAGTATTGCTATTATTTTTTCACAAGATTTCAGAGTGCGGTTTTCACTTGTAAAAATATCCATGTTATGTGCTATTACATAATTGTCATATTTTTACCTTGTTACACTTATGCTACTCCATAATTATTACATTATTACTATGTAATATTGTATTGCAATTATTCCACATTTGGTTAAAATTTTGCAACATGAAAGATGCTTTTGCCTAATTTTGGTGAATTTTGTGTTATTTTCACATAAGAGTAGGCCAGAGTAAACAATGCCAGATAATTTTTTTTTTTTAAATCAGCAAGTGTATATTTGGTAGTTGCTGAATAATTCTGGAAAAAATTCTGCTAAATATGTTCAGGAGTCTGGTTTAAGTTTTTTTTTCAAGGTCCAATAATTCTCAGGGTTTAAGATTAAAATTATTTTAATGAATACCATAATAATACTATATTCTTTGAAGAAAATTCATTTGGTTTTCCTGATTGATCTGAAAATTAGACAAAATTTCAGAGTTGGAACACTGTATATTGGCTGCCCATTGAAAAATGCTCAGGTGTGCAATTATTTTGACCGTCAATTATAACTGACAGTATTGTCTTCCCTCCAAATCTGCTTTCACCCCTCTGAAAGCAGATTGTGAAGAACTCACTTGTCTAAACAAAAGTGTGATTTGTGAAAAGGCATGTGTCTGTAGCAGAGATTGCTCGTTTACTCCCATTATCTATTCTCCTTTTCAGAGAGTAAAAGAATCTTTGAATATTAGTGGGGACATGGACTCCAAGAATAAAGGCCACATTTCCTAGCTTCCCTTGCCAATAGATGAGGCTGAATAATTAAGTTCTGGTCACTTCATGGAGCAAACATGCTTTGTTTAATGTTAGGTAATCTTTGTAAAGGCAGGAGGATGTCATCTACTTACTCTTTCCTTTCTATGGCTATTAGACCTCAGCAAGAGGGCCATGATCTGCCCCTCCATTGGCCATTCCCTTCCCATGGATGAGGAATTACAGATCTAAAGGAATGTGCACCTATGGCCAGTACCCTTTCTTAATGAATGTATGCTGGGTACTCAGGGCCTGATTTCCCTGTTCAAATAAGTACAGAGCCTGCACAGTTCTCTTTCTGAGGTTAGTCCCTCAAGGGTGGACTGTGTTACCTGTATGTCAACTCTGGGTCCCAAGAAATAGCCAAGTGATGGTTGTTACAGGAGAACATAGAGAGAGTTTGCATATGTATCCTGGGTGTCCACAAGCATATTTGGGTGGTCCTTTGGGGAGGAAGGAGGCAAGAGTGAAAAGAGAAAGGAGGTAGACTATAGGTCAGTTCTCATCATGTTTCTATGTTCCAGAGTAAAACCCTGATTCTAAGTTTAAATTGGGCTTTTCCAGAAGGTATATTTGTAAAGGAAGGGAGATAAACATATTTAATGACTTGTTAAATACTTATGTGTAATTAAGTATTTTCATTCTTGCTCTAGTTTCTGCAAATGTTAGGGACAAACCTAATTTCCCTCTTCCCACTTATTGAAATATGGACTTGAAGGTAGATACTGAAGCAGCATCTTGGGCCATAAAATGGAAGGTATGTTCCAAGGAGGGCAGAGAAAAATGACAGAATGAGTGTAGGAGCTCCTGATGCCATCCGCCACCCAAAGAGCCTTGGGTCACCCAGTTGGGCCTTTATGTGAGAGGTATACCTATTACTTCAGCCACACATATTTGGTTCTCCATAATAACAGCCTTGCCTATATCCTCTTTATACAGAATTTAGTAACTGATATATGGGACACTCAAGTCCTATGACTTAAATACATGGTGACTTAGTGGTTGGAAGATGGGCAGTGAGGTCAGATGGTGCAGAATGGAAAGCTGTTGATCCTTGATCTGCCTGTAAGGACTTGGAAGGCAAACCTTACACTTCCTAATCAGCGGCTCTAAATGAAACATCGGAGAAATTCAGAATATTGGTGTGTCTGTTGCTTCCTGCCACTTTTATTAAAAGGTATTTATAAAAGAGAGGTGAACTCAGGATGGAATTACAGAATTTGTAAGAAGAGACGGAAGTAATTACAGCTCTGTCAAAAGAAGTGGTCTACCTACAACTCACAATCTTAACTGACAAAGGTTTGGTAATTTAAGGTCTTACAGGGCTGAAAACACCCAAATGTTTCTGAACCTGTTTAAGTGGGACAGGCAACTATTGCTGAAGATATCTGTACCCCTCAGTCTTTGCTTAATACCTTCCTTAACAGGCTAACCAGAAATGGGAGCCAGCCCAGAGAACAAAGTTGGGTTAAGGGTGTTTTCTTCTCACTCAAGTCTATATTATTTTAGATGGCTTCAAGGTGGCTAGTCATATGATGAAAGAGAGGAGCAAGGGTAGAATAGAGAGGGCAGAAAATAAGACCCAGGCCTTACATGTAAGAGTTGTAGTGGACAAGGGGAATAGACACTCCGTGTCCAACCCCAACTGCCTTCTTACATGTGAGGGTTGGAAAGGGGAATTAGGTTTATCTCATTAGATGCCTCTGTACTAGGACTAGACGGTGGAAGAGAAGCAGAAGCAGTCTTCCTGCTGCTTTAACTACTGCAACTGGCATTGTTGAAGAGACAATTCTTTTTTTGGCACTGATATTTGGAATGCCAGTGATTAGTCAACAACTTGATGGGAGTTGAGAGGCAGTTGTGGAAGTTGAAGCCAGATCAGTATTTCTGCAAGTGTTATTTGCTTCATGGGAGTCAAGAAGCAATTGCAGTGGCAGCTGTAGGACTTACGAGCTCCCAGATGGCAGGCACAGAGATGTGTGTCTGTCTACAGTCAGCAGCCATATCTGTGGGATTCTGATTCCTCTGAATGAGGCAGAGGCAGCCACTTCCCTTGAGGTTACTTTGGTGGCAGTATCCTCCAGTGCTTCCAATTATTTCACTAATCAACAAATTTTCTGTTTTAAATTTTCCTTCTGTATAAAATAATGTGGTGGTATCTGTTTCCTGTAAATGAGTCCTAGAACTATGCCTAGATAAGCTCTTTGGCTTGTATGTGGAACTAAAGGGAAGCAAATAGCCCAGGAACCTTTTGAAGTCTTGAGGGAAACTGTATTGCCAAAGAAACCACAGGCCTGATCACAAATCTATAATTATTCAACTCCTAAAGTAATCCTAGGTCTTCAAACCTGATCTACCAATGAATGTGTAGCCCCCAAAGAACACACAGGGAATTTTCTTCTAGACAGCAGAATCAGGTGCTACAAACTGCTATCACAGATGATTTTTGCACTTTCTAGCCAGTAGGATTCTTCCTCACTCTACTTTCCATTTTCCTTCTAGTAGAACTTTTGAATACAAGACCATTATGAATAAAGACTTCATTTCTAAACTTCCCTTGCAGGTAGCTGTGGACTACGTGACAAAATTTAAAACAATGGGAAAAGAGCAGGAGTGGTGTCACAACTTCAGTGTATCCAAATGAATTGAACCTGGGTCAACTGGCATCAATATCTATGCTCCTAATACTCTGTGCTCCAACTTTTCTAAGCATGAGAGACAAACCAGTGAACAACAAGGTCTCTGCTTTCATAGAACTCACATAATATTTACATGACCCGAGAAGAGAGTGACAACTGTAGGAAAGCACACAAATGAAGAAGACAATCTGGATAGTGAGAGATGCTTTGAAGATATAAAACATGGTGACATGATATTGGCTGTGGGTACTATGCTAGTTGGAGGATTTCTGAGGAGAACATTTGAGCTGAGACCTAAAATTTGAGAAGAGACCTACAAGACCTGGAGAAAAAAGTTTCAGGCTATGAAAACCTGAGGCAGGATAAACTTAGAACATTTGAAGGACAGGAAAAAAAAATAATATAGCCAGCTTTTCTGGAGTAGTTGACAAGCAGGAAGAGACTTTAAGAAGTGTGGCTTGGTAGACAGGTGTCAGATCTTGTAGGGTTTGTAAACTGGTGATTGACTTGGATTTAATTGTTAAGGGAAAGGGACAGCAAGGAAAGTGATAGAAACTTATTTCAGTGAACACCAGGGCCATCTTGCCCATATCCTTACCAAGTCCTACATGGGCATTTTGTTTTTCTTTCTTTTTGTGGTGCTGGGGAATCAAATCCAGGGCCTGGAACATGTTAGGCAAGCAATCTATCACTGAACTCAATTCCTAGCCCTTGCATGGGCATTTTCAATTACAGAAAACAATCACCACTGATAAACATGCATAGCTGTTAAAGACAGAATTTCCCAATTCTGTATATTGACTGTTCTAGATCCTGTGTTCTTTTGATTCAGAAGAAATATCCTAGCAACTTAATGATCTAGTGTGTCCCCCACCCTCTCTCCCTCACAGCCTCTTCCTGTGGCAAGTGTTGATTCTTAATCTCATGCCTGTCCTCCATGAAGAATCCGGTGGAGGGGTTGAGCCTTGTGTGAAATGTCCATGATGGAGAAACTAACAGTTTCTGGGAGTGATTTGCAGAATTTACATCTCTTAAAACATAAATTGGAATCTTTTGAACTACGTAAAAACAAGAACACACCACATTTCAGTCTCACTGTTCTTGAACTTTCAGACATTTAAGATATTGGTGAGGGCTGGGGATGTGGCTCAAGTGGTAGCGTGCTCGCCTGGCATGCGTGCGGCCCGGGTTCGATCCTCAGCACCACATACAGACAAAGATGTTGTGTCCGCCAAATACTAAAAAATAAATATTAAAATTCTCTCACTCTTTCTCACGCTCTCTCTCTCACTCTTTCTTTAAAAAAAAAAAAAGATATTGGTGAGTCAGGTTGTTCTCCTCCTTCATTTCATACATCCATAGAGAACAAACTAGAGAGTTCCTAGGGAATGTTGCTTAAAATGGCTCTTACTTTGTATGCAAACTAAAGGCAATATTCTTTATTTTTTTCTTTGAGTTTCTCCTTCATTCTTTTCTTCATTTTATTATCATTAGTGTTCCAACATGAGTAGGATATGAAAAAAAATCACTTAGGTAACAGCTGGATTAATTCAACTTGAATGTTATTGAATGTTATCTAAAATTGGAGAGTAAAATCACTGTGAAAGATGCCTTTCCTTTGTGCCCCCCAACTTGCAGCTTTTCCTCTGGGATAAAGGAATGGGACGAAGAAGTCATATCTGGACACCGCTATCCCTGTGATTCTCTAATTGTATACCATTTCCTAAACAGGGCTCCTTGTATCTCTTTAGCCAACTCCCTTCCATTCATCTTTCTTTAAATGTATAGCAGGCCTTCTCAATCTGTAGCCTTTTCTCTGGTCTCTAACTGCTGCTTAACCCAAGGCTTGTATGGCTCTGGAACACACAGTGCAGACAGGAGCAGATAAGCTCCAGAGTGTATAGAATTTGAATGAAGTTTCAGCAGGGCAACATGGAAAGATGCTTGAAATCTAGAGCCTGCTGCTACTATCATAGTAAAGGAAAGAAGATGGAAAGCTTTGGGGATTGTTTTTCTGATAGGATCTTCAAGCCTGCATCACCCAGGAAGTCCCTTTTCTACTTGAGATAAGTGAGGAACCATTTTAGAAGCAGCATCCTGGGGACTACTCCCCAGGTGCCTTAAGAATGCTAAGATATTTTAGGAACATACAGTGTTTTTAGATTTGAATGTTGAGCTTGAAAAAAAAAATTCCTTTAGAAACAAATTTAAACTACTAATTACATGAGAATTCCGTTTTATCCTCTTTCCTTTTTCTTGTAAAGCATATGATATGGAAATACCCTGGAGGTAGCAAAAAGTAACAATCTTTGTTTCTATTAGAATTCACACCAATGTTTGTTCCTAACTATTATCTGATACTTCCTACTTAGTAAACTGTTAGCAGATAAATGTGTGCATATATTTCAAGGTTGACTCAAATCCTGAAGAGTTTGAGAACTGTAATAGGCCCACTATCTCATTAGGTACTGGCAGAGATTTGACTGATACTTAGTTTATGGAATAGATGATTCTAAAATGTGAAAAAGCAGGAAGCAAGAAATTTTTAAATCAAATAATTTACCAGATAGCTTGGGTTATTACATTAATGTTAGTCCACTAAATAACTTCCGCAAGTGGCAATTTTTGATGAACATTTCTCTGGGAAATGTAGCAACCATATGTTTTTGTACACTGTATAACATATATATGAACACGAGTTGATTTCCTTTTGGCTGTACATGACTGAGTCCCGAGAGCATAATGGCCAATGTGTTTCTTTGCATAATGCCCTACAGTGTATGCAGAACATTACTCTACAAAGCTCTGAGATGGGGTATGAAGTGCTCAGTGGAAATGGCGATGTAAAACATCCTGACAGCACTAAATCTCCCAACTACTCTCTAGTTACTTTGAGACCCCCACATTTAAGGGTCTGCTAGTTCCTGGGTATGAAGAAAGAATTTTTAATGGGTCCAAATGTAGGTGTTTACAAGGGGGAATTGTTGCTTTTTATTAGGAGCTGCCTTATGTTCAATAGTTGTATTTACTTTGTCAAGCTAGCCAGAATTAGAAAATCCCCATTGCTAGGCAGCCTAGAGCGTCTGCGAAGTATTTCTGGGCATTCAGAACTAAAGCATGTGCTGCCCAAAGGCAGGTTTCATTACAGTGTGTTATTTAGTCCTCTTTCGTCCCTCCCTACCCCCACACCCCCAGATAGGAGCACTTCTATAACAGGAGATCTTGGTTACTTTATGCTGAAACATATTTACATGACTGAAACACGACAATTAACACATTTGTAAAGCTTGAGGGATAGGCACACTTTAATGGTTTTTTGAAGCAGGCTGATTTCCTGGTGCTTTTAATCTTATTTTATCTTGTTCTGCATGCATGAACAAGTTCTTCTTTACTATAGGTATTTGACAAAGTCTACCTGGTTTGAATTTGAATGAAAAGAAAATAATACAAAAATTAATTTTATGTTTTATCTTTGCCAAGCCATTCCTAATTTCTTTCATCAGTTTAATGTATGCTGAGGGTTATGCTATTATTTTTGTCAGTTCGTGTTAGCTTTTATGCAAAGACAGGAATTAAGTTTTTGGTTTGACAAAATAAAATGTGGCTTTCTCTATACTGATTGGGTTAAAACTTTCATAATGAATTGAAAAGGATCAATTACAATAAAGATTTTTTTCATTCTTCATGGACAGATACTCTACTAGGTGGTATGCATTTGATATGCTCTAAACTTTTTAAAACCAAATTGATATTAAGTGTGTAACTTTGTGGGTGTGCATGTGTGTGTGTGCATATATATATGTATATATAAAAATACATAACATGACAATGTCATCATGAATATTTTATGACCTTTTATGTCTGTATGTTAATTAATTGCTAAAATCTTGGTAAAACTTAGAAAGCAAAAAATTGGTATAAGAGCACTCTGAAATGAAATGAAAATTTCCATATTTATCCAAGATTTCTGAAAGCATGCTAACCCTGGAAACGCCTGCCCCAACTTTCTCTTAAAAGTTATGGCAGATTTACAAATTACACTGGTTTCACAGTTACCCAGTACATCCATCTCCCCCTTCACAGACTTCCCTCCTCAACAGTTTCAAAGGGAGCTCATGAACAGACTGGGCAAAGCCGGAGCCCTCTCTTCACATGCCTTAGGGCAGTGATGGGGCAGCCAAAGCTGAGCACTCTAACTGAGGGATGTAGATTAGAGGTGAGGACATAACTCCAAAGAGTAACTCTTTGCTGAAGTGACTTCACAGGTAAGAAATAAGCATCAATTCAATTCAGTCTTAGATAGAAGGCCTCTACATGATTAATGGAACATAAAGTTAAAGGAAATGAAGCAAATAAAGCAAGAAAAAATATACTGATGAAAAACAGAAAACGACAAAATATTTGTGAGTATATAGATAAATGATGGTGCCTACTTTTAGGGTATTTTTTTTAGGGGGGATGTTTATTTGTTTGGTTTAGTCAAAATGCAGGCTTCTATAGAAATGTTAACAAGAGCTAGGTTTGATTTCCACATGGATAATTTAGAAGTAATTTCTCATACAGATTATTTTCTATTCTTTAAAAACTCATTTGCTTTTACACGTGGAGGACTCTGTGCCCCCCTAACTACTTAACTTTACTATTGAGCTAAATCTGTTTACAAGGAGGTCTGAAAGAGCCTTAAAATGTAGAAGAATCGACCTGAAAAACCGAATTGGCTAAATCTTGTCTCAGGTTTTTGCTGTAGCTGGAAGGGCCACTCTGGTTCAAGGAGGAACCCTAGTGACATTTCACCTGGGTTCTGCAGGTATGCTCTGGGAATGTTCCTTTCAGTATTTGATATTACAGTCCAAAATGAAATAGTGAAAGGAAGTGACTAGTCTCTTAAGTTTTAAAGAGAAAAAGTTAAATAAAATATACATATCTGTACATCTTTATGATTCCCTCAATAATATAAATACACTTACAATTTCTTGAGACTTTCAAAGCAAAGGAAAAATGACTTGTGGGAAAAAAATCATTAAATGGTTTCTAAAGTTTAATAACAAGTTCCACAACTTAACAAATAATGAAAAAAATAGAGTTTTTACTTAAAAAATATGTCAAGTATTTGTATTTTTTCTTCTGTTTTTCATTATGATAACTTATGTCCTAAAAGGGTAT
Organism: Marmota marmota marmota; assembly: GCF_001458135.2. Taxonomy (NCBI): domain Eukaryota; kingdom Metazoa; phylum Chordata; class Mammalia; order Rodentia; family Sciuridae; genus Marmota; species Marmota marmota. The sequence continues at coordinate 42,645,227 of NW_026000174.1, read as the reverse complement.
TAGTTTGCTTTAAAATCAGTTGTAGCAAATACATCAAGTACCCTATCTGTAGATTATAGAGTACATTATAAACGCGAACAGTTCTATTTCAAAATGAATAATTCTAACAAGTATCTTTAATTATCCTTATATATTTATTTTTGTATTTATACTTAAATCTATAGTCTATCTTAAATATCTTAGAATTGACTTCTTTGTAACTGAATATTAACATTTCACATAAAAAGATCCTTGATTGTATTTTAAAATCACAACTCAAAAGCTATCAGAACAGCTATGAAAAAAATAAAAATGGGAACATATTAATAGCCA